>NW_023340036.1:0-1574 GCF_004916995.1 Morone saxatilis | reverse complement strand
CTCTTGAGCTCCTTTCAGGAACTCAAAGTCATCTCTCCGGGATTCTCCAGACAGGCCTTCGCAAAGCTGCTGGAGCATCGCACCAAGTGTGGAGGACGAGTTAGTATTATTGTTCTTGGCCATATTACAACATTTCTGTACATAACCAGACAACATCACAAAGATGGTTTTATTCTATGTATCTTCCAGTCTGGACATATCAACGGTGACACTCTGCAGCGCAGCTTCTTGGAGTTTTCATATGCTTCGTTTGAGAAAGACCAACTCTGCTGTGGTGCTGTTTTCACCTGCCCAGCCTGCACACCAGAAATGTTGGCTGTTTCAGCAGATGGAAACAGAAAATTATATCGCTTTCGCTCTTTGTTCCAGTTGTTATTATTTGATTGATTGATTGGATTGATTGATTAGTTAGTATATTATAACATAAAGTTGATTTCCTATTTGTCTTCACAGGTTCTGGCTGACCAATGCCTTTTTTGAGGGACTGCTCTTTGTGGCTGAAGACAGTGCAGTGTCTGGATTTGTGGACAAAAGTTTGAATCGTAATTTGACAAAATACTTCTGTTACTAAAATAACCATATATATCCATAGATTTCCTCCCCAACTGCAACTTCTGCCTACCAACTACAAAATCAAATTGAGTGAATACATGGCATATACAGTGTTTTATGATACCATTGATTTTATTTGATTTATTTTTGTTTACGTGTGTCATAGACACAGGGAAGAGGCACGTGTGGGGACTCCCAGTGGACAGCAGCAAGGGAGACTTCAAGAAGGGCTTCCAAATTGGATGAAGAGGGCATGGAGGTTGCTGTGTGCCGCCATGGTTTCCTTCTGAAAGCCCTTAATATGTACAGGGGAGAAATATTTGCCATGGATGTGGCTTGTAAATACTGGCCATACCTGGAGAAAGTTGCCAGTGTCCTTCCTGCTCTCCAGGAGATGACCACCATGAAACCTTTCCTCAGTGTAATGCATGCTCGAGCTCATGCTACTAAGTGTGAGGTATGTTTATTATTTTTTCATCATATGTAAATTGTAATGTTTAATAATATTAAATTGAAGTTAATGGGTAAACTATACTATGTATACTTCTTGTGTTACCTTCCACTCAACATTTACTAACAGATTAAATAGAGTGGTAGGAACCAGGACGGAGCAGGGACAACCGCCGGTGAAGAGGTGGAACAAGTGAACAGCTACCTCTCTCGTTGTGCCCTTATGACAAAATATATGTGATTCCTTACATCAGGCACTTTCCACAAGATATGTGAAGGTAGGTGTAATAGTTTTATTTTGTCCTTTGTTGTTATCATTTGAGCTGTTGTTAATCATACAGACTTTATCCTGATTACTGTGTAACACTGTTTATCAGACTTGTCAGAGGCTCCTGGATGAGACTGCAAAGCTAGCAGAGCTAAAAACACAGCTACATTGCTCAGATGAAATGGTGTCACAGTGGATTTCAGATGTGAAGGAATGGGCAGCTGGTGGTAAGCATGACCAGATAACAGAAAATAACACAATACTTTTCCACTACTATTTGAATCTTCAGGTTTGATATTAAAGA
>NW_023340035.1:0-2132 GCF_004916995.1 Morone saxatilis | reverse complement strand
CACGCGCCGGCTGCGAGGTCCCGTTCAATGCTGCTTGCAGCTTTAATTTAATATGTTTTATTCCATTCTTTGTGGAACAATATAATATCACCGTAGCAACATATCGTGATGTGAATTTGGTTTTGCCGTCCTGCCTTTCTGTTGGAGTCCATGTGAACGCAGCATCAGTCAGAGCTTTGTTAACTTACTGCTGATGCAAACTCAACACTTCCTGCTGCTGCTGCACATGAAAGTGAACCAATGGGACTTCCGGTTATGGCGGCTCATTGAACGGTCGGGTCAATTCAGTCCTCCAGTATATTTTGGGATTTAATAGCGAATGAGCCCTATTAATAATATCTGTGAATTAGAAGCTCACTAAGGGAGCACGATGTCGACAACAAGACTCCGTGGACAAGAAAACAATGAAAAAAAAACGACCAACAACCCAAAAGATCCTAAGTTGCCAGCCCCCGCTAGCAACAAGTCAGAGCTAACACCTGTAATGGCTGCTAACGACACACTACAGACATCCAGACCGCTGTCTTGGTTCTCCGCTGAAATGCAGAAGTTCGCGGCAACAATTCAAACTTCCATCACGACCCGATTACACCAAGTTGACGCCGCACTGGAAAAGATGAGTGAGGCCATACACTCGACCAACACGAAAATCACCGCACTGGAGGCCAAGTGCACCGACTACAAGGCCGCCGCTGTGGACCTACGCCAAGGGCTTGCAAAGCTGGAAAAGAAACACTTAAATGAAGTGATGGAGCTGACAGACAAACTAAACAATTATGAAAACAGACAGTGCCGTAAAAAGTTAAGAGCTGTGGGCTTCCCACATGGAGTCGAGGGGACCAACGCTGTGGACTTTTTGGAGAAATGGTTCAATAGAGGTGGAGAGAGCCCATCGCACGCTACAGAGACGCCCGAGCGAGCAGGGAGCCCCCAGAGCCTTCGTTCTCAAACTCCTTCGCTACAGGGATGTGACCCAGATACTAGATGCCGCCCGTAAGAGGGGAGAGCTACGGTATGGCAACTCAAAGATCATGATATTCCCCGATCTCTCGCCCAGGCTACATCAAAGGAGGATTGCATTCACCCCCCTGAAAAAACAGCTCCGACCACGATCCACGACAGCTACTCAAGAATTGATCTCTTCCTGGTTCCCTTAAATAAAGCTCATACAATTCCCCCATGTGAATATTTAGCAAGAACTATTTCTGACCACTCAGGGCTTCTGATCACAATCCCTTCCACTGAGTCTTCTAGTTCTCTTAAAATATGACGTTTCAACTCACATCTACTCTAATCTATTCGATCCCGAATTTACTGAGTTTGTCAACAAACAATTAGACCTTTTCTTTGAGAGGAATTCGAACTCTGCCTCACCTGATGTTGTTTGGGAATCAATGAAGGCCCACATAAGAGGTCAAATCATATCATATACATCGGGCAAACGTAAAATATATAGATTAAAAGTGGAATTTTTAGAAAAGGAAATAAAACAACTCCAGAGGGAACATGTAATCTCACAGAACAAAGAAATTAAACAAAAACTCAGGTCAAAACAACTAGAATAGAACAGTATAACCGCTCAGAAAATAGAGAATGCAATGAGGACAAAGCAAAGATTTTATGAACAGGGAGATAGAGCTGGCAAACTTCTTGCCTGGCAAATTCATAGAGAAGAGGCCCAAAGAGAAATACATATCTTGAAATCCAATTACTAACCCAAAAGAAATAAACAGTGCCTTTAAGCAATTCTATGAAGTACTCTATACAACCCAAGGTAGTTTTCCTGAAAAAACTGTTTGTTTTTTAGATAAATACGACCTTAAAAAGCTTAATGAGGAAGCTAAGGACAGTCTAGAGGGAGTTATTACAGAAAAAGAAATATCAGGAGCCATTTCTAAAATTAAGTCAGGAAAATCCCTGGGCCTGGACAGTTTTCCTGTTGAATTCAAGACCTTTCTACCCAAACTGCTTAACCCTTTACTGTTAATGTATAATCATGCCATTGAAATTGGAAAACTGCCAGAATCTCTAGAACTGGCTCTAATTTGTGGCGGCAGTAGCTCAGTGTTTAGGGACTTGGCTTGAAAATCGGAGGGTCGCCGGTTTAAGTCCCACAGACCACAAAACATGGA
>NW_023340034.1:3465-3906 GCF_004916995.1 Morone saxatilis | reverse complement strand
TATGGGAAATGTTCCTGCATGAGGATTTGCTAAGTAGTATATTCCTCTGGGGCCAAGGTGCTTCCAGGGAATGGCCAAATGGCGGCTGGTGTCGAGGCCCACACATAGCAGTTTCACTAGATAGTATATTCTACTGGGGCCAAGGTGCTTCCGGGTAATGGCCACACAGTGGCTGGTGCCAAGGCCCACACATAGCAGTTTCACTATATAGTATATTCCTCTGTGACCAGGGTGCTTCTGGGGAATGGCAACACAGTGGCTGGTGCCAAGGCCCACAAATAGAAGATTTTTCCACTCGTAGCGTCAGGCCACATTCTGTGCGGTTTTGGGGGGTTTAAGGTATTTGCTCATCACTCCCCAATATCTCTATGTAAACATATCTGTGGGGAATGATGAGGTCGGAGCCTAGATGCCAAAATCTAAATATGCTGCTGTAATAGA
>NW_023340034.1:0-3450 GCF_004916995.1 Morone saxatilis | reverse complement strand
TAGAATCAAGTAACAGATGCATATTTTCAGCTCTTACCAAGTAGTCCAATTTCCTCTCTTGTCTCCGAGCAACCTTCTTTTCTGTCTGTTCTCTGTATATATTTGTAGTAGTATCATAGTGCTCTGTGTGCACACAGACAGCTACACGCTCACAGTTCAATATTTTTTCAACTTTTGCTAAATTTTGTGTCTTTCGTGCCTATTCACTGATTTTGTATGTAATCTACCCACACAAATAATTGCATTCACATTTGGTGGGAACACAGCATAAGACATGAGTAAAATGTTTTGTTCTTGCAACTGCATTTATCTTCTAACATTTTTTGATCCAAATGTGACTTAGAGATGTCAGTGATCTGCTTCAGTACACCTTGTGCAAAAATATTGCTGCAACCACTACAAAAAACACTTTACATAATAATTTAATATCTAGGAATTTACACTATAGACACTACCACTGACCATTCAGCAGCAGCAGCAGCAGTAAGAACACTAACATCTTGACAGCCTCTTAGCAGCCCACATCACCACCATGTTGTAGTCACTGGCACTCAGAAAAAGCTGTCATCTGTTGCCATAAATGTATGACTGTGGATTGGTTTTGTGCAGAGTCCTTACCATCCATAAGCAGCACGTACTACACAGGTAGTATATTCCATCCGAAACAGTGACTTCTACGGATTGGAAAGACAGCATCCGTGAACAGGGCAAGAATCACAAGAAAGTGTTACGGTTCTATTATCTGTAACACTTTCTTTCTGTTCTTACAGCAAAATCTCACCGGGCACAGCTTTATGATTTTGCATCTGTGCCTTTCACCGAGAGCATTTCAGAAGCAGAGCGTCTTCAGAGCATTTTGCCTGCCCGACATTGTTGATTTGTGTATTTTGTTCTTTAAAAGGATACAAAACGGTGTGTTTCTTGGTTTCAAATCTCCTCTGACCTACCTCTGACTGACTTCTGGCCTTTCTTTGCTGTAAGAAATAAATATATCTAATAAAGTACATACATAAGTAAAATACATGTTCAAAATCACCAACCACTTAATAGTAAATCATTACTTTGTATCTGAAATCTACCAGCCACTTTTATTTTTTACCAGCAATTAGCGAGTGGTTAGTGCCATTGGTGCAATTCCCTACCCTGTAAGGCACACACCATGAGCCATCCTATCTAAGCCATTTGCCTAACTGTGCAGTGAGTATTGCATGAAAGTTCTAACATGTGAATTTTACCTGACTGCCATTAAATTATCTGAATTCTCAGTCAATTTAGGGGCCAGTTGAAAAATGTTTTAAAAATACTCTTCTGCCTTTTGTGTTCAAAAGGTATAAACATGTTTGTTTACTTAAGCTGAAGTTGGCTAAGTCTTTTTTTAATTTACATATTTTTGTCATATTTGTTGAAACTTTCACTATATCCTGACATTAGAACATGAGAAAGAAAAAATCAGGTTCCTCTTGCTCCTCCTAGTGCTCCTAATGGCATTTGTAAGAATCCAATGGGCCTGAACGAAAACAACCAATCAGAACAGAGAAAGATAAAAAAACGCTTTGGGTTGGAGGCTTGAAGATAGTTGATTGTTGAGTCTTATTCCTACAGTCCCATAGTGTCTGTATTTGACGCTGGGAATGAGACTCAACAATTAACTATCTTCCTTCGGGTGATATCTCGTCAATTTCCAGAAGGTCCAAACCTTTCCATGTGAGGAAGGGCAAAACAGCATATGGAGACAAATGCATCTTTCCATTAGGAAGAGCCATTTGGTAGCTGAAAGAGCCACCCCTGAAATCTAATTGGCCACCCCAAATGTCACCCCATTAAGATAAAGTGAAGATACTGGTATCATATGAAACTACATGACCTAACGCATCCATTGGTACCAACTATGTCATGCTA
This sequence comes from Morone saxatilis, assembly GCF_004916995.1. Classification (NCBI taxonomy): domain Eukaryota; kingdom Metazoa; phylum Chordata; class Actinopteri; family Moronidae; genus Morone; species Morone saxatilis. Next base: position 1,551 of record NW_023340034.1, on the reverse strand, counting down.
GCCTATGGGGAAGGGGGGTAAATCATGCTGCAAATTTAGGCAAAAGTGTGGCAATGGAAAAACTGGCATGGACATGTTTAATGGTACTTATATTTTTCCTTACTGTCAAATAGTGACCGTTCCAGCACCACTTGGATGCAAAAATAAAATTTTGTTGTAACTTTATGGTCTGACTAAGCACTAAGCCTCAAACTGGCTTCAGCATTCAGCCCTCGTTGTCCTTTAGTGTGTGGTGTCTATTGTTTTACGCCCTGCTGGGCTTTCATGTGCTATTGTTCTCAGCCTGCTGCTCCTCTCTTGCTTGTGTCTTCCCATTCTGTCCAGTTGTGTTTCTCTCGCTTGCAGTGTGCCGCATACTGTTCAGTTCTCCTCTATTCTCTTCCATTCTGTTCTGTTTTGGTTGAGTGTTTTGGGCCTTGGCTGGTTAATAAGAGCCTTTAGGGTGTCATAAATAAAATATAATCCAGATCTCCCTGCCAATCTCCAATACAATGATGCATTGTTCTGTGGTTATATGTTTGTGTGTTTGTGTGAGGGAGATTAAGAGCTTTACCAGCGACTGACACACTGTTTGTCCTTCTATACACCATAAGTAATTAATTTCCCTCTCATAGTCAACTGAACATGTTGAAATTACTGGTAAAAGATTATTGTCATTGCGCAATTAGTACAAGTACTGAGACAACGCAATGCAGCATCTAACCAGACAAGCAAAAAGCAGGAAAGTGCAGACTAATGTCTATATATATACAGTGGTAACAGAATAAACAGTGGGCATTGCAGGTAAAGGTAATGATGACAGTAATACATCCAAGTCAGAATAAACAACAGATATGAGTATGAATGGACATGTAAGAGCTCAGAGATCTATGGTTTTCTTGGTGCTAAGGGGCCAGGTTGTTGTCGGCTCACCAGGTGCTGGATCTCTTCACTGTAGGCCATTGTGTTGTCTGCAAACTTAATAATGGTACTGGAACCATGTTCAGGCAAGCAGTCTAATGTTAATTAAGTTAATGGCTGCTTGGTCCCTGTCAAAACAGGCACAGAAGCTGTTAAGTGTCAACGATTGGGGGTGGTCTTAGTGGATTTGTAGTCATGGGCTAGAAGTGTTGCCACATTGTTGTTAGCATGCTCCTCAAACCTTAGCTTGTGGCTGCGGTGCTTCTGCCCTCTTCATGTCACGAATCCCCGGCCGGGATGACTGTTTGTCTGTCTAGTGCATAGCACCAAAAGCTGATTGAGCAGCCTACGGACTATGATGCCAGTCAAATGGAAGGGAGGGGCGTTGTTTTCACCACAATGCTTGATTTGGTCTGTCCCTTGGGTTGTCCTCACAGTTCTTACTGAAGGTTTCACACGTTTGACATGTGGTGGTCTGACTGTCCTTGGTGGGGGAGGGGAATGGCTCTGTATACCTCAGCCATGTCAGTGTAAACATGGTCTAAGGTCTCGTCTCCTCCAGTGGGGCAAGAGACATGGATTAGGTTGGTTCAGACGATCTTTTCTATTTTATTTGTTACCGACAATGCCACCTTGGGTTAGGGCCCAAGG
>NW_023340033.1:2721-3016 GCF_004916995.1 Morone saxatilis | reverse complement strand
GCTCAGTTTAAATAATAATTACATATAAATAAAATCACAATATTTACATTTAAACAAAACCTCAGCGCTTTCAAACACAACTCTATGGCTGTTATGCAAGACTACAGGCAAAATTTACTTCAACAAAAAACATTACCTGTGTAATCTTCTAAGACAGTAACAAATGTCAGCTTACCTCTTTTCTTTAACAGAGTCTCGCCTTAAAGCGTCAATACGATTTTTTACATAAAATTTCACTCCCTCCCACCTCCTCCCTGTAAGTGCCACTGGAGAAGTCTTAATGCATTTGAGACAC
>NW_023340033.1:0-2699 GCF_004916995.1 Morone saxatilis | reverse complement strand
CCTTCCCCGACCGGATACAGTCCAAGAGTGTTGACTCCACGGCCTGAATTTCTTCATCTCCCATTTCCTTCTTTTTGATTTTGATGACCCTGAATAAAAAAAGATGTAAGAAAAATTCTTTAAAAATATGAACATAAATTTGCATGCAGTGTGACATGACCAGCCTGTAATGAGGCTATGACGACAACCGTTCCGTCTGTAGCAGCAGTACGCGCAATACTTAAAGTACTAGTAGAACAATTACCAGTGTCAATAAAACCAGCAATAGGAGGAGTAGAAATATAGGTAGTAGTTGCAGCAAAAAGAGGTTTACACTTACAGTATATCAGTATTAAAAGGGCTATATGTAGTTTTTCAATGAAATCACTTTTTTACTGCCCATTTGCCAACCATAGTCTCACTTAGAAATAAACAACACGCCTGTTTTCTCTGTTGCTTGGAATAGCCACTATTCTGCTTCTTATGTGAAGGTATGAGGTCCGGTTGTAGCTGAAAAACAATAATAATAACCAATTTATGTTCTGAAGCCCACAGGACAAACGAGAATCAGATCAACTTCGGGTTAAAACAGTCAACATCAGAAAGACTGGAGTCACGGAGAGACTTCCGCTTTGTTTTGAAACTGACAAAACTGACCCAGAGTTGGCTTTCATCCTATTGGACAGGTAAACTAACACTACTGCAAATCATGTGAAATATATTGTGATTTTGTGCTTTAGTTGACTCAAGTTAGATAATCGCAATAATCGTTGGTTAACGCCGACCAGTTGCTAACATTATCCGGTGCAGTTGTATAGTTTTTCACATTACTTAACCAGCTAACGCATTCCATATTACTATCCTGTGTACCACCGATGTCGAAGTGTTGATTTTAGCCTGCAAGAAATGATGTNNTGATGTAATGGTACAAAGCAAATGTGGAGCGATTTGTTTCTATTAGTCTAAAGTGATGCAGGGCAGTTAGTTATCATTAGCACTGATTTGCTGCTGTTTGCTTTGTTGTGGTGTTCAATTTAGATTTATTCTCATTTAACCGATACTACAGCTTCTCCACCATCTCAGTCGCTGTAACTTAAGTGACCCACATAATATACAATACTTCAAAATAACGGTGCAGGACAACAACATAGTGGAAAAACCTAAGGATGCAGCGATTACCAGATTTTATTTATCAGAGACATGGAGGCTACTACTGTACACTGGCTTAACTATGGCAGAGGGACCAAAACGGTGAAGCTTTATTTTCACCAAAGAAACGTCAGAAGTCGGCCGTGTGGGAGCATTTCGGGTACACCAAGACTGACCAGGGCGTTACTGAAGATGACGGATCATCTGTTCAAAAACTAGCCATTAAAAGGTTGCTGCTAAAGGAGTGAATACCTACATCAAATTTGATTCAGCACCTGCGGGATCACCACCCAGCTTTGCACGCCCAAGTAAAGGTAATACATAATAACTGAGTTAAATAATGTGGCAAGTTGGTAGGGAAGTAAATATAAACGTTTCACTTACAATCGATGCCTTGGCAGTGAGGGTCGAGCTTTCAGTGCAAAGTAAACAAACAAAGCAGCATGTAATCTTTCAGACCCACAGCTGCGCTATGAAACACATTATTTTCGATGGCTTGTGCCACGCCACGGCGGTTTGTTGCTGCGTCTAACAACATGCACCGCATCGCTTGGCGAGCTCGAGCTCACGCAACTGTCAACGTAGTTGAACTTTTGTGCTGAACCCAGCTTCAAGCACAGTGCAAATCGCTTCTTTTCTGAAAGGTCCTTTATGGAAGACAGAACGTAGTCCTCTCAAGACCTTCAGTCACTGAACATTTAACGTTATCCTGTTGCCTCCTCCTGTCTGTATTGAGAAAATATTAGGCTTTGTATGTTAATATGCCAGGTGTAAAACAGTAACATAAGATCAGGAGCTTATAAACTTCCAGGACTACCAATCACCTGCATTTCAGTTATTAATAACACTGCATGAGAGATGTTCTCAATTTCTTTCTATCATTTTAACTAAAACTTGTGATCAACTCTCATCCATACCTCCTTAATAACAATTTCCCCTGGATGATAAATAAAGTTAATATTCGTCTTATATTAATAATACTTGATGAATAATAATGTAATTTAATATTAAAAATCAACTTAAGTAATTGCTAGTGTTAAATTAATCATGATAATCGTGAAACTGTAATTATTCCTCTGACTATAATCGTACTAACAAAATCTGTAATCGTTGCATCCCAACAAGAACCATTCACTACAGTTTGCTTGCATATGCCCTTAAAAATTGATACGTGGGAACCGGAAAAGTGATTACAAGCACAATGTGTGAGTAACTACATACTACCTTAACCCCCACTCACCCCGCCCTCCGCTGTGCTAACATTGCTGAGCCTCCGTTGAAGGACACAAAAATAAGAATAGTTACTGAAAACCGCCAGGCGAGCTGACGCCGATGCAGCACGTCATGCTGTCAATGTAACGTTACGAGCATGGACTAGTTCAACCTCAAGCTAATAAAAATATTACTGTAACAGTGCAGTGGGAGTTTCCAGAGTTTCCAACATGTTGTGTGGAGCTGTCTCCCGGTGTTTTGGATTCTGCTCGCTCATGAGTTCCAGCACACTCACGAGCACACACATGGTTGCAATCTAAAAACCATGCCGCTACTGGCCGCTGAAAACTACATAAAGC
>NW_023340032.1:0-3236 GCF_004916995.1 Morone saxatilis | reverse complement strand
TCTCTCTGTCAGTGTATTGGAAGAGGCAAGCACACGTCTCATTATTTCATTTTCTCTTTTCAAAAAACATTCCGAAGTATAACAAACTATTTACTAAAAAATCAAACATCCATGGTCTCACCTAAACAATTGAGGTGGCCCTGGACAGGTTAAGTGCTCGTATCATAAACTCCTTTTGGGGCGCACAGATTAATTTGGTTTTCAACAGAGTCAGTCAACCTGAAAGGAACGAGAAAGAGGAAAAGACCACTTCACCCTAACTACTTGGTGATTAACCAAAATATAACTTTAAAATTTAACAGCGTGAACAATATCCGTAAAAGCATGTCCACAGCAAATGAATGAGAGATGCATGCATTGTTATGTACGAAGGAAATTGTCACAAAAAAAGCAGAAGCATAAACTCTACACGTGCAGAGAGAAACAGAGTCTGATTCTACCGGTTTAAATAGTTGATGAGAAAGCCAGCCAGCACAGATACAAAAAATGTCAGTCTCTTTACACGTGTTCTCCCGAGAGGAGAGGATACTCCTCGGGTCTCCCAATAGTAATCCCTAGATATCACAACACACAATGACATGTTTTAGGAGCTGATCCTTTATCCAGTTTTTAGTTATACTCCTTCTTAAATTGTTTTAAAGTAGAACCTCAGAGACTCTTAGCGTTATTAAAACTTGTTTCTTCCTCCTCTGTGTAAATGTGCCCTTGCCCTGGATGTACGCAGATGAGGCCCTTATTTGCAGCACAGTAATGCTTTAAAGATTGATTTCATACAATGGCACTTTATTATTAGGATATTAATTAATAATAATTAATGGTTATTTACTTCCTTCCCATGCAAATGTTATTCATGCACAACTATGGAAGTGGACCCTTATGAGCATGGGACACTCCCTAAACATTCCATAGCAGCACACTTAATTAAGTTTACTTTTTCCATTTTAGCTCTTTGGTAAATATGCATACTGTCTAAGGATGTTCATGTCTGTCATTTTATAATATTGGATTTTTATGATATTCCTAATTTAAGCATTCAGTGTGGAACTTTATCCTTTTACACTTCTTATTGCACTCTAAGATTACTGCCTCTGTTCATCCCTGCAATACTTTTGACCATTCACTTTCTCAGTTGTACACTCACATATCCAATTCTTACTGGACTGGAATAATAATCTTCTACAAGAGATAAGATGGTTTGGGGCACCCTAATAGCTGCTAATTAACAGGCCAGCCGCCAATTGTCTCTTTTGTTGCCACATCAACTGACAAACTACCAGGGCATTTAAATATGTCTTTTTGTTAAACTAATTTGTTATGATATTTTTAATACAAATGATGTGTACATTTTCTGTAGTAGAACTCTCTAATAATTATTCATTGCCTTAAATATTGATTACTTGTTCTATTCTGCGCGTGGATGGTGCCAAATTAAACGAACAAGAAAACAGCTCCACTGTAAACATTTAGTGTTTATCTTCCAAATGCAAAAATAGAATTGCACTCATAGTGTCGCTGTTCACCAGCAGAGGAAACATACCTCCACCCCTTGCTCATGCTTTGTTACTTTATATGCTTGATCTTCTCCTGGTCTGGTTTTAGACTTGGATGTGCTTTGGTCAGCGGTTTGCTTCAAATACACAGTTTGCAAGTATAACGGATGTTTGATTATATTACACTGGAGAGGGCACAGATTTTCGCACGGGAATAATCATCATTCAACGTTTTTGAGCTATTTCCCATTCTTGTCTCAGGATGGCACACAATGGATATTCGACGGCAGGCCTGCTTTACAGCTTTGCGTTCTTTCTTCAGCTGCTTTATATTGGTAACGGAGACGTGAGCTTTTCTATTCCAGAGGAAATGAAACCCGGATCTGTCATCGGAAATATAGCAAAGAACCTCGGTCTCAACGTGGGGAAATTATCTGCTCGAAAGGCCCGCATTGATAGCGAGCTGAACCGTGAACGGTACTGTGACATAAACCTTAATACTGGAGATTTGATTGTAGCTCAAAGAATTGACAGAGAGGCGCTTTGCGGAGAAAAGGCATCTTGTATTCTTAAATTTGAGTTAATCTTAGAGGCACCTCTGGAGCTGCACCGCATTTCACTACAAATAAATGATATAAACGACAATCCGCCTGTTTTTACTAAAGATGAAATAAAGATAGAAATCAATGAATTGGCTGTAAAAGGTTCTCGCTTCCGTGTTTTGGAGGCACACGATATAGATATCGGGCAAAACGCTGTTCAAAGCTATGCATTACAGACGAACAATTATTTAGTGTTGAAAATTCAGTCCAAATCAGATGGGGGTAAATATGCAGAGCTAATGTTGAATAGGGAATTAGACCGCGAAGAACAGCAGGAATTGAGATTATTGCTCACTGCACTAGACGGAGGCAATCCGCAAAGAACTGGCACTGCAACTGTGCATGTGACCGTCCTGGATGCCAATGATAACGCCCCAGTGTTCAGCCAGACCGTCTATGAGGCCATTCTGCCTGAAAACTCCCCTATAGATACTGTAGTGGTTAAAGTGGCTGCAACTGATGCAGATGAAGGTCTAAATGGTGAGGTGACTTATGAATTAAGTCGTATTTCAGAAACAGGCAAAAGAGTATTTGCTTTAAATCACACCACGGGAGAAATTAAAGTAGTAGGGCCTTTGGACTTTGAGAAAGAGTCAATGTATGAAATGCGCGTAGATGCCAAAGATGGATATGGCCTAACCTCAGATTCCAAAGTGATAATTGAAATTTCCGATGTGAATGACAACCAACCTGAAATTAGTTTAAAATCTCTTACTTACCCCATACCTGAGAATGTGTCACCTGTACGAGGTGGCACATTAACTACAGGATAAGACTCTGAGACTAAACGGACAGGTTCCGCTGCTCCATTCAACAAAACGCCCTTTTAAGTTGGTTCCTTCCCTAGTAAACCTATTATCCTGGTGACCACAGGACACCCTGGCCGTGAACTATGTCTGATAACATTACATCACTGCCACTGATAGGGTCTCACACCTCTTCCTCCTCTATCAAAGTTCAGTTATCTGTAACAGACATCAACGACAACCCCACCTGTGTTTGAGGAACACCGACACGCATAATGTGACTGAAATAACAAACCTGGCTCCACTTATGTTCCGTTACTGCTCGAGACCCCGACTGAAGACAAAACGGTACAGTATTATTCCTCGTTAGCTGGTAGGTGAACGGTGCCCCCGGTGTC
>NW_023340031.1:0-2478 GCF_004916995.1 Morone saxatilis | reverse complement strand
CTGTGTTAGCTTTACAGTGGCTAAGACTCCATTCACTTTTGCTAATGCACAATGAGTTGTTGTGTTAGCTTTTTTGACAATCTAGTGACCAGACAAATGGTCTAGTGACACTCGTCAAACTAGTGACGTCTGCAAAATTTCGGCAGAATCCACGATAGTAGCCAGCAATTCTTAAGAAACGGCGAAGCTCACGTCTGGTTTGGGGCGCGGGGAAATCTAGGATGGCCTGGATTTTTGCAGTTAGGGAGCGCACCTGGCCTTGGCCCACCTGTTTTCCTAGATATGTCACAGTGGCTTTACCGAAGTCACATTTGGCCAGGTTCAAGGTGAGGGAGGCTTTCTTTAACCTCTCGAAAATGATGCTCAGTGTTTTGATATGTGCCGTCCAAGTGTTTGAGTATGCCACAATGTTGTCGAGGTAAACTTCACAGTTTTTTACACCAGCCAGGACGATGTTCATGAGCCGTTGAAATGTGTGCGTTTCGGAGACCAAATGGCATAACGGTATACTGCAGGAAATTGTTGGGCGTAACAAAAGTGGAGATTTCAGAGGCACGCAGAGTTAAAAGGACTTGCCAATAGCCCTTTAATAGGTCCAGTTTGGTGACAAATTGTGCTGAATACACCCTGTCCACACAATCCTTCATTCGAGGCAGAGGATAGGAATCAGCTTTTGTAACACCATTTACTTTGCGAAAGTCTGTGCAGAAACGTGGCGTCTTATCAGCCTTCGGCACGAGAAGACACGGAGAACTCCACACACTGCTGCTAGGGACAGCCAAGCCGTTTTCCAGCAGGTAGTTGACCTCCTGCTGAAAAAGTGTATGTTTTGTTGGGTTAACGCAGTAAGTGTGTTGCTTAATTGGAAAAAGGTCACCTATATCAATATCATGGGAGAGAACAGTGGTGCGGGACGGAGTGTCTGAGAACAGAGGGAGATTATTGCCAATCAGCTGACAGATATCGTTCTGAGCAGAACCATCCAGGTGATTCAAGTGTGACTTTAAATCTCTCAGAGATGCTGAGTTTTCAAGGCGAGAACAGAGCTCAACAGGATTGAAGTACAAACCATCGCTCTCAGGACAATATTGAGAGGGAGGTACCGGCCACCGGACGGTGAAAGGACATCACGACCGAAGACCTTCAGCATATTAATGTGGCACACAGAACTTTGCCTGGAAGGCAGAACCAGAGATTGGGAACAGTGTTAAAACTTTTTCACCAACTTGGAAGTTCCTCTGCACGGATTTCTTGTAGAATTTCTTTTTAATTTTTTCCTGGGAGGCAGCAAGAGCGCTGTGCGCGGTCTCTCGGGCTGAGTGCAGACATTCTCTGAAAGAGCTCATATAATCTAACAGATTTTGACCTGCACTAGTAGTGGCAGACAGGTATCTCTCTCTCAGCAACCACAGGGGACCAAGCATGGTGTGACCAAACACCAGCTCTGCAGGGCTGAAACCTGTGGATTCCTGCACACTTTCTTGTACTGCTAGGAGAAGCAGTGGTAAACCCTCATCCCACTCTTTTCCTGTTTCGAGACAGAATTTACGTATCATGGATTTTAACGCCTGGTGGAAACGTTCGAGTGCGCCTTGTGACTGAGGATGGTATGCACTGGACTTTTGGTGTTTAATGGACAGCGAAGCTATGACCTGAGTGAACAGTTTGGACATGAAGTTGGAACCTTGGTCAGTCTGAATGGATTTTGGCAAGCCAAAAGTGGAGAAAAAGTTTACTAAGGCTTTAACTATAGCTTTGGCTTTGAGTGTGCGTAGTGGAATTGCTTCTGGGTAATGTTTCGCGGCACACATCAAGGTCAAAATATACTAATGTCCTGATTTTGTTTTGGGAAGTGGCCCAACACAATCCAGGATTATGTGTTCGAATGGTTCTAGTCCAAAACTCATAGGGTCTGAGATGAGCCGTGAACACAAGAAAACTGTGTGCAACGGTGCTCTTACAGTACTCATTTTCACCCCCAACACGAGTGCATCAGAACTACAAAATGAAGCAGATGAAAAAGGCAGTACTTTTTGCAAGATGAGAGACTGATTAGCTCCCGTATCACGCAAAATTGTGATCGGAACCTGATCTTCCTCCTTTCCTGTTAGCGAGACTGAACCTTGTAAAATGAAAGGTCTGTAACCCTCATCTACCTCCTCTTTTTCTGGTTCATCACTGACAGGAGATGGAGTGGAAACAGACTGAAAAAGTCCAACACTTTTTGGTCTTGTTTCACTTTTATTATATTCTTTACGCTGGAGCGCAGGGCAGCTGGCTATCAGGTGTCCTGCCTTGTGGCAGTAAAAACATTCACGTTCAGAAGACGTAGGATTAGGTCTCTGTGGATTTTTTTGTAAGATTTTATGGCTATTTCCAGTATTTGCAATCAAAGTGTGCTCACAGCGGCCTTCCCGGAAAAACAACACGGTGCATTAAAACAAACTCATCGGTGAGCACAGCAGCTTTGGACACAGA
>NW_023340030.1:1962-3723 GCF_004916995.1 Morone saxatilis | reverse complement strand
TGAAGTTTCCCAGTTCTATTATTATGTTCTTCCAACATCTTCATGCAGTCTTTCTTTTATCTGCATTTCTTTTCTTTGTGGTACTTTCCATCACATTACGCATTAATCTGCATAGCTTGTCCCTTTGTGGTAACTGTCAATTTTCCCTGTTGACACTTGACCCACTTGTCCCAAGTATGGATATCTGCTTTATACATGAAAAACATTTTAGAAAATAATCTGTCGTGCTGTGATTTGATTTTTGAAAACTAACCAAAATGTAACCAAATGTGGCACTTTGTCTTAAATATTTGGGATGAAATGGATGAAAACTGAGCACATGGAGGAGGTTGGGTGGATGAAAGACTTTAATTATTCACTCACAATTTCACTTTTTTGATGCAAGTGAACTTATATAACGTACTAAAATGATGTCAAGTACATAACTCATCATCTTGTCCTGAACCTAATCAAGTAGTTTTAGTACTTAACTGTGACGATTTCACAGGGTTAACTACCGTGGCTTTGTTTTGACATATTTATCCTTGCCAACGCTACGCATACAGATATTTTAAAGGGCAACTGACCAGGCATCCATATTTGATGAGTTACCCTTCTTTAAGTTAAATTCTCATTCATCGTTTCATATTAATATTGATTATTTCTGATAGCCCAAAATTGATAATAATCCAGTTGCAACGACACGTTTTGGTCCCCCGTGTGAGGTTCATTAATTGTCGTTACGTATTTTGGTGGTTATTTGACTTTAATTTTCAAATTGATATACATGTCATTTTTCTTTTTCATTGTAAAAAGGGGAATTAAAAAATTTCCTTTCATTTTCTATTTCATTAAATGAAAACTAAAATCACTAGAAAACAGAAACCATATTCTGACTCTGGATAAGGTCATAAGAGACTAAACTGCCAATGTGCCCAACTCTGGAGTTAGACAGGTGTTTATTTGGAGAGCCAAGAAAGGACAAAATACACACCAAACAGCAACAACCTCTCACATTATATCATATATCATGATTCACTGAAGTCTTGTTGAAAACTGTTTCTATATTAGAAACTTAAAGGGAAATTGCTTTGTCTAAAATTACGCAGTGGTTCCAAATATATTTTAGCCTTCAACATCGGCTCACTGGCAATCCTACATTTGACCACATCCGACCACAATATATGTTTGTTATACTCAATAGGAAGTTAAAGTCAAACACTTTAGATAGTTTTTTGTGTTTTAATTCCCATTTCTGAAAGAAAATTGAATGACCAAAATATACACTGAGCCATATCTCATCAATTTTGACAATTTATGTTTTGGGAATTAAACCTCCAACTATTAACTGCTCTTAATTTACTGCACAACAGTCACACCTGAGAACAAAAAAGGAAATCCACTTATGGTAACTTTGAAAAGACACATAAGAGCCGTTTTCATGTCAGCATTTCGAAATCTCCAACAGTGATCTCAAAACTAAACTTCTTCATACCTGTTTAACACATGAGCCTGCACAAACCGCCACAATACCAAAACCCTGACGTCTCTGAACCAGCCGTTCAATGGAGAGCAAATGTCACACATACACAGGAGATAACATCACCAGTCCTGTTGCAACATCACGTTTCAAGGTTTCAACTGTTGGGTCTCTGTGTGACTGTGAGATAACTTTCGTTTTGAACTGGCACTATTTCAAAACTGAAATAAATTGAATTTATGCATTATGTCATTACGTAACACAAATTTGCACAAACAGTTGTGGTTCCTTCATGCTGCACA
>NW_023340030.1:0-1915 GCF_004916995.1 Morone saxatilis | reverse complement strand
GCTTCCTCTTTGTTATTACAACACTTGCTTTCTAGTTGGACTTTTTAAAATTGCTTCAGACTGCAGAATTATATCCAGTGAAAGTCCCTGAATCTCAAATCTGTTACAGTTTTGTTTCAGGTGAATCACTGCAGAGCAATTACGGATAAGTCTGGTGTAACTTGGCAGACAGCCAGGGGAAGTCCTGATGCAAGAATCATCATGTTGTCTTCAAGCAGTGAATCATTGCGTCATTTCACTGTAACAGAGACGCACACTTGGTGTTTCTGGTGTGCAGTGTAATCTGAATTACGTTGACTTGAACTCCCTTTATCAGACCACAAATAAGACAAGGGCCAGGGCCTCACTGATTATCATAAAGAAGCACAACTTCATAACTTTATTCACTGATTTTATGGAGTCCTGATGGAGATATAGCTGTAGCTGCCTCTAGTTACCAGTTAGCGACTTAAGGCTGCTCCTGGCTAATGTCCAGTCTGGATAAGATGGGACTCAGGCTTGCCAAACTGTTCAAGAGACTGTTGTGTTCACATCTTTACAGAGACCTGCTCCACCAACATCCCGGATCCTGGACGGGTGGACCGTGTTCAGAGCCGACAGAGTGCAGGACGAGAGGAGGCGGACTCTTCCAGCGACAGTCCAACTGTATGGGCACTGTTTGCTTTTATAAAAAGCAAATAATTGTACATATTGTTTAATGCAATTTTTATTTTATTTATATTTTCTGTTATTTAATGAATTTGATTATTTTTTTTTTGGTGCAGCATGAATCACATACAAACATTCACTTCATTATACTGCCTTGTGTTGTAAAATGATGAATACATTTCCTTGAGTCCTTGTTAGCCGGATATCAGTGACTCAGCTGTTCTATACAGCAAATTTCTGGAGTTCAAAAATCTGGAGTTAAACAAAAAAGTGCTAAAGTGTTAGATTTTGGGAGTTTATTCTCTACATTTAACTACAGCATGTGTTCAGGGTAACTCTTTGGCGGTGTGATATTTGGGTGTTCATTCACTGGGTGTTGAGGAGCCTGATTCAACACTACACCCGAGTGAACAGCTTTGTCTCGCTCCGCTCAGCAGTCTTCACTTGGACTTCACCGTGACTCTTGAGCCAGGTAAAAGTGCCATTTTACTCCTCTAACTACCATTATATTAGGCTTCTATCAGTATAATAACGGCACATTTGTATGTTCTGTCATAGACTTTTGCGAGGCCAAACTCACTAGCTAGTATTTTAAGTTAAATTAGCCCCTAACAACCTGTTTCTTCTTCTGAACAATGTTAAGTGTTTTTCTTAAGTTGACCGGCACGGCTAGGAGACGCGGAACAGACGCACGAAAGGGACGCAAGTGAGGGAATGACACGGTATGGCTTTATATTATATATATTTATATATATTTATATATATATATTTATATATGTATGTATTACAGTTGTGGCTTAAGGCAACAGCCGAACCAGCTTGCACCGCGACTCTTGTTCGTGTTGGAGAGGCTGGTTGTAACGTAAATGCGGGTTCCTTTCTGGATGTCAAGTGGAACGTGTTACGATACTTGTTTCAGCGACTGTTTTACAAGGGCTTAGAGGCTGTCTCGTCATATGCATTTTGTGGTTGTAAAGACATGCCCTGGGAAAAAACCACTGAATATTATGCTAAGGCATGCTATAGATGACTAACTACAGCTACTACCACAAAGAAAGGCTCTTTTTGTTAGAGTGGACCAGTACCACATGTTGGCTTTTATTAGCTGGTCAAAATTTTATTTTGCTCGGGCTGCACTTGTCAGACGGGTGTTGTTGACGGTACAACATGGAGGACAAGAGAAGTATCGTGAAACTGGAAAAGTAGGGTCAGCTTGGCGTCAGATTTTAGTCAAAGTGCAGTTAGGTGATGTAGCTTTGTTGTATCG
>NW_023340029.1:2799-3174 GCF_004916995.1 Morone saxatilis | reverse complement strand
GTTTTATGTGCTCTTGGTTCCTCTCTTTGGAGCAGGTAAGGGACTGCACAGAACATTTTTCATGATAAAAATGAATTATGGGTAATGTGTAAAGTTAAATTTGCATTCAGTGGTCATTAACTCATCTGTGTGTGTGTTTCAGATGGTGCTCTGCTCTACACTAACCCCGGACACAGTGTGACTTTACCGTGTTTCTACAGTGCCAGTGCCAAATATCTGTGCTGGTACAAGCAGGTTGCAGGGGAGCAACCTCATATAATATCCTCTGTCTACAAACATTCACCTGACAGCAACAGCTTCCACAACCAGTTTAAAGACGACAAACGGTTTTCAGTTCATGCTGGAGAAGGGTTCTACCATCTGAACATTTCTAAT
>NW_023340029.1:1134-2774 GCF_004916995.1 Morone saxatilis | reverse complement strand
AGCTTCATGCTGGAGAAGGGTTCGTCCACTGAACATTGTCTAGACTGTGCGAGACTCGGAGGTTCAGCGAGTACTACTGCGGGAAAAAATTCAGAATTGTGTCACTTACATTTGAGAGCGAATATTTTTTGGTTGTTTAATGAAGGTACGGCTATTTCGCCAGTCGAAACAATTTAAAAACTGATCTTCATCACTTTTTTGATTTTCCATTACTCTTTCTAAAATTTCTGTTTTTCAGAGTCTAGCCACAAGCCAGGAGGCTCTGTAACTCCGAACTGCACGGTGTATGCTGATGTTGGAGGTGAGCAACATATGTTTTCTATCTAAATTGAAGCCACGTCTCTTTTCTTCATTTGCTGAGTCTATATTGCTTTTTATGTTTTCACAGAGAAACATGAGGACACTTCCTCTGTACTGGTGCTTTGTGTGGCTGCAGCTCTGCTTGTGTCTGTTATCGTGAACGTCGTCTTAATCAGTATCCTCTGCAAAATGTCCAGGAGAACATATCTTCATTCTGGAGGTACAGTGAGATAATATTTACCAGAGAAGAAGTTTGTCTGGCTGTTTTGATGAGGATAAGAGGAAAGGTTGATTGAACCAAACTTCAAAACCATATTTACTAACTTAACCTTAGTGGTATCAAGCCATGCTGATTTTATTTGCTGTCTCTTAGTCTGACTAAACCTCAGTACATTGACTGTGAAGGGAATTTCATTTGTGGTTCTAAAAAGCATTTTAAGAAAACATTTAAAATTCCATTTTAAAGAACTTAAGGTTACTCTCAAAATCCACCGACTTTGTAGAATAGTTTTCTAAATAACCGACCCAAGATGACCTACAGGTGGAAGTTTTTGGGGGGAATAGGGGGGTCCTGAAAGCCTTAAGAGAAAACTTAACACATGGGCCATGGGCACACAGGCAGGAGTGACACTGATTACCATGAAAGTGCCTTTGACCTGCATTCTTAATAATGACCTGCGGGGAAACTGCACTGGTGGCAAAAAATGTGTTTGTATTGACTGTAATGGCAAAACGACCCCACTTCTCACTTGATTTATTAGCCCAGGTTTTTCTAATAAGATATATATATGGTCTCAGTCGCTAGTTTCAAGATAATAATACATACAATACAGCATAGTAGATATATAAATAATTAATTTAGTAAATGATGGTCCCATTTAGAGTGAAATAGACAATAAAGCAGGGTATGCTTAGGGTGTGGCTACCTTGTGATTGACAAGTCACCAAACCAAGATCAAACAGTCAAACTAGTAGTGCTGATCAAACATGAACCAAGATCCTGTTAGTGCATGTCTCACCTCAAACTCCAACCCACCAGCCCCACGCTCCAAAGATGGTCACTTCTGGCTCCAAAAAAACAACATGGCAACAGCCATAATGCCAAACTCTGGGCTTCGAAACAGTTATCCCCACACCAAGGGTACACAGTAGGTGAACAGGGTAGGGTGGTAGAGCACACCTAACATGGCTTTTGAGTAATACATACATATTTTTTTCACAACCAGAGTCTCCAGCAAGATGTCCAGCTCCCTCCACAGCAAATGCAGTGGTAAATACAAAACAGTAAATTAGCTGTTGAACTACCATTCAGACACATATTTACTGCACAATACATTATT
>NW_023340029.1:286-1109 GCF_004916995.1 Morone saxatilis | reverse complement strand
CGAAGAGATCAAGAAGACAGAGGGATCCAACCTGGAGTGAGTGTGTGTACTACAGCACAAAGAGGGGAAACAAGACATATTCCATTGGAAATATGAGTAAAACAGGATTATTTTAGTGCTCTTTTTGAGTTGTTGTAGATTCAGACTGAAGTTTAAACTAAAACTGCTTTTAAAGCTTCTCTGTGGCCTGCAGCATATACATGCATACTTTGTTTGCCATGTATCTGAAATTAAAGGTTATTTCTAGTACATATGGATGAATCATTTCAAACTTGCCAGTATATTTAAAAGCTTTTAGGATCAGGATTGTTTCATACTTTTTGTGTTTATTGATGGTTTTTCATCAAAACATTCAAGTGTTTTTGTATGTGAATTCTATGTCATTGACAATCAAATAAACAATAATTATTTTTCGTACATGAGTCGATGGTGGCACCATGTTTACCATGGTGATCTCACCCACCGCAATTACTCAGTAAGTGGTGAAACTCAATTGTTCTGATGCCAAAGTAAAATGGCACAGGAAGGTTTGTTTATTGTCTTCAAAATTTAAGGCTATACTATGAAAGATGTCTACCATCAGCAGCAATGTTTTACATGTATTAACCAGTTATCAACTCAAAATTGTATGAAGGTACATCAGCACCACAAATCACAGATAATCATATCTCTATCTAAAATATTACTGGTTCACAGAATAAGTGAGGACATCACACAAACAGCTGCTGAAGACTAAAATAAACAGTATGAAAAGTCAGTACTTACTATCTATGGCTACAAACAGAACGAAGTGAGTAGTATGTTGCATAAGTGACACTGCAGA
>NW_023340029.1:0-147 GCF_004916995.1 Morone saxatilis | reverse complement strand
AAAAGAAAACATTGTAATACTGCATTGGCAGGTCAGTGTGAGCGGAAGAACAAAAGACACCCCGCCTCTCTAAACCCCTTCATAGGTGCTAAGTGGTAAAACCTCTCAATGCACAATGAGGACATTCAACCTGATAACAGCTTTACT
>NW_023340028.1:488-3502 GCF_004916995.1 Morone saxatilis | reverse complement strand
AGACCCCCAAACCAACCGAATCAGGACAGGCGAGCAGGACGAAGGGTCTCACCTGAGTACATTTCCTAAAGACAATTTTATACGTAGATCTTAATTTGGAGAGATAGAAAGCACATCTGACCAAGTTTGTTCTTCTCATAAATTTCCACTTGGGCCGAACGGGGCACAGGGAGAAAACATGCCCTTTATAACAGGCCAGAAACGCTAGGACCACGCCCCTTTGGTGCCTAAAGGGTGGGAGAGTGTCGTCCTGTCTCCGACATACTATGCCGCGTATTACGCCTGCCAGGTCCTCAGGCAGAGGACCTGTTTAAGCTGGTGGCGAGGAGACACGCTTCAACACTATCTAACTGCCTTCATAAAGCCCAGCACGCCTACCCTGCTCCCCACTCCTAGTGCAGCGGACCTTGAACTGAATAAGACAGGTCGAATACTACACTAGAACCAGCGTTCGTCGTCATCGGCAGCTCCTCCTCTTATTGGCTCTCTTCGAATTTGCTTGAATTCTACCAATTTCAAACCCTCGATGAGAAGGCTGCGTTAGCCTGAAAAGGTTTAAAATTCTAGTTTGAAAGAACCCGAGAGGGAACAGGTGTAAGGCCAATACAGTCCTTCGCTTGCCTGCCGTACTGTTGTTGCTGTTGTCTGTGGGCAGAGTGAATCAAAAGGGTGATCCTGATGTGGTCGACGGCGTCGAGTCTCCGTCCGCCCCGAGAGCCGGCCGAGGACTACACAGCCACGATCCTCCCTCCCCTGTGTATGCTCCGTTTTAATCCCCTTGTTTCTCCCCCAGGGTATGTCCTGTTCGTCGTACAACTTCGCCTTTTGCTCCCCCTTACCGTCAATGGAATCCACTGTTTGTGGCCGAGCTGTCAAACTGGCACAAACTGCTTCCCCCTTGCATTCGGTTATGTTGTACATATGTGCCTTCTCATCAAACGTTAAGCTTCCAATATGTGTTGAACATGTTTAACCGTTAGCTGCTATGCATCATTATTCAATTCAACGACAACCTAGTACAATCTTGTTTCCCTTTAGTTGTACGTATTGATCATTTTGTAATAATAGAATCAACTTCAATCCATTATAACATCGCCTTATGTTTGGTTATTATAATCTCTGTGCCAAAGTGGTTTTAGCGGATCAGGGATCTCAACTGATATTATGTTTTTGGTTTTGTTGTCTTCTTAATATGCTTTATCTAGTTTCTAGCATAGCTTTTTTTTAACACTATTTATAGTTATACGTCTATATTATTATGTATTTTCTTATTGTATTTTAAAATGTATTTTAACTAGTTTTTATTTGTCTGTTGCAATCTGTCGTAAAACATCCCCTTTTGCTCCTCACCCAATGCATCCTATTTGTGCCGTTCAATTCCTTTTTCGGTTATGTTGTAATATGTGCCTTCTTAAAAAGCAAATGCGAGGCCAAAGCAAAAACGTCATCAAACTGAGTAAATTTTCTGTTTGGTTTGACCACTAGTTCACTAGTTCTATCTGTTTTTATGTTTAGATTGTTTTACATGCAACTATTCACATGTGGTATGTGTGCTGAGGCATTTATTTCCTGTAGACTTATGCATTATCCAGCCAGATTACCAAAGGTACCTGGTAAATGGGCTACCATAGAGAAATAGAATGTCTTACGTTGGAAAAGGGACATTTAAGAATTAATTTTCCAGGAGGGCCAACCTGGAGTGTTTAATCAATGTCCTTTTTAACGCTGAGGTAGAAGGAGCTTATGTTTGAGAGAAAGTGGCAGATGGAAAAATTGATTGGCTTATCTTGACCTGTCAGCTCCTGGCTAAGTTCCCAGCACAGAGCAAGATGATTTTTGGGGCCCAAATCAGGGGAGATGTTTGACAACAGCTGAATATGCCATCAGTTATTGGTCCAGTCTGTAACATTTAGGAGGATCTATTGTCAGAAATTGAATATACACTGTTGCCCATAAAGTTGGAATAATTTTGTTTTCAGACACATTCCTCTTTTTATTCCTATTTATACACAGTCATTAATCACCTTTGACCAGGTGCAATGATTACATACTGAGTCCCAGTTACCCAGGTGAAAATAATTCAATTCAAACGATTGTTTGGCACTATAAAAGGCATTCGCTGTATTGTCCTTTTCCTGCTTAAAGTCTGTAAGTCTGTTTGTAAGTCCACGTTTTCAGAATTGGCTGTATAATTTTCATACGTCAAAGAGTGCTTGCACTCTGACATGACAGACACAAACAAGCCAACATTGCTGATTTCCTTGGAATATCTGTGTGTGGTCTGTAAAATCCTCAAACATCATCGAGAGGAGGGTCATTTAAGGCCACAAAAATCTCCAGAATGACAACAGTCGAGATGATCGGCAACTGCTTAATCTGTGTCGTAAAAATACCATATAGATGATGACAAAGAGTGTGCCGATTGCGTGCTGAGAACCTCCGCGCTGACTGCATCCAGGAAACCACTCAAGGAAGTGGCAGCTCAGTGATGGTATGGGCCGGTATTCATTATGGAGGAACAACGCCATTGGTGGTGCTGGATGAAGCGTCAATGCCTTTGTGTACCGGGACATAATGGAGAACCATTGCCTCCCACATGCAAGAAGGGTCTATGGGAACAACTTTAGGCTGCAAGATGACAACGCAATAGTGCAGCTGTAGTGAGAAAAATTCTTGATGGGGCAGCTGATGCCATGGCCTGCTTGCTCCCCTGATATGAACCCTATCGAGCGTGCCTGGGATGCCTTAGGCCGAGCCCTTAATGAGAGGGACAATGTTCCTCAGAGTCTACAGGATCTAGCCCAGGATTTGTCCGAATTGTAAGATGCCCTGCCCATTGACGGCATCAACTAGCTTGTGGACAGTATGCCACGACGTCTTAACGCATTGATCCGTGTCAGGGGTGGCCATTCTTAATATTAGTGAAAGAGGGACATTTGAAAGAGTAATATTGGACATTCTTATGCATGAAATCCCCTTAAATGTGTTTCACCACCATAAAGGGTGTTTAATGA
>NW_023340028.1:0-465 GCF_004916995.1 Morone saxatilis | reverse complement strand
TGTATCAGTCCAAGATCAAATAAATCCAAAGGTGAAACAATGGTCAGTGAACTAGTGATTCAGTCCATTTTGAATTAGCGCCCATGTTGATAAGATTCCTCAGAATGTGGTGCTAAACTCACCACCTGGTTACAGAATGATTTCTCAAAGAGCAATTTAATTCATTGCCAAAAACAAAAACAGTATCCTCAGTTAGTAGCATTCATCCTATTGACATGAAATTCTGAATAAATAATATATTAAAAATAAATAACAGAGTACGGTTCTGACAGTTGACAAAGGTAATAGCCTGGTTAGCAATAGTAAAATCTGTGAACTATAATCTAAAATGTTACTAAATCTAATAAAAACCAGTAAAACAGCTCTTCTTATACAAACCTAATACACCTTCAATGATCTTCCACATCTTCTAACATCTCCAGTTTCATAGAACATAACAGGATGCTCCGTTACCCAACAATCACA
>NW_023340027.1:0-2835 GCF_004916995.1 Morone saxatilis | reverse complement strand
CCAGTACAAAATGTAAAAAGCCGGGTGAGAGACACAAACAAACTTTTGAATGGCGTTTTTGGGTGAGCTAGCATTAGCGTCGTCGTCGCTCTCCGCGGCTACTTTATCATATTTTCCAGATTTTGTGTTCATCTTACTTTTAGCTTTGCTGGTTTTGTCCCCTTCCATAGTATAACAGTTATATTACCACGTTTAAGCACTTGTATCTGGGGAAATAATGCGTGTTTTGGGGAGAGTGTTCAGTCAGCCTGCCATCTTGTCTACGTGCCAACTGTGAGATCTGAGAACAGAGACCAGAGACCAGAGACCTGGACTCAGAGACCAGAGACCTGAGAACAGAGACCAGAGACTGGAGACTGGAGACTTAAGTTCCTAATGTGTCCTATAAAGTTCTGGAGTTCAGAGTGCATCCTAACTCTGGAGCTCACTGGATATTAGAGTTAGATATTAGCAGTGATGAGCGAGTCATGAGTGAATCATTTGAAACGACTCTTTTAAATAACTCAGGAGTCACAAGTCTTCATCTCTGCTGACTCGTTCACTGCCTCGCTCACTGACTCCTATCTGCTAGCTAGCATGAAATGTGAAGACAAGAGAGTCCAACAGAGCCCAGAGCTTTCAGCAGGTGAATCTCCTCAGAGCGTTTTAGTGGACCAGACTTCCCAGAGTCTTCCGGCTCTGCCTGCTCTATGGAGGACGACTCAGTCGGGTTCAGGATTTTCTTTCTGCAGTCCAACAACACTTAAATCCAGCAATCAGTTTTTGTGTTCCGCCATTTAGCACCGTAGCCATTACTGCAGTGGCAAGCTATATTGACTGTGTGGCATTATGGGTAGTTGGACTAACGTTAGGCAGTTGCCTCCAGCTACTAGCTAATCAATCAGCACTGATCAGTTATATTAGTAATCAATAGTATTATTTCATTAACCTGCAGGGTCTCAGACACTGGACACTTGGAGCAGCTGATAACTGCACAGATTCTTCCACATTCTTCAGTGTCAAAGTAACTTTACACAGAAAGTAAAGAGGGCAGTTTGTATTCAGGCTGTAGGGAGACACTGATAGACACTGGTTTACTTCCAGTATTTCCCCAGATTGATGTATATCCTCGGACTAGGTCAGCCTTTCTGCTCCCTCGCCTCACCTCAGTTCTCTGATGGTTTGTCAGAACTAAAAGTCCTTCTCCATGACCTCCATGACCTATGACCTTCTCCCATACCTGTCTGCTGCTTCAGGTCTCACCTGGACCAGTCAAACAGATGGCGTGGACTGGAAGGGGCGTGGCTCGAGGCATAATAATCACCAATTGACTCCATGACACCTGCCATGGTAGCACTCAGCATCGCCAGCACCCCGGCAACCGTTACCACTGGCAACCTGTACAAATAACAATCAAGTACCTCTCTGATGCGTGGCTGCCAGATGTGTGAGGTGTTGAGTGGAAGACTCCAGTTCCCATAAATCTCCTCTGCAGAGGAACAAACAACAAATGACTTTATTCACTATTATCATGTTGTTTAATTACAGAATCAACACCAGACAGACAGACAGACAGAGAGAGAGAGAGACAGACAGACAGACAGACAGACAGACAGACAGAGAGAGAGAAAGACAGACAGACAGACAGACAGACAGACAGACAGACAGAAAGACAGACAGACAGAGACAGAGAGAGAGAGAGAGAGAGAGAGAGAGACAGACAGAGAGACAGAGAGAGAGAGAGACAGAGAGAGAGAGACAGAGACAGAGAGAGAGAGACAGAGAGAGAGAGAGAGGAGAGAGAGAGAGAGAGAGAGGAGAGGGGAAATACTCAGTTCAGACAACAAATGGCATCTCCTGCCCGCTGGCTCACCAAGAGGCTGTTTCCATGAGCACGCTGACTCTGACCTTGTTTCTGAATGAAATGCAATGCATCGCAAGGTCACCACCACATACGCAACAAAATGTGTGCGATCCGAAGAAGAAAAAATACTTACATATCAAACAAAAGTGCAATGTCTGCAGAAAAAGTGCCTCTGCTTCAATAAGGCAACAGAAAGTATTGCGATGCTGCTGCCAGAATATTGATAAACATATTTGATACATCACAAAATTCCTAATTTGTCCCTGCCCCACTTTACCACAACGGTTAATTGCATTCAGCATTAAAAAGGGAAAACAGCAATTTTGTTTTTGACAAAATATGTATTTTTATTATTATGATAAAATTATATCCAGCTGATACTAAACATGATAGAGCTGAAAGAATGACACTTGATCAATCGTATAGTCGATCGGCAGAAAACAGATTTGCAACTGGTTACAGCTACAGTTTTCACTTTTACAAAGAAAAGGAAATATGCATTGTTCTGCACAGTTTATACTCAATATCTATTGATGATATATTTATATCAAATCTAATCTATAATTTGATAACAAAAATATATTTTGTAGATTTTTGTTTAGTCTTCAGTCTCATTTTGTTAAACAACAATGATATTGTACTGTATGCAGTATTATGAATTGTATCAAATCATGAGTTAAGTGTATCGTTACATCCCTAATTATCAAGACATTTTTAATCTGGAAGCAGATTATGAAGATAAAAAAAACTACTCAAACACTTTCACTCAGTCTTTGTCTGGTTTGGGTCTCACTGCCCTTTAGATTTGTGGGGCAGAATTAACCTTATTAACCTTAGAAATTACATTGTTCTGCATGGATGTAGATACTCCACATATGTCAGTAATACACTTCATTACTGTAGTGCTGTATGCTAAAATGCCCACCTGCTATCATTCATCCTGGCTCCTGGCTTTTGGCCTAATCTTCCTCCTCTATGCAGAACTATATATA
>NW_023340026.1:2116-2370 GCF_004916995.1 Morone saxatilis | reverse complement strand
CATTGAAGTTGTCCTCCTGTGAGATTATAACACCAGCAGCAGCCTCAAGACAGTTTCAGTTAGTCCCCTGCCTTAAAGTCTCCCAACAAACCTCTGGACCCCCCATCGGTACTTCTGTAGAACCGGGTTGGTTTGACTCTGAACTCTGGGTTTGTTTCATAAAACGACACCTGACTGATGCTTTAAACGGTAGATTCTGATCCATCAGTGTGCAGCCGGCAGTTTGAAGATGATGGACTGATTGATGGACTGAT
>NW_023340026.1:0-2091 GCF_004916995.1 Morone saxatilis | reverse complement strand
GGGGAGAAGAATGATCAGTCCGTGCTCTGGAAAAAATGTTTAAAAAAAAAAGAAGTAGTTGTGGGATTTTTCCAGCCCTAGTGTGGGTCTTTCAGGGGACCGGAGAGGTAACACCGTTGAGAGGTAGCTCTTGTTGGTGCTCATACCTGTTGTTTGGTACTTTTTCAGTGCGTTGTGTGTGTGTGTGTGTGTGAGCGGTACCACAGCAGGTATAATGGGACACAATGACTGACGGGTCGACCTGGATCTTCCTGCAAACACTGACATCACCATGGCAACGCAGAGAATCTCATCACCTTTTTCCTTTTCTAATAAATGATTTTATATAGTTTTTGTTTTCTCTTTTTGCAAATGTAAACATGTTATCTGTGGTTAAACTTCCAACTGTTTTTATTTCAGTATTAAATATTGCTGTGTCACGTGGAAACCTCGTACGGCTGAATTATTATTCATTATTAACAGTTTATACATTATAAAATAATAAAAAATCATCAGTATTCATCGGCTACAACATTACAATGCTGCTTCCAAGTTAATGCACTCATATTAATAAATATAGAATATTAGAACAGTAAATGGGGCCATTCTACATAATGAATGCGTCATACATTTATATTATTTACTTTTACTTATAATCAAGTATTTTACAGTTGCTTCTACTACTTTTACTTAAAGATCTTTTTCATTTTATGCATTTATTTACCAGAGACAGTGCACATTAATCAACATTGTAGTTTACACTTCAATGTACATGTGCAGGAGGAATGATAAACTAATATTCTCCCTGTGCAGGTTTGAACAAATTAGTGCCGAATGTCATCAATAGATCTGAATACTTTAGTGGTACTCTATACTTTCTTTTTATGTATTGTAATGATTTATATGTATTATATATATCTATATAGTATACAAAATATATACATATACTACTTTGTTCTCATATATAAGAAAGTATTTTCTTAAATTTTTGGTAACCTTTACTCTTTAATATGATTTTTTTCTATTCTAATTCATATATTTTTAAATAAATATGTTTTTAAGTTTGTTATTTAATAAAGTAAAGTTATACTATTTGCATTAAAGCTGCAGTAGGTAATCTTTATTAAAATGAACTAACTTTTTTTCATATAATAGCAGAAACTTTCACTATTTCACTATATAATAGTAGAGACAGATAATCTGGACAGAAATCTGGTTCCTCAGGTTCCTCCTCATGCTCCACCGGGCCTAAACAAAAACAACAACAGTCTTTATATCTTTCTCTGATTGGTTGTTTTCGTTTCACTGGTGGATTTTTACAAATGCCATTAGGATGAGTCAGAGGAAACAGAAATTAATAACATCATCCACTGCAGTCAGGATCGAGTGAAAGTTTACAGGCAAAACAAGTTATTTTTACAATAGTTACATAATGCAGCTTTTAATATAAAAATAATACCTTTGTTAAATATTATTAAAATGTTTTATTTTATTGTTCTTTGATTTATTTATCATACATTAAAAATAAAATAATTATATTATTTATGTTAATTTTATCTTATAGAATTTAAGACGCACGCAGGCCCCGCCCCCGTACGTGATGACGTCAGTGCGGACGGGCTGTCACCGTTCACCGGAGAGACGAAGGACAACCGGAGACCGGCCGAGAGCGAGCCGCCGAGCCGCTGCACCGCTGCACCGCTGCACCGCGTTTCTGGAGGTCAGTACCGAGGCCTGCGGGTCCACAGGGAGCCGGTGTGATGTGGTCCTGCACAGAAACGGAACCGGATCAGATTAAAGGATTAAAACGTTCAGGACACAAAAACCTGTTAGCATGTTAGCCGCGTGCGAGCTAACGGACAGCGCGTTCCCGGTGACGTCCGGTCGCGTGTCCGGTTGTCCGCTGTCACACTGTCGGTGTCAGAGGACGTTAACGGTCCGTTAACGGACAACGTGCAGATATTAACCGTTAAAGTTCACTTCCTGACAGCTCGTGCATCTGAACTCTGTTAGCACCGTTAGCTCAACGTGCTAACAGGCTAGCTCTGCTGCTAATGCTGAATTAACTGTTTAACTTCAGTCTGAAGGTTTATAATCCGGTATTATCCGTTA
>NW_023340025.1:220-2080 GCF_004916995.1 Morone saxatilis | reverse complement strand
TGTGTTTGTACGTGTGTGTGTGTGCATGTGTGTCTGTGTCTGTGTGTGTATGTGTGTGTGTGTGTGTCTGTGTGTCTACATGTGTGTACGTGCCTGTGTGACAAAATACATGTATATCCAGTTGCATAAAATATTAAACATTAAACAGAAAATACATTAAAAAGAAAGCAAAAATTGCAAACAAGAAATAACAATCAAGTTATATATGAGAAATAAATGTTTTATCTATGAGCTAAACAAAATAGATACATTGAAATGCAGGAACCCATGTGTTGCTTAGTGTAAATTTAATCTGGCTGTAAATCTTGGAAAACTTTGTTTGATCTGAGAAAAAGACATTACAGTAGGCTGACATTGGTTCTGATTATACTGTACAAGTCAACTTTAAACACAACATGTACATTTTAAGTTCTTTAGGCTGTGTCTCCAGTGTTGTAAATCATGTCCTTCTGGGCAGGTACAGCTGGCTCCTCAGATATGGTAGTGTACAAAACATATGTGTCATACTGGGAAAAGAACCAACTGTAGCATTTATCAATATATCTGAAAATTATATTTAATATTGTTCCTCATATCGGAGTTACATTAAAAAAGAAAGACACACACAGTAAGATGATTGTTTCCCATGACGTTGGTGTTTTATTGTGTCTCAGATCGTCTCATATCGTAATATAGTTGATTTTATTCATTTTTATTGCATATTGTTGTTAAATGCCATTTTAAATGCTTTTCTTTGCCTATGTAAAGCACTTTGAATATTCAGTGTTTGAAACTTGCTATAAAGAGCTGCCTTGCCTAAGGTGGACAACAGTGAGGTAATTTGGTCAGTAGGGGGCGCTGAAGCCTGTGCAATAGTCCACATGGTCATTAAGAGACTGTCTGCTCTGCTAGTTGTTGCAAGAAATAAGAGTGTGAACACTCATGTGTGTGTTCATGGAAATTATCACACCCAGTTTAAGCTTTATTATTATAATATATTGCACAGTTTGTATATAAAATGTATAGAAAAATAGCTGACTGCCATCATCTGTTTCCATCATCATGCTTCGCCATCAGTAGCTTATTCAACAGTTGGTTGTGGCTTTCAGCAAGGCCATTAAAATTTCACATTTTCCTGATACACTCATGCCAAGAGAGCACAACCCTTTTCTAAATCTAACTGACTATTTACTACAAACGGTCAATTCTTTAGTGTCTCTGACTATAGTAGTAACTATCTGGCCTTTAAGTCTTTTGAGTAGTTGTTTAACTCTATAAAAATGAGTCAATCTCAAGATGCAGTGATTGTGAAAATCTGACTTCTAGAGCTTACATACATTTAATATCAGACAAACTGTTAATAAGGTTTTACACTTCAGTATTAAACTGTGTTTGAACCTCAGCAGAATCATCAGCCACCACCACCAGTGTCTGGAGTGGGAGGATTTATCTTGCTGCTGTTCAGGGCAGACGCCCCTCTAACACAAAAAAGACTTGTGTGTCAAGATTTAATCATCACATATCATGTTATTATAAATAAATGTGTCTCTCCTGATTGAAATATTTTTCCATAGCAGCAGTTTTTACTGACTTTGGATGATAATAGAGATACGTTAATGTAAAAACATTTCACTTCAACCTCAGCAGGTGAACTCTGATGTGACATCTTCAGCAGTTCAGTTCCTGTCAGTGTCTGCAGACAAGAGAAGCTTTTGGCCGGTCCTCCTCTTACAATGAGACCTCATGAATACACACACTTGACATCATTTATAAAGCCCCTCAGTATGTGTATATTTAGATCAAATCTACTATCACCAACTACAGTTGTTATTCATTTTATTGGCTTTCTTGTTGTTGCAAAAATGGCTTGAACAAGACTAA
>NW_023340025.1:0-155 GCF_004916995.1 Morone saxatilis | reverse complement strand
CAGTTTACAGACCAACTTGCTGCTTCATCTGTTGCTCTACCGAATGTCCACAGCTGTCCCAAGTGATGACGGATTACAATATTTCAAGTGTGTTCAGTTTTCCATCAAAATTTTTGGCAGGAAGGAAGTTCACTAATGTTAGCTCTTTCTTGTTA
>NW_023340024.1:0-5337 GCF_004916995.1 Morone saxatilis | reverse complement strand
TAGTCTTTTGCAGTGATCTGATCGCTGGATCATTTTTTTGGCGACAGTTTCTCGCCTCGCTTGTCTGGGATGAGGGCCTTGGGAGTTGGGTGAGGTGTGAGAGCATTGCGTGTGTGTCGGTGGTCTGTGCTTTGACTTTTTGTCTTCCTTGTCTCTTCTGTGTTTTGGTGTTTGTGCTGAATGTTTACGACGGCACGTGCGCCGCGCGCGCAACGCGCCGAGCGTGCGTGGTGCGAGGGTGGCCCGCCAATGCTGCGTTGCGTGTTAATTACGTTTTGATTACTAGTTACTATTATTTGACGTACTTGTCAGGGCTGCTCATTGTCCCGCGGCCCATCGCTTTGTTGTCGTGATATCTTGCTCAGATGTTCATCGTCATGATTCACACAGTTAACTCATTATAGTGTAGTGTTGTTGGCTACTGTTGTTGCGTGCACCTTTGGGTCTCTCTCTCGTGTCCCTTCTGTCATTACCTCTGTCTCTTCCTGCTTGTCTTTACCGCATCGTCTCTCGCGCTCCTTTCTCTCTCTTTTGTCTCTCTCTCTCTCTGCTCTATTTGAAAAGTGTCCTGAGATAACTTCTGTTATGAATTGGCGCTATACAAATGGAATCGAATTGAATTGAATTGACAGGTTGGCCAATATTAAAATGAAACCAATTGATAAAATTGATTTAATTTAGTTTTTTTTTTTTTTATTTGCCATTGGTGCGTACAATGTATGACAAAATTTTGTTAAACAAATAATTCAGGGGGACAGTCACAACTACAAAAATAATTATTTGCCAAAGTTAATGTTAGTTCTAACAATGTAAATTAAATTAGATTTGAAAATTAAAATGATGAGTTAGCTGTTTTTGGGTGGCTGTGGCTCAAGAGGTAGAGCAGATGGTTGGAGGTTCAAACCCCAGCTCCTCCTGTTGCACGTCAAATGTCCTGAGCAAGATATTGAACCCCAAATTGCTGGGGTGAATGGGTGAATGTGACGTGGGGTAAAGCGCTTTGAGTGGTCCAAAAACTAGAATGGCACTTTGATTAAAGGTCCAGTGTGTAACATTTTGGAAGATCTATTTTCAGAACTGGAATATAACATGGCTGTAGATGGGCCCTTCGCATTTTTTGCGGCAACCGTAGATTCTCTTTAGTGCTTGGAAGGGGAGGGTTAAGAAAGGGGGGTGCAATCTGCAACTACACTACTAGACATCACTAAATCCCATACACTGGACCTTTTTATTTAAAATATTGGCAACCCTGAACTTCCACAATAAATAATTTATATGTAAATACAACAAAAACAAAGACTAGTTAGCTAAGCTAAACTCAAAGACTGTATTACTAAAATCTAAATTTAAACTACAAATGTAATAAAATACTCTCCTCACTTCTTTTGTTAACTTTAATTTTATGTTTTAATTTTATTTTAATGTATGTTTAATGTATGTCTTGTATGCTACTGGATGCTTGAATTTCCCTCGGGATAAATAAAGTATCTATCTATCTATCTACTGCCATCCCATATCTCAGCAAGCGATTTTGAAGTAGGTCTTTGGTACGAGGAAATTCATGTTTTATGTTCGCAGCAGATAATCTGTTGCCCCACACTGTAACGTTCATTAACACTACACAGGGGAGCAGTGTGTGTTGTTGTGTAGTATGTACCGGTGTTTCTAGGCGGACATAGGGCACAGTCCATGCCCCAGGCCTCTCCGTGCAGACAGCAGCACTCCGTGTATGTGACCTTCCTGTTGGGACCAAGCGGCCGTGTGCACGTCATGGTTTCTGTCACCGTCTGCCAGCAGATACCCTGATAGTCTATCTGCTCAGCCTCATGTTGCTCTGCAAACACAAACACAGCTAACTAACACAGTATTGTGTGTTGCAAACTCGGTTACCATTCAGAGGTACATGGAAGAATCTTTAAAATATAAAATAAAAGAAATAGATTAATTTAAAAACATATACTACTATTACATTTGCAAATGGAAATTCTTAAATGATGACATCGCTGAAATGAAATTAAAAATTAGTTTTGTGTTTCCTGTAACATTTAGTTTCAATATCAGCCTGTTATGTAGTCCTGTTCATGCACATAGTGATCATACATCCATGATTAGTTTGGAGCTATATTTGATAGTAAAATAGTAACATTAACACAACTGGTTCTGTATTAAACACAAATCAATAATAAATATTCTTATCAGGAGTAAACCTGCCTCCTGTGTGAACATAGCTAAATAGGGTTGTCCTACACTCCTGTATTTTAACAGTGGCCATAATAGTGGTACTTGGAGAGCCTTACATTTTCTGAGGTTGTACAGGGTGCAAAAAGTTTGACATATACTGGATTAAGATTTTGCAGTACTTAAATTTAAGATTGTGATCCTAACTAATTTATTTTGGACAAATCTCACAAAAAAAGAAAATAACAATACAATACAACATAGCAGAAATATTATCTACAGTAGGTGTATCCAGATGCTAGTGAAACATGAGAGCTTTACACTATCCCCTCTATACTAATGCCATTGTGCCTTTCAGATAACACACTTCTAAATTTCACTACTTTACTAAAGCTTCCCCTTAAAATCAAATACAATAATATTTTTCACAAGTCCTGACCCTTTTTTCAGGTCATTATAACTTAATCCTTTTTTAAACACATTACAAGTTACTTTCAGGTTGTCATTTATTTTGATTTAGTTTTTGATAGTAGTTTCATTTTATTAACAAAAAAGTGTATGAAGCTTGATTTAAGAAATCCAGAGAAATCAGTATTATTACAGTCTTTAACAATGTTGTATTTATTAATTTCAATTTCAACATTATTTCATCAATATTAAATATTTAAATAATAATTACTGGATAATCTTTTAGTTCTGGCAAAGATTTACTATATTTAAAAACATGATTGTTTTTACAGACTTGATGCAATCTATTACAAAGTTGAACATGTTTGAGGGACTGTTTTAGTTTAAACTCAGCTTATCAAGAAAGAATGGTTTATTGAGAGTTTAATTGTTGGAACTTGTTAGGTAGCGATGTTAGGTAGTTAAATATTAAGACTTGACAAACCTGAAACACAATATGGATATTGGAAGAATTCGCAATGGAGGGAGATGGGACTTTTTTTAGGATGCAGTCTCTGAATGGTTGTCTTTAGTTTAAACTGTGCATGGGATATTAAAAAAGCCTTTCTTACCAGCCACCTCAGGAACAAAGACACAGCGGTTACTGTTGGGGTCCAACACCATAGGATGAGTACATAAACACATGAATGAACCATCTGTGTTCTGACACTGTCCACCAACACACACAGACTCATCCAGACACTCATTGATGTCTACAGGGAAGAAAAGCAAACAGAGACATTTAATGGAAAAATAACTTAGTCAGAGGACTCTCTTCATGTCATCAGCACTTCCTCACGCTACATTACCATGTACCAATGCATTCACACACACACACACACACACAAATGAACTATTTAGCTATAAATAACTCTTAAGCTGAAAACCCTTTTTTACCAACCAATGCATTGCTCACGAATGATAGCTCCTACAAAACAGTTTTACATTGCTGAAAAGCATATTAGCACATCATATAATATAAGAGTTAAAGATCCCCTCCAGACATGTGTTATGTATGTAGCGGAGTCTCACACTAAGAATACAGAGCTGTAAATAGGCATAATAAAGTCCCCTTTTACTTTTAACTTTTTAAATTACAGTTCGCGTACACTCACAAACAGTTTTTATGTCTTCATTGATATCGATAATTTTAATGATTTGAGACATCACAAATAGTTTGGGAGTCAATTCTGGTGACTGTGACGTAGAAACTTGAAGCCACCAGTGGACATATACTGAGAATTGACTTTACAGTGAAGTATTTAACAAATTAACAACATTTGCATATTCATAGATTCTGGAATTTTTAATTAGGTTGAAGGAAGTCTTTTAATTTAGATGATTTATCTGAAGAAATATTTATAACCTTTTCAGGTCTTCCACAAACCATTGTGTAGAGTCTTCTTCACACATACAGCCATGCACTGCGAGAAATGTTCTAGAAAATTCAAGGAGCTGCCACAGAGACGTTTTGAGGTTGCAGCCTGATTCCTGTTTTTGACAGCTTTACAGCAGAATTACACTGTAATTCAGATAAGTGTTAAATGTGCATTCCTCTTTGGTCAGACATCAGCCCACCCTGTAGTTGGTCTCCTATAGCAGCAACTGTGCTCCATACTCTGCCCTGTCTAATTACTGTGTTGTTGAGTATCATACACAAAGCAAGTTAAGCTAACAGTTTATGTGTTATGTGTAAATGGTCTGACATCTTTAACACAGGAGCAGGGTTCCCTTCATTAGTGTACATAGACAGTACTCCCTGCTATCAGTTCAGGCAATGTCAGTTAAGGGAACTTCTCTTTCTAAAATTCCTCCATTCGGAACACCCTGTACCATTACGAACGCACACATCAGCCAAGCCTGGTAACAAACACCCTGTTGCTGCTACTGTGTGTGTGTATTAAATAATAATATTATTATATATTTAAAAACTGATACCATTACAAAATGTATTTTATTGAAATATATGAAACTTTTGAATAAATGTGATTTGATTAATTTAATTTGATTAATTAGTTTAATTTCTAGAGATAAAACATTTAAATATTTAAAATTATTATGTAGGCTATTGTATATATATTTATATTTAGTCGGCCTTGATAATTATGACTGGTAACGACTATCGTTTGTTTTTGGGATTCCAGCGAGGTGTAATGATGGGTAATCTGGCTGAGTCAACTGAATAAAGTGATGAACCATTATTCAGTTCCTCCCTACGCAACTCCCAGTTACTTTGTTTGCTCTCTATGGTTTGGAATCTTACTTAAAATTGTTGAATAGCCTGTGCAGTCCACCACTAATTTGTTTTTCATACACACACTCACACACAGCCTTTGTTTTTGCTTCGTATCACTCTGACCTCTGCACTCCAGTTTGGTAGGGTCGTAGTCTTGTCCAGTCTTGCAGTAACACTCATAGCTGCCCATAGTGTCTAAACAGAAGCCTCCTTTACATACCTCCTGGCCAAACAGTGTGCATTCATCTGCATCTGAGACAGACAGAGGGTAGGCAGCAAATGTTACAGAGCTAATGGCTGACTTTCTGCTACAATGTAGAGACAGGAGTAACTGTACTGTGGCTCCCAGGGCTTAGGCACATGTGGAATAGATTTAACATGCACATATTTAGGTATGTTGCATTCATTCACACAAGTTCTGTTATTTTAGCTGTTTACCAAAACATATTCAAAATACAGTTATATAATCAATATGG
>NW_023340023.1:256-3626 GCF_004916995.1 Morone saxatilis | reverse complement strand
CATACGCACAGGAAGCACAACTGCCTGTACTTGGGGCTCCATAAAAATCCATTGGTAGAATCTGATTATTTTTCTGTATTGTCTTTAGCCTCATTTCCACTAGCTGGTCCAACTTGGGTCTTGGCTTTTCTCAATTTTGTTTTCCACTGCAGATGGTACCCCCTCAATATAAGTGTGAGTCTTAGCAGATCATCATGGCAACTCTGCATGAAACTCCCGTGACATCATCTTCATTGCAACACAAACATAGTGGGATGCAGGATGTCACATGTCACACAAGTCACATTTCTAGTGACTCTAAACAGATCTTTTGGCTGCATGAATGAAAAAAAAGCCATTTCTTACATCTCTGTGACACCAACCTCCACATTCTGATGGACAGAACCATAACAGAGAGATGCTGCCCCGTTGGATCCTTTAGTGACAGAGTGGGGTCTCAGGCAATCCTTTCATCATTGTCCAAGATGAAACTTTGATTCTCCCTAAAAGGAAAATAGGTCAGCAAATTGCTGCTGCAAAGTCAATAAATAAAAGAAAAAATCTAAAGATTACATGATTGTTAGAAATGGAAGATACGTAAAAAAAACCAAAAACATCCAACAATTTCAACCTCAGAACTTCTATATAATGTACCCCAAACAGTCTATTGAGAATCAGCAATCTTCACTTCCACAAAAATTCCCTCAATACATTACCTCTGGTGAAACTTTGAGGCTATGAAGAGGTGATAGCATGACATGGAAGTGATGTATGAAGCCCTGTGTTGAAGAGAGAAGAGCTGCCATCCTCTGAAGGTGCAAGCAACAAACCTGTCAGAGCTATCATTTAAGTTTATAGGCAGTAAGAGTTTAAGATTCTTAACCTGACCACCTTCTCTGGTAGTTTTTTTGGGTACTGTATCAGCTGGAGCAACCAGGGAAGCCCAGGTGGTCATAATGTTGTGCAGCCCCAAACGAAACAAACTGTGATGCACTGTGTGTGCTGACACCTTTTCTGTCAGAACCAGCATTCGATTCCCACATACATCAATGAGACTTGGCTGCCCATGACCCTGTTGCCGGTTTACCACTTTTCTTTCCTTGGACCACCCTTATTTGAAATATATTATGAAACAAATCCCATAAACTATTTTTTGTTGAACTTTCTATGAGTCACTGGGTTCACTGCTGTTTGTTAAAATGACAATGATGAGCCTCTGTTGCAGTTGGTAATTTTTAGTCTTCCGATCACTCAAAGTGCTTTACACTACATGCCACATTCACCCATTCATTCACACATTGAAGGCAAAGGCTCATCACAAACAGAAATTAACTCATTCATACACCTCAGTCTCCAAGTTGGAATAAGTTTGAATTAGCCTTTGACATGAACGGTTTTGTAAAGCTGTAGGAGGTTGCTTCTTGCCCTGTGACTTCCCAGATCTTCAATGGAGATGAATCATAGTCATAATGGACAAATATTGGCTATGAAACTGCCAGTGTGACAAATAAACTCTCCTGTTATGAATGGCCCAGTTAGACATGCCAGTGAGCCATCAATAGCAGGGCCCTGGAACAGCCCCATTCTGGATTCTGGAAGTATATATTCACAATATCAAATGATGACCCATTATTGTCAGGAGCCCCAGATGCATGGAAAATGGAAAGAGCCTTTACAGTGGAAAACTTCTCAGGTTCAGAAATATTCAGTCAATCAAACATGCTCAGTCTGTTGAATGTTATCTGATTGTTTTGGTAAGAGACTTGCTGTGTGTAGTGTTTGTGTGTGTGTGCCTCCAGTTGAGTTGGGGCTAATGTATTGTAGTGAAATGTCTCCTTTGAAGTTCATCTCCTTCAAAATAATGAGATCCCTCAATTGCTGATCACACTCACACCTCCTTCTCAGTTGCAATTAAAATTTCTCCCCTTTATTCTGGGACCAACTTCTTTGTTTCCTCATCTCATTCTTTTCCCCCCACCTACCTATTTTTCATCCCCCCACCTCCACTTTTCAAAGGCTTTACCATAAGAGAGAACTCATTAATCCAAGCTGATTTTCTTCACACATGAGATGACTACAGTTAATGGACACATTCAGTACAGATATTGTTATTATTGTTATTATTATAAAATAATATATAGAATTATATCATATTATATATTATATTATATTATTATGATAATGTTGTAGCTGTTGCCATAACTACACATTTGAGATGATGTCACAGACATACCATAAGGAGAGCAGAGAACTCTTTAGAAAGTTTCCACAATTACCTGTTGCAGCCTTTAGTAGCTGCAACTTTACATATTTATCTTTAGTATTGCTTAGTGTTGATAAAAATACAATTTTGTTACAGCTAACCAGGCTACTGTGTCCTGCGAAGGAGTTGGTGTTGGTACATCCACCGTTCCTAATACTGCTCCTCAGCCCTTTCTAACATCCATACCAATAAAGAGACATCAGCTATGTTTGAAAACAATTTTTTGCTTAAGAAGATTCCTAACTGAGTGAAATGACCTGGAAGTATTTCAGTGGCAGCCACAATAAGAGCTGTTCTCTAAATATTAAGGAAAAGTGCTTCACTGCTCCTTTTCTTATCTACTTTAGCATAGGATGCACTGAACCATTCTTTACCAAAGGAAAGGACGACAATACCTAAATTGACTTTTCTCTAATGTTATTTCAGGTTCAGTGGCAATCCTTATCTAAAGGACGGTATTCCAAAACATGACAGTATAATGTACAGGTAACACTGAATCTGCCATGTTTCACAGATTATCTATGGGACCAGATGAAGCTTGCATTTGATGAACCCACCAGACTCTCCTCACAGTATGAGAACCCATCAGAGGAGGAAGTTATTGCCGGGGAGGTGTCGTGTCTAAGTCGAGCAAAGGCCTTAAGACAGCACAGCAGCCAGCAGCATCATGGCGTCTGGATATCCACAGGACGATGCCTCAGGATAACCAACGTGACCACAAAGCTCCATTTCCAGCTGACACAACTTCACTACAGCAGAAATCCTTCACCTCGATGAAGAACAATATGAGGAGAGTTTACTTAAAACATATGACTTTGCTATTTTGTGCATTATATATACACAAGTTCCATTCCATTGGCTATGAATAAAGTATAATTATTATTTTTAAGGAGAGTTTAAGGAGAGACATTTTTAAATGTAGTTGAAAGTCTCATCTCATCTCATCTCATCTTCATCCGCTTATCCAGGATCGGGTCGCAGGGGTAGCAAGTCCAGCAGAGGACCCCAAACTTCCCTTTCCCTGGCCACATTGGCCAACTCTGACTGGGGGATCCCGAGACGTTCCCAGGCCAGTGTGGAGATATAATCTCTCCACCTGGTCCTCGGTCTGCCCCGTGGCCTCCTCCC
>NW_023340023.1:0-126 GCF_004916995.1 Morone saxatilis | reverse complement strand
CCTGGAGGCATCCTCACCAGATGCGTCCCTCGCGGACAGTGTTGGGTGTAACACGTTACAAAGTAAAGTAATCAGATAATCAGATTACGTTTGTCTGTAACACAGTAATGTAACGCATTACTGTTG
>NW_023340022.1:0-4003 GCF_004916995.1 Morone saxatilis | reverse complement strand
ATGCTGTGCCAGGCCTTTATTGCAGCTGTCTTCAGTTGTTGCTTGTTTGTGGGTCTTTCTGCTTTAAGTTTTGTCTTAAGCAAATGAAATGCATGCTCGATCGGGTTGAGATCTGGTGATTGACTCGGCCATTGCAGAATATTCCACTTCTTTGCCTTAAAAAACTCCTGGGTTGCTTTTGCAGTATGTTTTGTCCATCTGTACTGTGAAGCGCCGTCCAATCAATTTTGCTGCATTTGGCTGAATCTGAGCAGAGAGTATATCCCTATACACTTCACAATTCATCCGGCTGCTACTGTCTTCTGTCATATCATCAATAAAACACTAGTGACCCAGTCTTAGAAGCCATGCATACCCGTGCCATCACACTGCCTCCACCATGTGCAGACGTGGTGTGCTTTGGATCATGGACCATTCCAAGCCTTCTCCATTCTTCCCATTATTCTGGTACAGGTTGATCTTAGTTTCATCTGTCCAAAGAACGCTGTTCCAGAACTGGGCTGGCTCCTTTAGATGTTTTTTGGCAAAGTCTAATCTGGCCTTTCTATTTCTTCTCTTAGACTAAGTCTTCTCTTTATGGTAGACTTAGATACTGATGCACCTACTTCCTGTTGAGTGTTCTTCACTTGGGTGGATGTTGTTCTTCACCATGGAAAGGATCTTAGTATCATCCATCACTGTTGTTTGCCGTGGATGTCCAGGCCTTTTTGAGTTCCTGAGCTCACCAGTGCGCTCTTTTTTTCTCAGGATGTACCAAACTGTTGATTTGGCCACTCCTAACATTTCCGCTTATCTCTGATGGGTTTTGTTTTTTGTTTTTTTTTGCAGCCTAAGGATGGTCTGTTTCACTTCCATTGAGAGTTCCTTTGAACGCATGTATTGGGTTCACAGCAACAACTTCCAAATGCAAATGCCACACCTGGAATCAACTCCAGACCTTTTACCTGCTTAATTGATGATTGATTAATGAGGGAATTGCCCATGGAGCCCATGAAATAGCTTTTGAGTCAATTGTCCAATTAATCCATTTGATTTACTGTATATCCACTACTTTTCCCTAATTACATTTGCTCACACCATTTGTGAGCATATGGATGATTAAAATGCGAGTTAACCATGTCTTCACACAGACATCCAACATGGGCAGATCGGATGTAGATTTATAAATGCTGCCCGCTGTCTCCTGCTCTTTGGAGAGTCGCTCTTTTGTGCAGATCTCTCTTTTCTGCAGGATGTTCATAATAGACAGAACAGGCAATATAAAACCATTACAATTGATCCATTGAGACAAGTGGACGAGGAGACAAAAGACTCATTGGCTTCAGTGATAAACACTTACAGAGCTAAATATGAAGTCACTCTGATGGCTCGGCCTACAGGAATTACTCAACAGACCAGTGGGGATGACTTTAATACCCATTACTTCATGTCAGGTTGTCAGAAGGTGCAGGCGAAGGCAAAGGGAAATGTTTAGGACAATTTTTTTGTTGTTTTCATTTGTGTGTAGTTCCTTGGATGAAACTACAGACCACCAGAGTGTGTGTGTGTGGGTGTGTGTGTGTGTGTGTGTGTGTAAAACAGAAGTTTTGTAGAGAACCCCTCCTACGTCTCACATTACACTGAACTGGCTGTGTCTGGTTGCAGGGGTGGAACAATCATTTGCTTGTGACCTGTCAGCGTGTATTCGTGTGTGGTGTTGTGTGGTCAGTAGAGTTAGGATGTTCCTCTGGTACATGTTGATATACTCACAGTATAACTCAAACATGTGTGACAAACACATAGGGCACACTGCTTGTGTGGGTGGGAGTATGTCACATGTGGAGCCAGTGGGTGTGACGTTGAGAACACTTCTAATACATAGAAGAGTTCAGCATAGAAGCAGAAGATTGTTCTTAGAGCTCCTACCAAAGCAGAAATCACTCACAGTTATCACTCACAGTTATCATAAAGAACCCTTTTTGGGGCGGCTGTGATTCAGGAGGCTAATTAGAAGGTTGGCGTTTCAATCCCAGGCTCCTCCTGCTGCATGTCGAAGTGTCTTTTAGCAAGATACTAAACCCCAAATTGCTCCCGATCTGTGCATTGGTGTAGAAATGTGAATGAGTAAGTTAGTTTCTGTTTGTGATGGCCTTTGCCATCATTGTATGAATGTGTGTGAATGGGTGAATGTTACATGTAGTGTAAAAGCACTGAGTGGTCAGAAGACTAGAAAGGCGCTATATAAGTACAATCCTTTTGTCAACATACACTATCAAGTAATCGAAAAAACGTAATAACAATGAATTATTTTCTGTTTTATCAGATGATGAATCTTGATAATTCCTCTATTCCCTTCTGTCTCTTAGATCCAGAGGGAGACAGATGTTTTCTACCCTGCACAGCCCTGCCCTGAACCACACATTAACACATTAGCAACATGTACAGGTAAGACTACTGTCAAACTCTTAATCAATTGGGGTGAAAAGAGCGCAAGAAGTCTGTACACATTAAAGTCAAACCTAGTCTCCTCTGAAGCTGTATGATGTTTTGTCTGTAAAGTCAGTTAGCATTCCCTGAACTGGGGCGGACTGAATTACCTCATGGGATGTAGATACCTACATTAAGTATTGTGGGCCTGATG
Organism: Morone saxatilis; assembly: GCF_004916995.1. Classification (NCBI taxonomy): domain Eukaryota; kingdom Metazoa; phylum Chordata; class Actinopteri; family Moronidae; genus Morone; species Morone saxatilis. The sequence continues at coordinate 1,383 of NW_023340022.1, read as the reverse complement.
TTATAACTATATTAAAGAATAGGCTTGAGTGCTTCTGGAGCAAACTTCAACTGTTACTGTAGAGTATATCTGCCAACAGAAGATTGACATAAAAGTAAAAAATTGCTGAAATAAGACATGATTAGTCTGGAAAACGAACACCCACAGATTCTATTTCACCCATTATAGACTTTGCTCATTATACATCAAGAATTTGATCCAGGATGTTTTCATTAGTGTATAATAACCTAAAAATAACAATTGTTACCTTAGAATTGGCAGTTTTTATCTACAGAGGAAGCAGGTCCTCTTCTACAGAGTCAACCATGTTGAACCACCATGTTTCTATAGTAACCCAAAACAGACAAACCAAACACTGACTCTACAGGGCCTTTCATGTTTTTCAGTTGCTTGGTCACTGTAGCTATTATTTCCTGTTACCCTATACCTTGGGTTATCACAAGTTGATAACAAGGATAAATGAGTTTCAACATAATTACAAATATTCCATTCCATTTCTGATGATATAAAAGCTTGCAGAAAGTTTAACAATAGGAATCCTTTATACAACTAGATATAGATTTAATTATGTATATCTATAATCAAATCACACATCTTGTTTAACCAATAGCCTATTTGTGTCACTGTACAGTCGCCGCAATTACAGTTATCTTATGTAATCTAGCTGTAACTGGCTGTAACTGGCTGTATTGAACCCTCTGTCTATCTGACCATGTGTCCCTCTATGGTTGCTTAAATTCAGTGGGACACTCTAAACTATAACATCTGAATGTGTTGTCATGGGATATATGCCATCTGCCTTGGCTTAAATGGTAAATAGACTGCACTTCTATAGCGCCTTTCTAGTCTTTCGACCACTCAATACACTGTACACTACATGCCACACACATTCATACACTGATGGCCGTGGCTTCAATGCAAGGTGCCAACTGCTCACCAGAATGGAAACTAATCATTCATACACACTCATACACCGAAGCACAGCATCAAGAACAATTTGGGGTTCAGTGTCTTGCTCAAGGACACTTCGACATGCAGCGAGAGGAGCAGGGGATCAGACCGATTAGTGGACGACCCACTCTACCTCTGAGCCACAGCCGCCCCAAATAATGTGGTTTTCTTATGACATTCTTTAAAATAAACTGCGACTGAAAAACAATGTTAAACCTCTTTCCTAGCACAAATAGTAGTCCACTACACATAAAAATCCCAGTAAATAAGAAAGTCAAAAGTTGAACAGTTATGCCTGATTTTAGGGGTACCCTTACCTCCATGGTTCAGTGGTTTACAACCTTTTTCCTTAAGGGAGCCCTTTTCTATCGTTGAGTAAACTGACAAGTGACGTATTTTATGGATATTTATAGAGTTGTTCCGATTCCGATA
>NW_023340021.1:1341-3428 GCF_004916995.1 Morone saxatilis | reverse complement strand
TAATGTATAATGTATAAAGTATAAAGTATAATGTATAATGTATAATGTATAAAGTATAATGTATAAAGTATAAAGTATAAATATAAAGTATAAAGTATAAATATAAAGTATAAAGTATAAAATATAAAGTATAAATATAAAATATAAAGTATAAAGTATAAAGTATAAATATAAAATATAAAGTATAAATATAAAGTGTAAAGTATAAAGTGTAAAGTATAAAGTATAAAATATAAAGTATAAATATAAAATGTAAAGTATAAAGTGTAAAGTATAAATATAAAATATAAAATATAAAGTATAAAGTATAAAATATAAATATAAAATATAAAGTATAAAGTGTAGGATAATATAAAACAGCTTACTTTAGTAATCGAGTAAATGTACTTCCTGTTTCAGAACCACATTGTTAAAGTGTCCCAACAGTGAAATATTAACAGTATGTGTTGAGTCATTAATGGCTCAGACTCCCACACATATTATAAGTTATGTAATGTTATGATGTAAGTAAATATTCATGGTGTGGCAGAAATATAGAAATATATGCTGATTTAATATCTGACCAGAATATTTGCATTTCCTGAAGAAAATGTGTGATTGCTGCTTCTAAGAGTCTGAAGACACCTCGTAAACCAGTGGCCACAAACCTACAAGTCTTCTTCAGCTCCATCTGAACTGGGTTTGGTAAAGATTAGAAGAAATATGAGCCAAAAGCAGCAAACAATGTCTCTCTTAAAAAACCCAAATGTCAGAATGTTTCTATTTCTAATGGTTCCTGGATTAATATTAGCTTGGACGTAAACAATGATTAATAACCAACCACATGGCGGTCATGACTCATCGTAGATGTGTGATATCGACTCTGAAGAGTGTCTGTGTGGATTTTGGGAACTTCTGACTGAAGATATTTTAAATTGATTTAGTATATTTTGACTTTTGAACAGACCAGAGGAAGAATGTGAGCTCTGTAATGTATACAGGTGATTTATGAATATATACTTATTATATTAATATATGTTTAGCACATATCTCAATAACAGATATCAAAAAGAATAATAATGTCACAAACATCATTGTGGCACATTAGCATTGAATAGTTAAATGAGGCCACAACAGAACATTAAATCATATTTTAATTTCCATTTTTAACATTTTTCAAAATTAATCAAAATTAATGAGTTCAATTTGTCAGCATTTGACAGCAAACTGGGGTGGCCAGGTATTTTGTAGCTGTGCCACCCGTCTATATCCGCCCCTGGAGGGTAAATGGAACAGACTCATTTATAAAAGATTATTAAACAATATTAATAAATTAATAAACAGAAACAGTAGAAACATTTAACATTTCAAACAAAAGAGACACACTTTTTGTTCATTTTGTTCTTTTATTGATATTTTATCTCGGTTTCTAAAAACAAAAGAAGACAGACGTTAAATTCACATATTTATATATTATAGTAGAGTTTTTACGTATGGTTGTATAACCTGAAAACACACTTTATTCTCCGGCTGTCTTCAGTTCTGTTTCAGACTCACTGTGTTTAGAGAAACTCTCACTTCTCGTTTTCTGTCTCACGTGTTAAACTGTGAGCTCCTCCACCCTTTCCAGTTATTTCTGCTGCCTTTCAAAACACGCTTACTCAACTACTGCTTATAGTTAATGTGTATTCATTACGAGAGTCAAAAACAGATCAAAATGAATGAAATGGCAGAACTGATGGTGTTTTAAACATAAAACTGTTCCTGTTTATTTCTTGTTCTTGTCTTTGAAACTAACAGGAATACTCCAATACTTTAATTATCTTCATCAAATTCATTTTTATTTTCTTTCTTACAAAACCACAAGGAAAAGCACCTCATAAAAACAATAAATTACATAAAAGGACAAAGAATATCATTACAAAAATAAAGTAAGTAAACTAACTAAAGCAAGTCATGGCTCTTTTTGGAGAGTGAGGATAAACAGAAGTTTCTCAGTTCTTATGGTTTGGACCACCTGCAGTGGTCAATACGTGGGACATCATTCAATATGTGGGACATCATTCAATAGATGGGACATCATTCAATACGTGGGACATCATTCAATA
>NW_023340021.1:0-1240 GCF_004916995.1 Morone saxatilis | reverse complement strand
ATACGTGGGACATCATTCAATACGACCAAAAAGATAAAATAATGTCCCACCTGTCTCACTGACGTGCTGTGGCGTCCACACAGACAGCATTTCTCTTCCTACAGTGAGTCTGCCTTTAATATATATAACAGAATAAAAGTCTGAATAAATGAAATGATTCTGTATACATGTATGTATATGTTATATGTATTTGTAGATGATATTTATTTGTAGATGAATGTATCACAGATATTTTACTTTGTTCTGTTTTATATTTGTAAAATATTTTGTGAGTTTGCAAATCTTTTTTTCATCTTGTGGAAGACGTGTTATATTTACAGATTTACACACAGACTGTTGATCTGTACACACAGATAACACATCTGTCTCTGTACAGATATTTATATCACCGAGCACTTTCACAGCCGGTTTTCATGGATCATTTTTACCTCTTACGTCCACCTACTGACTCCTCCGACCATTATCAGATAAACTGACTCATCGTGTCACTGGGACTGCGGGTGTGAACGAGACATAACTTCATCCTCTGCCTGCTACTGAACTGTAGATGATGGCATCCTCTGCTTCCTTTGCCGGTCTGAAAGAGAAGGAAACACAGAGTGAGTCAGCAGACAGTGTTGTGTCAGGACTCTCTATGTGCAAGCAACAGTTTCAACAGCCAGAACCCACAGTGGGCTACAGCAGCAGGGACCTGGTCTACAGACAGTAAACCTAAGGTTAAACCTGCACATTGAAGCTCTGTTGGACCGCGACAGAGTCCGTCTCTGCGGTACTGTACGGCCTGTTTCTACTGTTTGAGGTGGACGGAGAGGTAGCTGACGTCGCCCACAGCTCGGCTGGTTTCCTGTTACTGGAGCAGTTATCAGGATGCTATTTATGTCTCTTGATTTGCAGTACTTATATATTTTTCTCCTACAATCTTTATCATTGTTGTGCACCAAAATACCAAAACAAATTCCTATTTGAGAAACCTACGTGGCAACAGATTCAGTTTCTGTGATAAAACACGTATTATATGGTTCAGTGTGACTTCCGCTTCTTGAGAACATCCTTATCCCTGATGTACATCCACAATAAACCTCAGAACGTGTGTGAGAATCATCCTATTTCTTCAGTATCACAGTAATCAGATCAGATAGTTTGTACATTCACAAGTACGCAGCTAACAGGAGCTGCTAAAACAACAGCAGTCATCTTAGTGGTTCCTGAACAGGCCTGTATGTTGCTGTTAGCATGTTAG
>NW_023340020.1:0-2387 GCF_004916995.1 Morone saxatilis | reverse complement strand
CTTTGTTTTCACACTTACACTTCCTCAGACCTGGTGTCAACCATCGGACTCCAGCAGGCTCCACCCTGAAAGGAGGAGGGGGGTCAGAGCAGCACATCCTCTTTCAGCATGCAAACATTACATCACTGTCATACACAGTTTTCTTTTTCTGTTCAAATGTACTTAAACAGTCCAATATATCACTTATCATATCCTTTAATAGTTGAGTAAACTGTTAGTTGAATAGCTAATCTACACCGTCTTCATTCGTTGGATATGTGCAGAAAAACAAAAACAGCATCAAACTGCAGCTGTGCTTTGTCACTGGGATTGTTGTAACACAGACCTTTTCTCTTGCAACACAGCACTACTGCATGTGCTAACTGTACTAGGTGGTTAGAGGTCCTATTAGCTGACTGAAATGCAGGCTCAAGATACTGGGGTAGGTTTGTTTACACCGCAAGCACAGGAATAAGGGGGCGAAATGAGAACCAGACCCAGAGTGGGGCGAATGGACCCACTCAGTGACCCCAGGTTACAACACTGATGGCAGTGGAGAAAGCCTCGAGATAGCTCTGGATTAGGAGAAGAGGTTAATGGTCTGAATGACTACGGCTGGGTCCCCTGGTCGAGGATGTCTAATGTTGAAAGACCCACAACAACCAATGACCCCAGGTTACATAACTGATGATGTGTTCAGGAGCATCAAGAGATGTATTCTATCAATGGGTGACTGATATTGCTTCACTTGCTGTGACGCATTTAATCTACCTCTCTGGACTACTAACAAGTTATTTCCTCTCACGAAAGTGCACATTTTGGCGATTAGCTGACCATTAGCCATAGTCTTTGTGTTGTGTTCATCAAAAACAGTTTGATTAGTCCGTCTGTGACTGCAGCAGGCCTCTTCCTACCTGAGAGTGTCCAGTCTCCACTGTGGATCCTCCAGTGCAGCAGACAGCATCTTCACTCCTGAGTCTCCTGGGTGATTGTAGCTCAGGTCCAGCTCTCTCAGATGGGAGGGGTTGGAGCTCAGAGCTGAGGCCAGAGAAGCACAGCCTTCCTCTGTGATCAGACAGCCTGACAGCCTGCAAACACACAGTCAAATAAGGATGATAAGGATATTATTCTGAAAAATTGGATTGGTGTATATAAATATATATTTTGTATTAGTGTAGACAAATGCAAGAAGCTGCTGGCTGAATCACAGAGTTGCAGAAATGTGAGTAGCCTGTCAGGTAGTAATAGCATCTACCTGAGATCATTGTTATCCTACCATTACAAACTTAAATAAGTGTTTGTGAAATCAGTGAATGTTGGAGAATGAAGGGAGATTAATGGTGTTTTTAGCAGACTGCTCCATTCTCTTTTAAGGAAATGTGACTTCACAGTGGCATAGAAAATGTTGAATGAATGAATCCTGACCTGAGAGTTTCCAGTGTACAATGTGGACTCTCCAGTCCAGCAGACAGAAGCTTCACTCCTGAATCCTGCAGGTTGTTGTTACTCAGGTCCAGCTCTCTCAGACTAGAGGACTGGGAGCTGAGAACTGAGGACAGAACTTCACAGCTTCTCTCTGAGAGGTTACAGTCACTCAGTCTGGAGAGACAATAATGAAAAAGACAAACTTTTATGTTAAAAATGTAGAGATGTCGTGAACTGATCATAAGGATTGATATCTGGATATATTTTAATCGACCAATAAATATATAGCTGATCCTCAGTGATCAGACAGCCTGACAACACACAAAAGAAGTCAGAAAAGAGGGATAAGGATATTATTCTGAAAAAAGTTGTAGCGGCCCCCCCAAGAAAACTGCTGACAGTATTGGGACAAGAACAAAATGGTATCGGAACATCTCCAGCATTTACTTTGATCTTAGCCTCACTATTGCCAAATAGGCACGTTTTCTTTTCACTTTGACACGAATCATTTCCCCTAGTCTTATCGGTAAACTCTCCTTACTCTCGTCACACAATTAGTGAGTTCTGCTACTCTGTGCTGCGACTTTGCTGCTGTGGTACCAAGTAGACACGTTCCTAATTGTATGTCCTGTTGTGTGTCCATCATCTAACTGAGGCATAACACAGTGTAACACAGGTAACAGCAACTACTGCAGCAAGCCTACTCCCACCTGGACTTTTGCAAATCTCTTCTCACCAAAGCCCCTATGTCTGAAACCACACCTTGGCAGATGCTGCGGAATGCTGGTCTAACATTTCCAGCAGGATAGTGAAATGAACTGATCCATCCTACCTCTGTGGTCATGGTCAAACCATTGACAGTGTATATGGACAAAGCTTCCGTGTCTGTGAAGTAAAGCCAATACGAAGTGTCTTCAATCTGCGTTCTATGGAATAGCCAGCAGGGGGAGCTCCAATGTCCGCAATAAAACTCAGATACCATG
>NW_023340019.1:0-3822 GCF_004916995.1 Morone saxatilis | reverse complement strand
GAAAACGTAAGATCCATAATAATAACTCCATAATGATATTATAACAGCCAAGACAAAAAATCCAAATAACCACACTGCATGCTATTATTCAGATTGTATTTTCTGACACCCCAGTCACACACATAGTTGTCATCTAAGCTCAATAATGTCGTTTTTGCAAAATTTTTGTCTACACAGGTTTCAGTTTCCTGAAGCAGCTGTTTCCCCTCAGGGCTACAATTTCTCTGTATGTCTTCAACCTCGCAAACACTGAAATCATTAAAAGTCTTTAAGTGCAACCAGCATCATTTGCCAGTTTACATACAAATTTTACATGAAATCCTGGCCTTGCTGTCCAGTGTATCTGTTGCAGTAAATAATCAGTGAGTACTACAGGTAAGTTGATAAAAATAATGAATAAAAGAAAATGCTGATTACAAAAAAAGCTGTGCTCAAGTTAATCATGAATGTGATAAAAAAGGAGTACCTGGACAGGTAAAAATAAAGGAAAACTCTCATATCACATATAAAGTGCTTAATCAATTGAAACATGAAACACAACATGTAAACATGGCTTATAGAAAAGCAATGTTCTCGTTTTGCAAAGTCACAGTCAAGTTTCTTTTGCAGTATAACTTATCATTTGTTACAAAAATTTCTTTTGACAGGGTGGTGAGAGTGTGAATAGTTGACACAGCCAGCCTCTGTGACTGTGCGCCAGGTCAACTGGAATCAATGGTGAGTTCATTAGCATTCATGTGTGTTTGTCAGAGAATGAAGAAAAAGGGAAGAAGTTCCACCTTCTGTCTGTGCTGGAGATGAGACAAATGCTGAACATTTCATCCTAATGTGAATTATTTAAATACACATTAGTCAGCTTGATTTACTTCATCAGGATGTAAATTAGCCTCCTTGTGTGTTGCTCATAAGGAAAGTGAATTGTGTGTGTGTGTGTGTGTGTGTCAGTGAGAGGACAGAAGAGCTCACATCAGTTCAGCTTCAACATCAACATGTTCTCTGTAGCTCTGATACTGCTGCTGGCAGCTGGATCCTGTGAGGGAGCTTTCAGTGGATTCACACTTATAAACACATTAGAACTCACTGAATAGTCAGATGAATGATGGAGATAATGTTGATTTCTGTTTCCACAGGTGTGAACAGTATTGATCTCATCCAGCCAGACTCAATGGTTGTGCAGCCAGGACAGCGTCTGACCATCACCTGTCAGGTCTCTGGTTATTCTTTGACTGATAACAGCTATGCAACAGGTTGGATCAGACAGTGTGAAGGAAAACCAATGGATTGGATTTCCCATCAGTGGGGTGGAGGTGACTTTTATCAAAACAATGCTCTGAAGAACAAGTTCAGTTACAGCAGAGACACTTCTACTAGAACAGTGACTCTAACAGGACAGAATGTGCAGCCTGAGGACACAGCTGTGTATTACTGTGTACGTCGGCCCACAGTGATACAAACCACCAACAGACCTGTACAAATACCCAGCAACCACAGAACCGAAACATATTTCTATTGGAGAAATGATCTGTGAAGTCAACACTTTTTTCATACAACCCATGTGACATTTATCATCTTTGCTATACATAAGTGGTGATTATAATGCTCCTTCTGTACGCATATTAGTGCTGCATAGGTTAACTGAGACATATTGCTAAGATCAGGTTGTTTCTCTCATTTGTTGATCTGGAAAAGATCATCCAGGCTTTTGTTCTCTGCACACTTGACTGTTGTAAAGCACTTCATTTTGGAATCAGCAGGCGAAATTAAATATGTTGCTGCCAGAATTGTATGACACCAAAAAAACAATCCGAACATTTTTACCTAATCCCTCCTTTTTTTCAATTTTAGAAATGACTTTAAGATTTTACTACTGACACAGACCTGATGCTCGAAATCTTCAGACAGAGCCAGAGTAGCAGTTTCAACTTCTCACCATGTCCTTGTTTGTGTAACTCCTTCAAAAAGCAACTTTTTTGTTGGTTGATCCTTTTGTTTCCATGGGTGCACATCATCATTGTTATTGCAATATTTTCCATTATCTATGATTCATGTTAATATATATACAATGATGATCATCCAGACTTTAATCTCTACCAGACTTGACCACGATAAAAAAAACCTTTATTTTGCAATCAGCAGGCAAAATAAAATATGCTGCGGCCAGGCTTTTTAACATACTGAGGAAAACTGAACATTTTATACCCTGCTGCCTGTTATTTTCTTTACTGACTTGATTTCACTGCTTGTTTTTAAACCCTTGCATGGTCAGGATCCTGCTTCTAACTGTGATGTATTAATTCTTGATACAAACCTGATCCTTGCTCGAGATCTTTATTGAGAGCCAGAGTAGCATTTTTCACTCATACAATGATGTACAGTGAGAGTTGAATTCAAAATAATTTGATTCATGCATTTCAATTTGAAATTAGTTTCGAATTGCAATAGTTTTGAAAAGTTTATCTTGTCCTCTGATCTGATCTCAAACCAAGCCTACAAGGTGATTTATATACTAAATAAATAAATGTCATTGAACAAAATCATCTGAGTATAAATCAATGAATCAAATGTTATAGTGACTTACAGTAAAACACAGTTAATACCAGTTTAAATAATTAAAGGAAATCAAAATTGTAAGAGATACAGTGAGATGATACTTAGATAATAATAATAATAATAATAATAATAATAATAATAAATCATGATAATACAACAAAATACAGAGAGTTATGAGAAAGCCAAAATATGAAAATAAATATCCTTTGAGGATCAAACAGAGCAACGCAATGACACCAGTCCAGTCTGGTTCTCTCCACACTGTGAGGAGGAGTCAATGCAAAATAGATGTCTTCCACACATCTACTTTATCTGACTGCAGAGAAGGGATGAACAGAGAACAGTGGACGACACAGTTTAAGAAGAAGAAGAAGAAAGTAGAAGATGTACTTTATTGATTCCCTAGGGGGAAATTGTTCTTTTTACTCTCTTTTTTTATACACACACACACACAGGCTGAAATGCACACTTCATGCACTTGTAGACATGAAAAAGGGAGAGAGATGGTGGAATGATGGAGCTGCAACGTTACCGGCGCCCCATGAGCAGGTTTAACATGATGGACTATAGGACAGGACTGCTGCTGTTAACTATCACACATTGAATGTCTAAATTGTATTGTATTACAACAATCTTGTATAAACATTACGTAATATATGACAATAGCAAACACATTTATGATCCTTATTGCTAATCTCAATGTGTAATATATAACAAATCATTGATATTAAAAATCTAAAATTAAATAAAAATTGTATTGCAATAACAATGATGATGGGCACCAATTAAATAAATGGATGGAAAATGTTTCTTTTCTATGAGCCGTGTTTAATAGTGTGTTTTATGTTTTTATATAATGAAAACACACTTTAAATATGATGTGAGTTGTTTCCTGAGAGAATTTATTCACTTTTAGACCTCATAATGACTTTGATGATTAACTTAAAACATATGAGTACAGTCTCTTTGTAAATGTAAGAATTTGTTAATTCATTTATTTGCTAATTTCTGTTACTTACTTAATACACCATGTGATGTAAATTAAATGAAAAACTTTCAGTCTGATGTAGTTTGCATAAAAATACTGTTAATGGTTGCAGTGTTTTGCAGATACAGCAATAGATGGGAAAAAAAAAGCACTGTAGGATTTTGACCATCGAACACCTGTCAAGACAAAACAAATATACAGTTGGTCAGTTGCTTTAAAGCCTGGAAGCAATTTTGAAGACAACATTAAATAAAGATCAGTGAAGATGTTTCACCTTGCCAGCA
>NW_023340018.1:1838-2111 GCF_004916995.1 Morone saxatilis | reverse complement strand
CTACTGCTGCAGCTTCACATTAAATATTGACTACTGGCGAAAGTAAGTAAGTCACAGGAAATGTAATACATTTATAAGTTGTCTTGACACTGGCCACTATAGTTTAACAAAAATGCATTTAAAAAACAAGACAATGGTTATTTATTTAATTTTTTTCTGGCAGCAGATTAGTTTGAAATATGTCAGTGAGTAATTGAACAGGTAAAACCAGCCACAGTGAGTTGTTTGAGGAAGAGATGCAGGAGACACACGGCACACTTCTCAGCCAGGTAA
>NW_023340018.1:662-1812 GCF_004916995.1 Morone saxatilis | reverse complement strand
ATGAGACATGAGCTCCCCTGAAAAAATTATTTGTGAAATACTGACAATATGCTATTTTTGCCAGGTATTTCTATTTCTCTGTATCTTTATCATTATGGATTATAAGTAAATTTAGGCTACTCTTGATGTAAGATTTGAGCATGAGGGTGATCATCACAAATTAACTTTAATAAAGATAGTGCTATTCTTGAACCATGGTTGTAAAAAAAACTTTGAAAAAAGAAGGTGGAAATATTCCTTTTTTAAAGTAAAGTAAAATGAGTTATGAATAAACTTCACCTGTACCAACACCTGTATTTCCAACCAATAAACTATGCAATGGGATTCTTCACTGGTCTTTCGCTGCTTCTGTAAGGTTTGTTTCATTTGATTATATCTACTTGGACAAACAGCTCAGATAATTTGTTGTGATAAAGCTTTTTGTTAATCCAGCTGTCCATTTTGTTTGTGAAAAGCTGTATTATTATTGTTCTTAACTACATCCAACAACATTACACCAGATTTATCTCCATAGAGTAGGAAAAAACTTCCAGAAGAAATAAGTCTTGCTCTAAATTTGACAATTTTTAAATCCAGAAGTTTATCATCTCCACTGAGTATGTCTTCCATTTTTCTGTCATGTTTAGCTTCTAAACTCCCCTCTATTTTATCTATAGGTTTTTATAACATCTTAAAAAACGTCTGGATTTGTACCTTTCTCTTTTAAATGTCTAAATGAAGAGGGATGTAAGTACAAGAGGAGGTGATACACTGTCAATATAGCAGACAGTACTACTTCTGTCAGGTTGGCTCACTGCCTGTATCTGTGACCAAACCGAACTGAAACTTTAATAGTGAAGGAAAAATACATGACCTTCGAGTTTCATTTGATTATATCTACTTGAACAAATAGCAATGTTGATTTGTTGTGATAAAGCTTTGTTTCACTGGAATGAGGAAGAACAACAGAGCAGGTACTGAAAGCCTCTTGGAATGATTATCATCAAAACATCTGTCACAGTTTGATCTTAACCAACATCTACTGCATGTAGTTAATGATCTGGTAAATCCAGATCGTCCTGTGTTTCTGACCCAACTTAACCTCATGTCACTTTCTTAGCTTTCAGTTTGTTCATATGCACACATTGTTTTTAATCTTTGACACTGTTGA
>NW_023340018.1:0-626 GCF_004916995.1 Morone saxatilis | reverse complement strand
GTCAGAGTACTAAACAAACCAACACAGCATCGCAGACTCTGAATATTAGCATAATCACAGTATTCACTGTCAGTCAGCTAACACCCTTGTCAGACCACAGCTGAACCACAGTCTACTTGAACAAATCAACATGCAATCATGAAATATCAGAACCAACCGAACATACAATTAAAAATAGCTCCAAATGGAAGGAAGATAGTGTGGAAACCTGTCAAAATGCTAGCTGCTGCTATGAACAGGGCAGTAAAAAAAACAAAGCTAAAGGCCTCAAATAGAAAGAAACAACAATGGCAAATGGTTTGATAAGAATGTAAAAACCTTAATTTAACCCTTTACTTATGACTACACTTCCACCAATACTGTGACACCTCACTGCTTCTGTCAGGTTAGTTTACTGCCTGCATCTGACCTGTGAGTTTGAAGACCAACAGAGCAGAGAGTCGACGAAATGAAACAACTGTCACAGTTTGATCTTAAACAATGCCTTTATGTAGTTGTTCTGTTAAACCCAGATTCAGAGAATAGAAAAAAAATATTTTATTTGTATGGCACAAAAACTTCAAGCAGACCCAAGCTCTTGGTGGGGGGCCGTCTGCCTCTACTGGTTTGGGTTAGAGAGAGGGAGA
>NW_023340017.1:0-2159 GCF_004916995.1 Morone saxatilis | reverse complement strand
CTGAGGCGCTGATTGTGGGGCTAGACGAAGTTGACTCTCCAGGCTTATGTGCACACACGCACCCACGGTCACTTATACCAGCCAATGGTGGTGAATGGGGTGCAGGATGGTGAATGGGGTGCAGGAGAGTTGCAACAATTTTGCACTAAATCTGAATCTGAAAGCAGCAGGTGAACAGATTCAGTTTGACAGCAATAACATGAGTGTCTGGAGGAGATCATGGCTAAGTCTGATTGCTTCAATTAAAAGAATAAATAGTTAGCTGATTACGAAGGGTGAGAGAGTAAGACTTAAGATAGTCCTTCTGACAGACTATGAGAAACTATCATTGAACAGGAGCTGAGGTATTTCAACAGGGTTGTCAGCAGAAGTGCACTGGAACTGTATTACTACCCTGTCAAAAGTAGGACTCCAGAGAGATAAAAGTGGCTAAAGATTCACTTTTTGAAAATCTATCTTTATCTTTGTTGTCTCTGTCTGCAAACAGTGAACTATTCCATCCACCCGAGGCTTTCCAAGTACACTGCAGTCCCCAGAGCTATTTAGGTCTGTGCAGGTTATCTTTGTTTCACTGTGTGCACTATATATACTCAGTCTTATATATTTCTGCAGCTCTTGAGAATAACACAACATAATATATGCTAGTGGCAGATGTAGCATATAGAAGGAACAAAAAATCAAACAGTACAAAACAGTGGTCCATGTCAGAATTAGCATCAGTTTAACTGTAAAAGAGTTAAACTTATTATGGACATTGGCCCCTGGCACCTACTTGTCATGGCACAGGTCTGGGGGAATTGTTGTAGCAATACTATTTGTAAATGTGTGTGTGGAGTTGTGATCTCAACGGGTATCTGTGAATCTGTGCAATACTATTTAAATGTGTACTAAGAAAAAAATAATGCATATAATAATAATAATTTGTTAGTGTAAAATAACGTGTAAATTTGTACTGATAATGAAATCCCTGGTTTCAGATTTATGTTTAAGCAATAGTAAAAAATAGTAAATCAACCAGTCATCAAGAAATTACAAAAGTTGCCAACAAGAGAACACGTGTCTCATTTGTCTGTCTTCCTGTAAGTCACTACAGAAGGATTTAAATAAAATTGATTAATAAAAGTGACTTCATTCAGCCAACCACAAAAAGTTAGAACAGTAAAATTAAAGGAGCAGCAATTGTGGGAACAGCAACATTAAAGATGCATTAAGCTACAATTGTATTGGCTCTAATGTCTAATATGAATGGAGATGTGCATAGTGATGAACTCACAGAAAATTATTACCTTATAACCGTGAGTAGTTGGAAGATATACAATGTTTAGGGGGACCAATGTGTGGCTTTGTGGCATTCTACTTGTCTCATACTCCCTTTACATCCTCCCTTTAAGGCACATTCCTGAATATCCCTGCTCACCTGCCCCAGCTGTAGCAGATGGGCAGTTCATTCAGCCACCATATCATCCCACCCAGATGCAAAACAGAGTGCTTCAGGCGCTCACTTGTGCCCACTGCAGAGGAGACCACAGATTATGCCAATCACTTTGACTTGCCAGCTTATCTTACCTTTGAAACGTTATATGTTTGTAAAATGTGGGGACATAATTGTCCAAATTGTAACATTCTCTGGATGTCTAAATTGCAACAACACTGAAATTCTTTAAAATTATGCACCAGCACTGAGGTTCCTCAGCTTCTAACTCAAAGTTGGTTTCCAGGGTCATTTTTGATTCCCAGTTGAACTTTGAGAAACATTATGTTAGTTAATCAATTACTAATTATATTCCCAACAGCTCAAAATCTTCCACTGGTTTCTCTCCTCACTTGTTAAGAGCTGTAGTACATGCTACTACACAATTCTACTACACAATTACCAACTAAAACTCCTCAGCATTCCTACAACAGGCTGCACTACACTGGCTTTCTGTCAAATTTAGGACATCTCATTACTTTTAAGGTATTATACTTGACTCTACTGTTTCAGCAAGTCCACCAGGCCTCTCAGGTCACCAGCGCTTTTTATTCCCAAAGAAATTTTACTGATGCTTCTTTGCCCGGATTTATGTTTGTTCTCTAACACAGTGATTCCCAACCAGGGGGTACTTCTGCAGTTGCCAAGTGGTACTTGAAAAGGTTGAAGAGAAGCTCAACTAATTTGT
>NW_023340016.1:0-5668 GCF_004916995.1 Morone saxatilis | reverse complement strand
AAGAAGTTTCTGTGATGAGATAGTCCAGGAGAAGCATGAAATAATTGTAACTATTTACACCCTTTAATGATTGCAACACAAGTCAGATTGTATCCGTCATATTTGTTTATAACTATATTGCATTAGGCCCAAAAAACGTACAAAAAGTCCTAGTTTTTATTGTCAGAAATAACTCATTAACTTTATTGTTTTTGGTTATCCGAATATTATTTACTGGTATCTCCTTAGATATAGGATCATTATGTTTTTTATCATAACTTGTTACGGTATTAACAGCTTTCTTAATGAAAACCTGAAATTTTTCTATCAATTCCATTATAAACTTTCTTGATCACTCTCTTTGACTATATTTTTTATGGATACTATGCCTAGAAAATAAAAGTTATCACGTTATTCCTAATTATTACTTTATATTTAGCATGTAAGCTCCAGTGCAGAACAACGGAGCTCTGGCTTGGCAACCGGAGGTCTCGCGTTCAGTCCCACAGACTACAAAATATGGAGCGTTGAGAGTCGGTAAGCCGGACTGGACACCGGTCCGGTTTTCAGCTCCTGCTGCACATCACACCACTCAGCGGACACTTCATGTGACAGCATTTTTCTGTATTGAGCATTTAATTACTGATTACTTCTTGATCACCTGGTCTCTCTCCTTCCGGTCGTCTACAAGTGGTGCGCCTTGAGCAAGGCAACTAAACCCTTGAATTACCTTGCTCATCTCGAGAGCGCCTGGTTAAGCCACGGCAGCCGTGCTCGCGATCAATTTCTCATACTCTCCCTCATTTGTTGCTATCTAGTCCATCATGTGCACTTGAACGTGTGCATTTCAAGGGCCTGTTGTGAGTGTGTGTGCCTGAGATCAAAAATTTCAGCCTTATGAAACATCAGATGTTTGATATAATATAAGTGCGACGCTAATTTTCCCCCACGTAAGGGATACAACTAAAGTAACCTCTCCTCTTCCTTCTTTCTCGTTCCTTCGGTATCAGCTGAACTGCGAATAAACGGTTTGCATGAATTTTGAACAAGATTTGATTTCCTGTTTACAGCGAATTCTTTCATGTAACAATCTCCTCTGCTCTGCCACTTACTGTAGTTTCGTTTACTCATCTTCCCACCCAACATCCAATCATTAAGGCCTCAACTTTCACTTACTGAAGACATTCTGAGCTATTATTACTGCTACCAGAATGAGGCTCGGTCTTCGACAATAAGGTTGTCACTCAGTCAAAATTTCTGGTACACCATTACTGCACTTTCTTGGCCTTTCAACTACGAGTACAGGGTTGTATACTCAGGATTATCTTTAATACATTCTCAGTTAAGCGCGCAGCAAAAAAGATGATCTACCTTATATATCTATCTACTTTATGTTGTCTCTCTCATACTGGAATCACCTGGAATACTCAAAAATCCAATCACATCTTCTGCGAATTCCCAATTATCATACGTACATTGCGGAACTAGTTTTGGAAATATTCACAATTAATCCATCGATTTCGTACTTTCCTAATCACATGTACACATCACCATCTTTTAGATCGTTCCTCTGCGAGAGTTTGCGCGGGAGAAATAGAACTCCAACTAGCCAAGTGTAAAGGGTACCTGACCAGCAGAAGAGTGGAGACCTGCGACTATTATCTGTGAAACTTCGATACCCGGATTCCTCTGGCTCCCTCCTAGTCGCTCCTAAAACAACATTTACTAAGAATCCAGCCGGGGCTTGAACAACGAACTAATACCAAATCAGGGAAGCAGAAGGATATATTTAATGTCACTTTGCTGGGTTGAGGCGTGAAAGTTAAAGATTCCCAGCGTGTACGGTAATTTGGGACGACCTGTGAAATCTAGATCGAAGCAAATGCAAAATCTCTCATTCTTTTAGTTTGAAGGCACCGGGTAGTGACGTTGACATCCATAAATCTCACGGCTGACCTAGTGAAAAAAGCTTGAATGCTCCCCTGCTGTTCACGTGCTGACAGAATAAAAAGTTCCACTGTGGGAGCGCGTTATCTGCAGAAACAACATGCTACCGGTAGGAACGGAAGTGTAAGCATCAGTGAACCTTTTAACTGGTTTAAAAGATACTTATATTATTTGGCACAGTCCTGATGGTTATTAATAAACCTCGCACCACTCTGACTCAATGTACCTTTCTGCGTGAAAGAAATGGGGGTTCATCCCTTCCACTGACACGTGTTTTATATATTTGTAGTATTTTTATAATCTTTAATTATTATTAAATATTAAAATTAATAGTTGTTCTCTGTAGCAGAGGACTATTCAGTCACATGGATGACTCTCCCTCTGTAGTGTGTAGTCGCAGCCTGTCTCTTGTGGTTTGTTTCCAATAAAAAAGCCGGTTCTGCTCCGAACTGACGACTGTAACTGCTGTTTTTATCATCTACGTCGCTGAATTAAGGATTTATTTCCACCAAACCAGAGTTGGTGATTGTTGGAAAGACTAATTAAGTCGGTTTTGGTGAGTTTTATTTTATATTTGTCCTGTTGTGTTGGTCTGAGATGCTTTTAAAACAAAGGCTAAAGTTACTAAAACCGTCAAAATCACATAAATCTTACTACTGACTCTGCCACAAGCTCTTTATTTTTCCCTCAGAGAACTTTCCTGATTATTCTTCTCGGGTTAATGGTCTGTTAACTGTTAACTGCAGTGCCTTTGAAACCCTCTGGAGAGATTGTTTTCCATCTGTCTCAAGTTATGAAACAGTGTTTTTACTTCAAAAGGCCGATAAGCAGCAGAAGTTCCTAGAAGCGGCGTGCTGGCGCAGTCGGTCTGCGGTGGGTTTATTCATTCAGACAGTCGGGAGACCGAGCACAGAAAGCTGTGGCCGACACTCGGCTCCAAGAAAACTTCCAGCTATCTCTGGAAAACTGTCTGGAAGATTTCATGCAAACCTTTTAAATGTTACAAAAATAAAATGTAAATCAGGCGGGTTTTCTTCCTTCAGCATTCCTTCAGCAGCTGAGAGGAAACAGTCCATAATAATAATAACTGCTGCTGCTGATCACGGCTCGTGTGGGGATCGTTCTCCGGAGTTCAGACTGAAACACAAATATGATCCAGAGATGAATGTGTTCAGGTCCTCGCGCTCAGGTTTGTTCTGATACTTCCTGTTTGTTCTGGGATGTAATTTCGTCCTCATCATGACAAGAACTACAACATTCAACATTAATTTAGTCGTTCGCTCGTTGACAAACTGTCAAAAGTAAAATTAACCCTTCCTAAGCCCTGCCTCTTTTATGTACTGTA
Organism: Morone saxatilis; assembly: GCF_004916995.1. NCBI lineage: Eukaryota > Metazoa > Chordata > Actinopteri > Moronidae > Morone > Morone saxatilis. Next base: position 2,397 of record NW_023340016.1, on the reverse strand, counting down.
TAAAAGAGACATAAACAGTATATAGTCACATCTCAAGTTAGTTAATGTTAGCAAAACCCTCGTTAACTGGCTCATTAGCTCCCATTTTAATAACATTAACTATCAGATGCCAACTAATAACTGATGTAGATTATCTAGTGAGTTAACTAGGGTTTTGCTAACATTAGCTAACTTAAGATGTGACTAAATATGTCTCTTTTACATTTTAACCATCAAAAAAAATGTGGTTGAATTATAACAGAGTCAGTTGATAGCGTTAATTATTATAATTATTATTGTCTTTTTAACACAGAGCATAGCATATCTAAAGAGAAAGCTCACGGCCGAGTGATGCTCAGCTGTTATTGGAGCACAGAGCAAAATGTGGGCGGTAGAAGAAGTACTCAGATGTAGTAAGTTATAATTAATTAATTAATAGTAAGTTATCAGACAAATGTAGTAAAGTAAAAAGTACAATATTTACAATATTAAAGTAAAGTACAAGTAGGTATTTAGTATTGGCAGTAGTTATTCTACCACTAGTCTGCTTTTATTTTGGTGAAATTACACTGTGGGTGTGTAGTAATAGATGTAAGTCACAATTTACAGTAGAATAAATAAACTTTAACTTCAGGACTCCTTTAAAGGTTCATCAGTGGGTCTGTTTTTCTAACAGTGCTGTTTGACTGGCTGGGTCCGCCTGTCTCATAGTAAATATCCCTCAGACGTCTCTGTCGGCCTGCTGATCGCTACACAGACTTTACAAACTGTTCGGTCCAGCAGTGGAGAGTCGCTGCAGTGTTTTCTGTTTATCCGTACGACTGTTTTCTTGCTTCTCCTGCAGAGTGAACCACAACTATGTGAAGCATTCGAGTTATTCACATCTCAGTAACATCCAAACATTAAAGTCAGAAAACTCACAACTTCATTTATTCTCACCAGCTTGTTTATTTTAACCTATAGTCCTAAAATCAACTTAATATTATGTCGAGCTATAGTTTGCTAGTTCTGCTTGTCATTGAACAATTTGTCTATATTGTAAATTTAAAATAAAGCAAATAAAGCAAATAAAGCAAACGTTACCTTTCTGTGCTATTCTCGTCTATTTTAAAGAGACAACCTATATAAATATATCTACAGTCATATCAAAGTTAACTAATGTTAGCAAAACACCATCTAACTAACTAGCAAATCTACTAATTATCTACTATCTAATAAGCTAGTAAGTTAGCTTCCATTTTGCTAACATCAGATGTAACTAGTTTGCTGATGGTTAATGTAGATTAGCTAGTTAGTCAGCTAACTTTATGAGTGCTGTAACTGTGTCGGTAGCTTAACAGGAATATTTATAAAGTTATTATAAAAGTTAGAAATCACATCTGTGAAATGCATTTTTTTGGATCTCAGTGAATCTTTTAGTCAGCGTGTCACAAATCTCAGGCCCGATTTCAGCCTAATTTTTACAGTAATATATTATAAGTGTTTTGTAAGTTTTATAACACAATATTGTTCAGCAAATCGCTCTGAAAGTGATCCCAGTGTTATCGTAGCTGTGGTTGTTATTGTGAAGTTAAAAAGTTCACCAAATGCAACAACATTTACCTTTTCAGCTATTATATCAAACTTACAGTCATAAATAAAGCTTTTTATCGGTATTGGGGAGGATATGAAGTGACTTCAAGATGAGTTATCGGGGCTAAAGTCAAGTTTTGTAAATTTAAATTAAAGTCTGACGTCAAACTCGAGTCCACCCTTCGAGCTCTCTGCACAGTTTGACTTCTATCTTCAAACATCTGGATGTCTGCCAGCAGCTCATCCCGACGTCACAGGAAGAAAAGTTAAACTGGTCGGACGAGTTCGACCAAGCAGGCAGCAGCTGTTTCTTCTCTTTCTAGCAGAAACTCCCCAAAAAAAACTGAGCTTCATCTTCATCATCAGTTTGCAGTCCTGGTTGGAAGCAGTGATGAGCTCCCGTGCTGCTGCGCTCTCTGCAGGCAGCTGTTCACTGATGTGCTGGTGAGGCAGAGCGAGACCATAATTGCAGCCAGATGGCCAGAATGAAGGAAAAAACCCAGCACCAGCAGCTGATCCCCTTTAAATGAACACGTGAGTAAAGATATGGAAATCCCATCTGCGACCGCTCTGAGCTCCACACCATCAAACAAACCCGGATTACTGAAGGCAGCCAGGTAGTTTCACACTCTGTTCACACTGCAGCTGCTGACTGGTTGCACATTTCTTCCAATCACGTCAGGCCTGGTGTTTTCCAGTTAGTGCAAACTGCAAAACTCTGCACCAGTTAACATCTAGAGGAGATGGATCTGAGTGACAGATAGAGGAGCTTACAGAGTAGAACAGTGTCATATCCCCTTTGTGCCTGCGTCAGCGTTGTGGTTGTCTGCCAGAAGCTGTCATACA
>NW_023340015.1:0-6070 GCF_004916995.1 Morone saxatilis | reverse complement strand
ACATTCTCTGCATCAACGGTTATCAAACCTTTCACCCGACGCGGACTTCTCTCTACCGTCAATAGTGTTTTTGATCCCATGGGTTTGTTGGCACCCGTTACGATCCAGGGAAGAGCTCTCCTTAGGGAGCTTACTCCGGAACTGATTGACTGGGATGCACCTCTCCCTGCAGACAAGCGTAAGAAATGGGAAACATGGAGAGATTCTCTTCAAGTACTAAAGGAGCTTCATGTGCCACGCACATACACACCAACCTCACTCACCAAAGCTGTCCACACAGAGTTGTGTGTATTCTCTGATGCCTCAACCATGGCCATTGGAGCCATTGCTTACCTGAGAGCCATTCAGGAAGATGGAAAAGTGGAAGTAGGACTTGTTATGGGCAAAGCCAAATTAGCACCTCAGTCCGAACCCACAATCCCAAGGCTTGAACTATGCGCCGCTGTCCTTGCAGTAGAAATGGCAGACCTCATCCGAGAAGAGCTGGATCTGAAATTGGATGCTATCAGGTTCTACACGGACAGCAAGGTGGTGCTTGGGTACATTAATAATGTGACAAAACGTTTTTACACCTATGTCCACAACAGAGTCCAACGGATCCGACAATCCTCTGAACCAGAACAATGGCATTATGTACGCACGGACGAAACCCTTCAGATCATGCATCCAGATCTCTACCTGCGTCCCATCTTGCACAGAGTTCCTGGTTCACCGGACCTTCATTCCTGCATCAATCATCTGCAGAGACAACTCGAACAAGTGAGAAGTTTGAGCTCATCGAACCAGAAAATGACTCAGAGATTCGGCCACAGGTACATACCTACACTACTCACCTGGAGGAACCTGTGCTTGACCCTGACCGCTTTCAGCGCTTTTCCACCTTCATCTTTCTACTGCGCGCAGTAGCATTCCTTATCCATATGGCAAGATCTCACAATCATTCAAACAAAAACAGCAGGTGCTCAGGATGGCACATATGTCACTTACCTCGTACTGTGGATGAAATGGATCAAGCGAAAGATGTCATTCTGAAAGCAGCACAAAGGCCAGCCTTCGCAAAAGAACTGTCAGCCATCCAAGCAAACAAAGTGGTGCCCACATACAGCCCTTTGCATAAGCTCAGTCCAACCTTAGAGGGTAATCTCATCTGCGTTGGAGGCAGACTGAAACACTCTCAACTTACATGTGAGGAAAAGAACCCAGTAATCCTAGCCAAGGACAGCCACATCTCCCTACTGCTTGTACGACATCACCATGAGCAGGTGAGACATCAGGGCCGACATCTCACAGAAGGCGCAGTAAGGGCAGCTGGACTGTGGATTTTGGGTGGTAAGCGATTAATCAATTCTGTCCTCCACAAATGCATAATCTCGGAAGCTGCGTGGGTGACTCGGAGAACAACGTATGGCTGACCTACCGCCAGATTGTCTCAAGGTCTGTCCTCCTTTCACGTATGTTGGGCTTGATGTCTTCAGGCCTTGGTCCATTGTAACCAGGCGCACCAGAGGAGGACAGGCAGAGAGTAAACGGTGGGCGATAATGTTCAGTTGTTTGAGTTCAAGAGCTGTCCACATTGAACTGATTGAATCTATGGACGCATCCAGCTGCATAAACGCTCTCAGGCGTTTCTTCGCACTCAGAGGCCCTGCAAGACAACTCCACTCTGATTGCGGCACCAACTTCATTGGAGCTAGCAAGGAGTTGGGGATGGACAACACTGTTCAGAGGTACCTCAGCAAGCAAGGATGTAGCTGGAACTTCAGACCTCCACATGCTTCCCACATGGGAGGCTCATGGCAACGGATGATCGGTGTTGCCAGGAGAATCCTTGATGCAATGCTCTTGCAGCAAAAGAGCCGCCTAACCCACGAGGTGCTGTCAACGCTAATGGCAGAAATCACAGTTATCATCAATGCACGTCCACTCCTACCTGTGTCTACAGACCCACAACAACCTTTCATTCTTTCACCAGCCATGCTCCTCACACAGAAATCAGGAGTTCCACCTCCTCTTGGAGATTTCACGGACAAGGACCTTTACACAAAACAATGGAGGCAAGTTCAAGTTCTCGCAAACCAGTTTTGGAACCGTTGGAGCCAAGAATACTTACCAACCTTTCAACAAAGAAAAAATGGACAGCGCCACGCAGAAATTTTCAAGTGGGGGATTTGGTTCTCCTCAGGGACAAACAGACTGTCCGCAACTGCTGGCCCATGGCCATAGTCATGGCAACCTTTCCTTGGAAGGATGGACATGTGCGAAAGGTTGAGATAAAAACTACCGACCAAGGCGACACAAAAACCTTCCTCAGGCCAATTGCAGAAGTAGTTCTTCTTCTGCCTAAGGACTAATTCAAGGACTGCTGTTTTAGACTCCTTCAAGTTCATAGTGGCCTCAAATAGGCCAGACAGGGAGTGTGCTGCCTCTAAGGCATTTATGTCGTTCATCTTTATTGTTTCCTTTAAAGGAATTCATTTATATGTGTTTAAGTTATAAATAGCAGTAAAAGGGTAACATTGTTTAAGAAGATTTTATTTTGAAGGTCGGCTTGCTAGCGACATCACTTCCTTGTTTACTTTCTCTTCCTGCTTGCTCTGAGAGGCAAACTGACATGCTGTTCATGCTCTGAGGCTTATCTACAGCCATCCACTTCGAAACATTATTTGGGCTACGCCGTAAGTGCATATATTTCATGATAAAGATGTTAAAAGGCATAAATAGCGGTAATTGTTAAAAATGTATATTTCATTTGTAATTTAGAAAGGTCATTTTGTACATGTTAAAAGAGCATTCTTCAGATGATAATTACTGCTGCTCAAGGTACATACAAGATGTAAATTCATATTTTGAGTAGTTTTATAATGCAATATGTATGCATATATAGATCATTTTTCTATTTTGTATTTCTTTTAACTACAGTTTTCACCGCTGTCAAATGAAGATCCAGAGAGTAAAAGGTCAACTCTACTCGGACTCCTGTGTTCATTGACAAAGGTTTAGCTTGGTGTTTAACCAGAGTTGCTACACTCTGCAACAGAACACTATAGTGAAAAGGCGGCACTTGATGTTCCAAAGTGTTGAAGATGGCAAGCAACAAGTCGTCTGTGTCAATTGCCAAGAGCAACGCAACAGCAGCATCATCTGCAAGTGCAGCTCACGCCAGAGCTAAAGCAGAAGCCGCTAAGGTGAGAGCATCATATGCTAACCAGGAGGCTAAATTAAAATTGGAAAAGGCTGCTAGAGAAGCAGAAATGAAAACAAGAGAGGCTCAAAATCAGCTGGAAACTGCTAGAATCGAGACAGAGCTGGAAGTGCTGACATTAAATCGTGAAGCAGATGCAGCCATTGCTGAAGCACAAGTGTTGGAAGATGTAGCAGAAATGAATGGCATATTGGGAAATGCGAGACCTGAGTCAGAAGAAAGGCTTAGACTGCAACGTACTAGTGAATATGTTAACTCCCAAAATTATCAGAATCATTCTCCCTCTGCACCAGTACCGGTCCCACCTGTTATATCTCCAGACCAGGCTGAATCGCAAGTCAGCTTCAGAACATGGCATTCACCTGCAAGCATATCAGAACTCCAACTCACTGATAACAAGCCCAAGCCTGAAAGTGATGTTAAGGCACATCTACCCGCACCAAACCTGTCTGAACGGACAAGAGTTGAGCCAAAGACTGACATTAAAAGGACAAACCCTCATGCGTACATATGTGCTCAGTCACAAACACCCCAACATATGCTTCCAGCTAGCGCGTCACACTCCCCAGACCCTCTGGCACAGTATTTGGCATGACGAGATCTTGTTATGTCAGGCCTGTACCAATTTGATGATAAGTCGGAGAATTTCCGTGCATGGCAGTCCTCATTCACCAATGCAGTGGCTGAAGTCCAACTCACAGCAACACAAAAACTAGACCTCATGACCAAATGGCTAGGAAAAGAGTCTGGCGAACAAATAAGGTGCATACGTGCAGTGCATGTGAACAACGCCGATCTGGCTCTACCCAAGGCATGGGAGAGGCTGTGCGACTGCTATGCTGCTCCTGAGATAATTGAGCAGTCACTGTTCCAGAGACTAGACAGTTTTCCAAGGATTGCAGACAAAGATCACACCAAATTACGTGAACTTGGAGATTTGCTCATGGAGATACAAGGCGCTAAGGAGGATGGATATCTCACTGGGCTATTGTATTTAGACACCTCCAGAGGTATTGGACCAATAGTAGACAGGCTTCCATATAGGCTCCAGGAAAAGTGGGTGTCATCTGGGTCGTGGTACAAAGAAGAGAACAATGGTTGCTTCCCTCCCTTTAGTTTCTTCTGTAACTTTGTGTGTCATGAGGCAAAAAAACTAAATGACCCCAGCTTTATTCGTCAAAGCAGCGGCGCAAACCCCACAAAACCAGAAAGGTTACCTGTGAAGAGCTTTAACACCAACAAGTCTATCACGGTCCACAAAACAGATATCTCTACAATCAACAACGACCCTAGCAAGAACTGCCCACTGCATGACAAACCACATCCACTTAAAAAATGCAGGACATTCAGAAACAAGTCCATTGATGACAGGAAGGCCTTTCTAAAACAGAAAGGAATATGCTTCAAGTGTTGTTCTTCAACTTCCCATGTTGCCAAAGACTGCAGATCTTCTGTGAAGTGCTTTGAGTGTGAAAGCACCTACCATGATGCAGCCATGCACCCCGGCCCACAACCTCAACCTATCAAGGCTCCTCCACCGCCACGGGAGAACGGCGGGGAGGGAGAAGATGGTCCTAATGTAACTGATGTTAGAACTAGCTGCACAGAGGTTTGTGGCTCCAGTCAGTGGGGTCGGTCTTGCTCTAAGATCTGCCTAGCAATGGTCTACCCCAAAGATTCAAAGCACGAAGCCATTAAAGCTTATGTAATCTTGGATGACCAGAGCAACCGCTCTTTAGCCAGACCAGAGTTCTTTGAGCTGTTTGGTGTGAAGAATGAACCGCTCTTGTACCATCTCAGAACATGCTCCAGCATCATGGAAACGTATGGCAGGAAGGCGGAAGGATTTCAGATAGAGTCGTTGGATGGCAAAGCTCTCATCTCTCTTCCACCACTCCTTGAGTGTCCTGAAATCCCAAACAATCGCACTGAAATCCCTACACCAAGTGCAGTTTTGCATCAGCCTCATCTCCATCACATAGCCAAACACATTCCCGATCTGGACCCAGAAGCAGAGATACTCCTGCTACTCTGAAGAGATGTGCTCAGAGCACACAAGGTCAGGCAGCAAGTTAACGGCCCACATAACGCTCCGTTTGCACAACGTCTCGATCTAGGCTGGGTGGTGATAGGAGAGGTGTGCCTAGGCAATGTGCATAAACCAACGGTTGACTCATTCAAGACTCATGTACTAGATAATGGTCGCCATTCCATTTTTCAGCCTTGTACAAGTTTCATGCAGGTCAAAGAAACACAGTCGAGCTTCAGCAAGCCTAGCAAAGTGCCAGAGAAGATGCTAGGACACAGAGTATTTGACCAAACTGAACATGACAACAAACCTGCTCCATCAATAGAAGACATCCTCTTTCTGAAGATCATGGACACAAACGTCCACCAAGATGACGCCAGCAGTTGGGTTGCCCCATTGCCATTCAAAGAGCCACGCCAGCGTTTGCCAAATAACCGAGAGCACGTGGTCAAGAGGTTTGAATCCCTGCAACGTCAATTCAAGAGGAGACCTGAGATGCAGAAACAATATGTGGCATTCATGGAGAAGATCATTGCCAGTGGTCATGCAGAAGTAGCGCCACCTTTGAAGGAGGATGAGGAGTGCTGGTTTCTTCCATCATTTGGAGTATACCACCCGCAAAAGCCCAACCAAATAAGGGTAGTTTTTGATTCCAGCGCTCAGTACTCTGGTGTCTCCCTCAATGATGTGCTTCTGATGGGGCCCGACCTCAACAATTCGCTCCTGGGCGTCCTCCTACGTTTCCGGAAGGAGGGAGTAGCTATCCTTGCTGACATCCAACAAATGTTTCACTGTTTTTTGGTCCATGAAAATCACCGCAATTTCCTTCGCTTTTTGTG
>NW_023340014.1:0-2387 GCF_004916995.1 Morone saxatilis | reverse complement strand
ATACATATATATACATATACATATAATATACATATACATATACATATATATACATATACATATATACACACACATATACATACATACATACATACATATACACATATACATATACATAAACATACACACTTATATAAATATAACATAAATATAACACACTATATATAAATATAAGTGTGTGTATAGAAATAAATAATAATATAATAAATATATAATAATCTAATCTGACTTCACTATGGGTTTCCATGGCAACAGGAAGGAAATATTAATAATAGTTTTATTCATTTTTCATTTGAGTTTGTTTAGTTGTTTGTATTAATGTATTTATTTATTATTTACACTCTATCCAGCTTTATTTTCTAAACTTCTTCCTCTTTCAGAGTCATTGATTTATTGATTTATTGACTGATCGATGGATTGATTCAGGTTCCTAAAGCTTAAAAAACAAACAGCAGCAGAGATCTGATCCTGTACCAGTCACAGTACACCAGGACCCTGTAGGACCCTGCAGGACCACGATCCTGTAGGACCCTGCAGGATCCTGTAAGACCAGGACCCTGTAGGACCAGGAACAGAACCAGGACCCTGTAGGACCGGGACCCTGTAGGACCGGGACCCTGTAGGACCGGGACCCTGCAGGACCGGGACCCTGTAGTGCTGAAGGGAGTGGACTCACCATGTCTGCGGTCTGTCGGCTCCTCCGCTCTCACTTCCTGCTTTCAGCTAAAAGTTGAGAAATCTTGAGTCAGTCTCAGGTCCAGAATCCAGGGTCCAGGATCCAGGGTTCAGGATCCAGGTGAGCTCAGCCTGAATCCGGTTCAGATGAGTCCAGATGGGTGGAGTTGGGGTCAGTGGATCAGGACTCTGTTGAACATTTTCTTCCCACTTTGTTTCCTGTTTGTCTTTCTTCGGTCTTCAGTCTTCAACTGCCTGCAGGTGTGGGCAGGTAAAGCCCCGCCCCCTCCTCCCCCTCCTGCTGCTGCTCATCCTGCCCCTGTGGAACTCTGGGTAATGTAGTCCTGACACCGATCAGCGCCAACAGCAGAATCACAGAGCAGGAAATATCAATAACATCAAACATCTGATCAATAATACCAATAATATACATTTTAAAGACTTTTACTGTTTATATATCCTATATTTGTGTTTTATTTTTTAGTTTGTTGTTAAATATTAAATTAATATTATAAATCTTATAATAATAAATCTGCTGCTGTTTATTTTATTAGTTAGTATTTATTTATCTTATTTGCTCTTTTAACTATGATCAATGTGTGAGAGCTGCTCTATAAACAATGATTGATTATTGATCATATTTGTGTGAAACTGGTACCTATAAATAAAGAAAATATCAGAAACTCAGATTTGATCCACAGAAAAAGACAATAAAGTTTTAATTATTGGAACAATGTTCATATAACATCCTTAATACCTAATCAATAATAGACAGATGTCATAAATAATATCCTTAATACCTAATCAATAATAGACAGATGTCATAAATAATATCGGTAATATCTAATCAATAATGGACAGATAAATGTGCAGTGAATTCAGATACAATCAATAATCTACAGACGTCCTGTTGTTGACTCTTTTATTGACAGATGCTGTTACAATATACAAAACGTATAATATTAATAATATTAATAATACATTAATAATATTAATATAATATTATATTAATAATATTATCATGATATTATTAATAATCTTATAATCATTTTATGCTATTAATAATAATAGTAATATTATTATTAAGAAGAAGAATATGAATACAACAACCTACATATGCATATTACTATTCTATAACTAATGACCCAAAGAACAAGAAGAAGAAAACTAAATAAAATGAATAAATGTATTAAAGAAGTATATTATACTGAACAGTAGGGGGAGCTCAGAGTGCATGCTGGGAGTTGGAGTCTGAAGCAGCAGCAGGCCGACAGTGTAAAGTTCAGATTGAGTCATCGGTTGATTATTAAACGTTCAGAAAGAAAAACACACACGAGCTGAAATCAGTGCAGACAGTGTTATTGTTGTTATTATTGTTGTTGTTAGCCACTATTATTCATTGATTACATTAAATAAATAAATATGTAAAGTAGGTGATGAAGTAGAAGATACTGTGTATTTTATATATAGTATGTATTATATATATACACTGTATATATAATACACTGTGTATTATGTATACAGTGTATATATAATAGTGTATTATGTATACACTGTGTATTATGTATACACTGTGTATTATGTATACTGTGTATTATATGTAAACTATGTATTATATATACACTGTGTATTATATGTATACTGTGTATTATATATACAGTGTATTATATGTATACTGTGTATTATAAGTACAGTGGGTACGGAAAGTATTC
>NW_023340013.1:1919-4333 GCF_004916995.1 Morone saxatilis | reverse complement strand
CGTCGCTTTGAGCTTTTGATGCGTACCCTATCCTCCACTGGCATGTTCAGTCTTGTCTCAGGTATTATTTTTTGTTATTTTCACTTTACGATGTAATTAAATGGGCAAAAAATGCCTAAAAAATATCACAAACATCACAACCTTAGAAAAGCTGCCATGAAATCATGCACTTACAATCCTAAAAAAGCTGTGTCTTAAAAACAGAAATGAATGTTATGATCAATGAAAAAATAAATATATATTGAAAAATGTCTGAACATCTGGAAATAAAACCACTTTTAGATATTTCTATTCAGTGCTTCACTAAGTTTGAGAGTTCAGATATATATATATATATAATATATTATATATATATCATATATAACAAATATAGATAGATATATAAATATATGAGATGTGATTTATATGAAGTCTTCTGGGTTTGTTGATGTTGATTTTTTATTGGTGTGTGTGTGTGTGAGTGGAACATCCTAAACATTGCAGGTCAGACCATCTACAAGCAGGGGTGCCCAAATTTCTTCTCAGTGGAGGACCAAAAATGGCCCAAATTACGGGCAAAATTAGACATTCATATTGCAGTGCATTAAATTTAAATATGCCTATGATACAAAGTAATTTGCAAAGTCAACACTGCTGTTATTGAAAGTAGAAAAATAATAATGCCTCACAACATGCCTCTATGAGACCAAAAATATTATACTCTCCACTGCCTTGAACAATCATTAAGTATAAGTAATAGAAATATAATGTACAACAGCTTTAATCTTTTTTTTTCTTTTAGCGACCACAGCCGGGCTCCGTCTGTCCTGATACCTGATAGTTTTTCCCACTTCAAGCTGTTCCTATCCATAACTCGCTGCACTGCCATTAAAAATCTTGTGCCTTTGTTGTCCCTTTCAGAGTTCCTGACTCACTTCCAAAGTCCTCATTCACTCCTCAGAAAGACTAAACAGCTGAGGCTGAGTGCGATATATCGGTGCTTTCGTCACATGCGATGGAAGAAGGCAGAACATCGAGCTGCTCTCTGGACAATTTGGCCTCCAATGTCTTCGGCCATATCCTCAACCACGGCAGGTGACCAGTGTTCCGTGACAAACGAAATGTGGGAAAAAGCCCGTGTCTGATTTGGGCACACGGTGTCAGCAGCAAACTGTCAGACATTGTTTACAAAATCACCCACCGCGAAAGGTCGTCCGCTTCGGACAATGAGGGAGCAAATATGATAAGTTGCCCGAGTGGCATTTTCCTGTTCAGTTGAGGGCTGGAGAAGGAGTGCGTTGTTGGAAGTTAGCTTTGCTAACAGGTCTCCCAGCTTCACCTTTCTCTCCTCTCAGGTGTATTTGGAGAACTGATGGGAATGCCACGTTTCGTGATGGCGACGAATATTGTTGTTCTTTTCAAAACACTGACTCTCTGCTTTACAAATCAAACATATTGCCACGGAATCAGTCTCTGTGTTTTTTTAAACTTTCTTCTTATCACAGTGCCACTGCTTCCCGCGCTCCATCACTGTTATTTTACAGTAAGTCACGACTTTTACTGTACACGCCTCAGAAATAAAACTGAGGTCCAGACATGGTCCATGCTCACCAGAGGGGGCGGTACTCGATAAGAGGGCGCTCAGTACCACAGACTGAAATATATTAACATATATAATCACACACATCAGTAACATGTTCACCTGTCTGACAGCAGCGTCCAGCAGGTCGACCAGCAGAGGACTGGTGTAGGCCGACAGGACATCATCACCTGCAGACAGACAGACAGACAGACACACGGACACACAGACACACAAACAGACACACAGACAGACAGACAGACAGACAGACAGACTGTTTATTTGGTCCATTACAGAAGGTCTCCTGTGATTGGCTGAGAGCTGTATGTTACCCATGATAGCCTGGTCCAGACTGAAGTAGGCTACAGCCTTCAGGTGGAGCATGGACAGGTAACCCTGGCAAACAGAGGTCAAAGGTTACAGTATTACTATGGCAACAACAAGGTCTTTCTAGCTATGTTTTTAGGGAGGTGGTAAGCTGATTTTTATTTGATTTTCATAATTGAATCAAGAGTAAAAAAAAGCTGCAAATTTTTTTATGTCATGGATTCAAGGTGAGCACTTTGCATTCTTCTTTGTTTGAAAGAAAAACAATTGTTTTTCCTGTGTTCAGTTGTAGAAACATCCACTACTTTATATGTATGAGATATGGACAGAATGCAGAAAATTATTATTTTATTTTAATATGATATAAAGATCTGGATACAGATCCATAAACTTGTATACCATTGGATCTTTGTGGATACAGGTCTTTTTTGTCCAGTCTAAGGGACTGTAGTAATGTGGTGACACTTTAATGTAGAGTTGTGTGTCATCTGCATAATGGTGGCAGGAGATGTTATAATATTCCCTAGTT
>NW_023340013.1:0-1809 GCF_004916995.1 Morone saxatilis | reverse complement strand
TGTCCTGTTACTGCCTCACATACTAACACTGACAAAACTACTGCCATCATTCCAACCATAGTTTACATATATATACAGTACATATATATAATGTGTCTTGTACTGTATATATACTGTATGTATACAGTATGTATATGTATATGGATATGTATATATATATGTATATGTACTGTATGTATATCCAGGTGAGTCTTACCATTCTTCACCATGGCGGAGAACGTTCGAGCCAGCTCCAGGAGGATTGCTGTTCCAACTCCAGACTTCACAGCTCCTGGACTCAACGAGTCCCTCTGAGCTCCCAGTATGATGTACTGGTCTGACGGAGAGATGAAGTGGTTTTTATTGATCCACTCATACAAAGTGTGAATCTCTCTCTCCAGTCAGTGAGTACCTGGCTCGACCCGGCCCTCCAGAGAGGAGAAGATGTTGTTGAGCAGGACCGGCGCCATCACGTTGTGGACCGACATCTTGACTCTGCGGCCGGAGCTGAACTCCGGACCGACCACACAGCGCACATACGGCAACCGACCCCGCCATGACGGAGGACAGGACGGACCTGACAGCTGGCTGAGACACAGAGAAACTCAATGAGGTCACTAGAACATCTGGGCAGGTAACCTGAGGGGGCGGGGCTCACCTGAGCAGCTTGGCAGCCACAGTGGCACTGATTGGGAGGGCTGGGATGAGGGGCAGGCCCGAGGACTGGATGGACGGGAACTGAGTGTGATTGAAGGAGGGAAAGCCGGGGGTGAAAGGGTCACCTGACCCCAGATGGACCTGTGATTGGATGACACAGATTAAGATTCTCATTGGTCGGGAGCAGCGAGACATGGAACGTGTGTGTGTGTGTGTGTGTGTGTGTGTGTTACATGTTCGGACACGGCGGTGTGCATGTTCAGTCCGAGGCGTCGGGGGTCCTGCGGCAGGTCAGCGGGGTCGGGGTAGATCAAAGCTCCTCCCCCACCATTCCTCTCAGCCAACCAGACCTTCTCAGCAAAACTGACCCCGCCCCCGACACGCATCACCACCACACAGCCAACCACAGACACGCCCGAGCTCTTCAGCCAATTAAAATCTTCCGGGCGGCCGTAGTTGGCGTAGACCACGCCCCCCTGCAGAGAGAGAGAGAGACAGGTAAAGATTGTATGGTTGTATGGTTACCATGGTGACAAACCCATCCTGTCTGTCTGTCTCACCGTGGTACTTCCTGTGGCGCTGTACGGACAGTAGTCAGACGGGTTCAGGGAAATCTGTTCAGAGATCAGTCCTTCAGAGTCCACCAACCACAGAGAGCTCCTCTGAGACCTGCAGACAGACAGGCAGACAGACAGGCAGACAGACAGACAGGTGTGCTCTCCATCATCACTCTCCAACCTCTGGAATGAGCTCTGCTCCCTCTACCTACCTGTCGGGGAACTGCAGCGTGGCGTACAGCGACTCCGTCCAGGTGTGATCCATCTGCAGCTGTCTGAAGCGACGGAGGATCTCTGAGGCCAGAGACGTTCCCTCTGAGGAACCTGGAGGATGACTCGCTCTGCTGACCCGACTGAAGGTGACAAACACAAACAGTGACTGACAGCGTCTGGACTCCAGAGGATCCTGTCAGGTCACCTGCACTCAGTCAGTCTGCTGATAGAAGGTCTCATATGAAGCTCACGGATGGAGAACTCGTAATCTCTCACCTGTTTCACACTTTAATGGTCAAAATGTCAGAGTTTATAACAGAGGAAAGAGAGGATCACCTCATCAGTTTCACTGTAACTGCTGCTGCTCATATTAATATACATATTGTATATGTCTTTTTTTTTA
>NW_023340012.1:2007-4804 GCF_004916995.1 Morone saxatilis | reverse complement strand
GTGTGAATGGTGCCCTCTGGAGGCAGACTCTCACCTAGCACCCATGAGCTTATTCCACAGGCTATAGGGTAAGGTTACCAGCAGGTTATAAATTCCTAATGCAGATTCTAACATATCTAATCATTTATTCAGACATTTATTCAGGTCTGAATTCAGGTCTGAATAAATGCTAACACTGCTGTGGGTCCAATAGCTCGACATCTCTCTGCTCTTAACATATTTCTGTCCTTTCCCCAGCCATTCATCACGTGTTGTTTGATTATTTGCAGCCTTCAGGCTCATCTGTAGTTGGACTGTGTTTTCAGTTTGTTCTGTTTCTTTGTGTTTCAGTTGTAGTTTCTCAGTATTTACTTACTTGTTACCAACAGTAATTACCCAATAATACACTGTAATTTCAGTATATTTTACTTATTAGTTTCCCTGTATTTACCTTCTTTTTCTAGTGTAAATTACACAGGAACATTCTATGTTTTACCGGGTTAATACCTGGTAATTAGCGCACTGTAAAATATTTGACCAGATAAATACTTTGTACTTCAGCTGTAGTTTCCATGTATTTACCTTCTTATACTGGTGGTAATTACACAAGAAGATGCTATGAATTACCATATATTTACCTGGTTAATACCTGGTAATTAGGGGACTGTAAAAGGAAGGGTTACCAACTTTTTATATAATACTGTCTGTATTATGTTTTATCATTTTTCACAATCATACAGACTTAATAGGCTTCTTTTTTTTGACAAAGACTGTTTTCTTGTCCCTGACACTTGGCCATTGTTCTGTTAGATCATATACATTACATTTACATTTATTCACAGAAGTGAGCCTACTGTGTATATTTTTTAAGTTTTTGCTTACACCCCTTAAAATCAAGAACGCCCGTGAAGCTTTGGCGACCCCCAGGTTGGGAACCTTAGTTTTCTATTACATATTGCTATGTAATGATCCCCACCATTAACCAGCTACCCCACATTTTGGTGAATTTCAACACAGACCCTAGCTAGCATGAACTCATATGCGGCTATAACAGTCATGAGTTTGATCGAGTCTTTCTAACAAGGTGTGCTTGTATTTTTCCAGTTCCCTAGTACAATCCTGGCTGCATCAAGGAAGCCTGAGAACTAACCCAAACTGTGCCTTTTTAAGTCTTGCCTGATTCCATGTGAATGCAGCATAAATCCTACACACTGGTCCTTGTGGTATTTTAAATCTTCCATAAATTGGTTTTGGTGTACTTCTCTGAAGAACAATGGGGCAGAGGGCTGATTAGATGTGACTCTGGTGCTCTGCTGCAGCCACTTGTTATTTGGCACAGAGGTTGTATTGCATGAGTACCAGCAGTAGTGCTAATAGGGAAAATGTTCTCGGGACACACACACACACACACTCAAGAACACATTTGTCTACGAGTCAGCAGAAATGTGGCATGCTTAGCAAGGGCTGCCCTAACCACTTGGGTCCAAAATGGGGAGATAAGTGAACAGCCTCACTTAAAAGTACAGTAGAACGCTTACATTTCCAGCACTCATTGCTTTAAATCATACCAAGATATTTAAGTCTGACTGTAGTTCAATAGTATTATTTTATAATATATACATTTACATAAATTACATATAAATAAAGCAAAACTTAAAACTTGCATAACCTGTGATAATAGTGAGCATTAAAAAAAACACAAAATATGATACATATGTAGCCTGCAAAGTTAGTAAAAAGACAGTGTCGCCGTTATCAGCAGTTATTTATGTTCCTGTTTCACATTCATCTGGCAACAAAGAACTGGGTTCCCCGAGACAGAACGATATAAATCAAACAATAATGTGAAGGTTGTTACAAAGAGCTCAAATCATCCTAAGTGACAAAATCATCTTTAAGGTCATATTCATCCATCAGCCTGCTGCTGCTGCTGCCTTCTCTCATACAGCATCATAAATCAGTTTCCTACACAAATGGAGATTATGGAGATGCCTGTTTTTCTTTACATGAAAAGTATACTCTCTTAATGCTGCTTTTATCTGTAGTGTAGTGTTTTCATGTGTACCTTTTGCTACCTGTGTATGTTGTGATTGTAAGTGTTCCTTTTCTTGTCCTTCTTAGGCCTGTCCATTGATGTTAATTATCTGCAGTGGTAATGTAACCCACTGAATCGCGCAGTGAAAAAGCTGACTAATGTTCCTGAATTGTGCTGCAAATCTCTGCTACAGGGACTGGAGTGTTTACATCCTCTGATACCCAATAATTACTACATCAGAGTTTGTCTGGGGGCACTGCTGGAAACGCAGGAGATGAAAGATTGAAGCGGTAAAGAATCAGTGGGTGTATCTGTGTGTGTGTGTGTGTGTGTGTGTGTGTTTTCCCCTAGAACATTTTCCCTATAAGCACTACTGCTGGTTCTCATGCAATACAACCTCTGTGCTAAATAACATGTGGCTGCAGCAGAGCACCAGAGCCACATCTAATCAGCCCTCTGCCCTATTGTTCTTAGAAACCATAGATTTAAAAATGCCCAAACTAAAGGACCAGTGCATAGAATTTAGTGGGCTCAACTAAACCAGCCAAAACCGCTTGCCTTCCAAGCATTTAGGAGAAGCTATTTTGCCTGTGAAACTCACACCTATCCACAGCTAGTTTGTCTGTTCAGGGCTATTGTAGAAACATGGCGGTCCAACATGGTGGACTCCGCCAGAAGAGGACACACTCCCTCTATAGATCATTCTAAGGTAATGAAAACACAGTGATTCTTATTTTCAGGTGATTATACACTAATGAAAACATCCCTATGGATATTATATTC
>NW_023340012.1:1348-1988 GCF_004916995.1 Morone saxatilis | reverse complement strand
ATGTTACACACTGGACATTTTACATTAATGTTTTTGTGTGTTTGATGTTGTTGTTGGCTAGCATTTTTAGGTGATGGTGTTAGCTGGTGATAGTAATAGACAGAGGTGTATACTTTGCTTATTACTAAGGTGATGTTGCTGAGGAAGACTGTTTTTTTTCCTTGGTGGGCTGAGCATGATATATTGTTAGCTGGTCCAGTATTAGCTAGCATGCTGTTAGCTGACAAAAGTGAATCTAACCTGCTACAGAGGGCTGTTTTGTTGTGGTGCAGATAAAGATTGAAACAAAGATTGGTTCTGGAATGTTGGAACACACTGTTGGGTCCAACTCAACAATACCAGTTACTGAACGGGTGCCCTCCTGATGATCCTGTAGACTAACTGCCCTCATAAGGTCTGAGTATACTCCCAAATGGATCTGACAGACAGCTGCGAATACTGCAGTTCTGTTTATGCTACTTTCAGTCTGCTTGGAGGTTGTGTGGCTTCATTCTAGTTCAGGCACGTAGTTTTGAACCGTGCATTTCAACCAAAAACAAAAAAAATAAAATAGGCGTTTTCAATACTTCTAGCAAGACTACATTATTTTGTTGTTGCCAGCAACAGAGATGCATCTGCCCTGTGCTTAGAAGCATGTGCT
>NW_023340012.1:0-1310 GCF_004916995.1 Morone saxatilis | reverse complement strand
GCCCTGCTAGTAATATGCCTGCTTGGTTTGAAATGTGTTGAGGTTAGAGCTTCCTCCTCAGGTCTCGTACACTTGTTATACAATTGACAATATTAGCTTTTCCTCCATTTTGTCTTCCATGTCTGGCTGACTGCTTTGTTCTTACTGGCCCACAATTATTTGTCACAGCGTGAGTTCACCAAGCAGTGCTGCAGAAAGCTGTTGCGCAAAGCCATTAGAAATAATGGGTTTTAGACCTGGTGCTGCAAATGAACAAGTCTGATCATAAGTAGCCAGCATGGACACATGGAGGTCAGTGGTGTTTGAAAGTGATGGGAGCTTTTTATGATCATAAAAAGTTATTATGAGCCAAACAAAATGTCACCAGCTGTCTTTTACCTGACACTGTGATTTATTTAGGATTGTATTGATTATTCAACATATATTAATTTATTCATTCACTCACTCACCACGGTCTCTCCCCCAGGGCGTGCTACAAAGAGCAGCTGTCTATACTAATTTCTTCTCCCTGACAGTTAACATCTAGCTTTATGCTCTCCTGCTCTCTCTCCTGTCAGACACACACACACACACTGCAGTGGGTCTCTGTAAGTTCAAATCAAATTATAAAGGCTCATTTCCCACATAATGGGCCGTTAATTGCAGGCACCTGGTGCCAGTGGACTGAAATCAATAGTGAGTTCACAAACACAGGTAGCATGGCACTGGTGTAACAGCCACCGGTCAGTAGGGAGCAGTTCAGCAGTGTGCTGTGTAATTCACTCTCACTAACATCTAACTTCATATGAAAATGTTCCGAGAACAGCCCACCATCAAGCTTTTTATTCAGAACAGCCCCTGCCACACAGATCTATTACAGTTCTGGTGTAGGTTGCTTAGAGGATTTATTTATCAACCACACAATACTTTGATGCATTTTTCTTCCAAAGCCTGTCACCTAGCTTGATTTTCTGCTGCTAGAAGAATAAAACTCTACTTCATTTGGTACAAAGTAATTCATTCTTTATTCTGCAGAAAGCACAATACAAATCCAGAATACGAAGGGTTTGGATTCAGAATGCAATCAGTCAATTCATCAGTTTAGTGTTACACTCCTCCTGATAGGTTGGGATATTCCTGAACATATTCATTACACTTACACAATTACACAAGGTGATATTTCCCAAGGAAACTACATTTTATAAGTGAATCTCCTGCCAACCTGTACCTCACCTATACAAACCTTTTCCATAGTACAGCAGTGCCATGGACCTTATTGTACAGACTCTTCTCCCAACTACCTTATTAAAGATGTGTTTTCATTAGTGTAT
>NW_023340011.1:0-3996 GCF_004916995.1 Morone saxatilis | reverse complement strand
TGTTCTCTTAACCCATTTAATCCTTAAATCTTCATGAAAAAGTAGGTAAAAAAAAAAAAATCATTGTTAACTTAAAAATCTTAACAAGAACGTAACCAGTGATCGGGACCGTGAAAAATGGTGAACATAAAACAAAAAGGTGTCAGAATGCTAGAAGGTTTCATAATAAATGTAAGAATATACTGGAAAATGTGGTATGGTGCTGATGTTTACTTTATAAAGTTTGAGGCGTATGCCTGTTGATGTCTCCTGTCCTTCATTCTTTACAGAGACCGACAGGTTAGCTGTGGTCCCTGTATGACAGATTGAACAATTGTTATCTCAGAGTAGATTTCTAGTAATTTAGTTAACATGTAACACTGCACATATATCATTAGACCCTTTATTATTTCAGTATTTGCTGAAAATGCTTTGATACATCGCTCTGTAACATTTTTAGAGCCTTACAACTGTTATACAATTAAATAAATGATTAATGAAATTATTATTAGGATTAAATAACTGTTGGTTTATTTTATTTCATCTTAAACATTAACTTGAAAGTGTAATGCTGTCCAAGATGCATTATTCAGAGAAAATGATAATTTCTCCACCTCCACCTGTCTTTCTCACTTGCAGGTTCTCAGGAAGTGAAAGAGCCTCTAAATGAGTCTGTAAGTCTGACATGTACAATATTAAATACTTGTCATATATATGAATATATGCTACAGTTGTTTTCTTTCTTTTCCCAGTTTTACACATACGTTTTGTACACCACCATCTCTGGGAAACCAGCTGCATCTACCCTGAAGGACATGGTGTACAGCCCCATGACGACACACTGAAATGTAAACTGATTTATACTGTACAGACAGAGCAGAAAGCATAAGAACTAGATACGCCAATATTAGATGCCAATATTAGTTGACTTGTATAACCTAGACTATTGTTAGACTGCTTAAATGTCTTTTAAATAATCTATAAGATTAAACCAGACAGATCCAGTTTTTAAATTGTGGTTTATGACACACTGAATTTGTAGTGGAGTATTTAAAATATCATGTTTAAAGCTTTTAAAATGAGCTGAGCTTGTAAAAAGAATCTGAGACTGCAGAACTCTTATGTTGCCCAAACGTTTGCACATGACACAATGATGTTTTTATTTTTGTTCAATTTATGAAATCAAACAAATTAGTGCATGAATGTTTGCTGCAAATATTGTGTTTTATGTTCCATACCCTCGAGAGGCTATGTACATCTTTTGAATAAAAAAAACACCAAACTGTGTTATTTCTCAGTGTGTGACCAAACTTTCACTTACAACTGTATTCTATAACCCTGTTAGAGTATGAAGTTATATTCAGTAACATTTAATCTTTCTGTAAGTGTAGTTGTTCTATGGTTTTGGTGCAACCTGCACATAATTTCCTAAAAAAAAACACCTATTCCCACCTGTGTCATTGACCTGCAGTCATCCCCTGGTCAATGAAATATTTGCAGGGTTAATATCTTTTCTTGCTTGACGATGGCGATAAGGTGCTAAATAAATACACGGAGCTGCCCATGTGCAAACATATGTTTACTTCTTTTCTGTTGTTTATCGCCATAATATTTTCTGTGATATTATGTGATATACAACAGTTACCAGATATATTTTATGTTTATGTTATGTGATTGTTACCTTATGTAGTCTACTCTAGCTGCAGCTTGCTGGAATGAACTGTCTGGGTCTGTTTGGCAGGGTAATCAGTTCCCTGATGTATTTGGTTACTTTGATTCAGTAGGACAAATTCAGCTGAACATGACTCTATGCTCCTGTTACTTTATTTTGACAGGAGTGTAAGAGAAAGATAACGAAGGCAGGGGGGAGAGAGAGAAGGAATGATAAGCAGCAAAAGGCCAGACATGAACCCGGGCTGCTGCAGTAAGGACTCAGTCTTGATACAGGATATACAACCATAATTAATGTATAAAAAACTAGTTCCTACCACAAATTTTGATGTAAAACTGAACAGAAACACACTTGAAATATTGTTAATAATCCCTCATAGCATGAGACAATTCAGCAGGGCAACAGTTGAAGCAGCGAGTTGGTCTGTAAACTGTAGACAGCTTTGGTGATAATTTGACACCTACTGTTTTCCATCCAAATAAGTTTGCTATCTTAAGGTTTATTGAAAACCTATACAGCCGTCCATTGAGATAAAAATGTGTGAGAACTCAGAAATCCTATTTATTATTGCTTTACACATACCTTCATGAAATAATATAGAGCTACAGAGCACCCTGTGCTCAGCTAAGAAATAAATCTGTACTTTTGGTTTAGTGTAACCCACAGTTTTAGGGCTGGTAGCCAGCAGCAGTAGGCTTATAGCTTTTGTCCAGAAGATGTCACTATACGTAAACAACAGCTGCAGTCATCAATATAATTTTGTTACTATACACATAAATTGTATATCTGTAAAACCATTCATTTAAATATACTTTCTATACCACATCCTATACACCATGTGCACAATAATACAATTACAAGTTGTTTAATGCTAAAACCACAACAATTTGGTATTATAGTCTATCATGTGTGGTGTCATTTGTATATTGTTCACACATGATATGGTATAGTAAGTGCTGCTAAAGGTGATATAGTGAGGGATCAGTTCTGCTCTGACTGGGACTCACTCAGATAACTTTATTGACACATGTCCTCTGACATACACACACAGCACATCTCTTTGGCTGTTATCATTGTCCATCATACAGTAGCTGCATTAACTTGTTTGCCGATGTGACGATATAAAAAATGAAGATTAATTTGCACAATTGAGAGAATGTTTTTCATATATTTCAACAGTCTTCTAAATTAATCATTATGGTGTCAAATATAGATAGAACTTGTTTATTATTGTATAGTGACATGTTTTGGCCAAAAGCTGGCCTACTGCTGCTGGCTACTAGCCCAGTAAACACTTTAATGTTACGGGTTTAATGAACATTACTGTTTCTCAGGTCCATCAGCAGGACTCAAGGTGGCTTAGGCTTTTACATTAACACTGTAAGCAGGCACTTGTTAATGGACACTTGCAGAGAAGTTAATATTGATTATTGGAGCAGTTGTGATTGTGGATGTCGTCTTGCTTGCATTGGCACTCCTCTTTATTCAAAGCAGCATTGGTAAGAATTAAAACACCACCAAAGTTTCACTCTGAAACCCAACTTCAGTTGTGGGAAATATTAAAATTTTCTTCAATTAAATACAGATGACATTAGTTTCTAGCAGCAAAACCTAAAAACTTTCCCTGTAATGTATCTTTGTTTTATTTTGGATTATTGAAGTTTCCTCACATCAGTAATCACTGGTTGATTAATATGTTTTGTGTTTTCTAGAAAAATGTGAGAAGTAAGAAATCTTATTTCTCAAATATTATCATGTAAACTTGTGTGAATATCAGTTATGTATCCTGTTTTCTATCATTGCTGTGGTTTACATGAATTCATTTCCGACTCTGGCAGCTGCTCAGTATACAACTTTTAAGTTACAATATTGTGGTTGGTGAACCAGACCTAGAGCAGATTAGCGTGATAGAAACTACAGTAACATTATCCCAGATGACTACAAACCTGCTGCTCAGGTCTGTCCTGGTCCCCTTTGTTGTTCTTGTCCTCATCCTGCTCCTTGCTCTCCTCCTTTCGCTGTTTGCAAAGTTCTCCAAAAGGAGGTGAGCTTACCTCAGGTTTATTTGTAGTGCTAGACTGATTGGTGTTAGTCAGTTAGTGTGTATGTATATGTATTATGTTTTAGGTGTGTTTCTCAGTGGTGACATTTTTTTCTTGAACGAATTGTCTAAGTGCCAGAATTGCAAACAAAGTGCAAAGCAGAACATTTTTATTTTTGCTCCCTTTTTTTTTAAAGGTTAGAAAAGTTAAGGTTTTGATGCTTTGGTGTGAACATTCACCTTCAGTGTGTTAGTGTGAGCAGTTTGTAAAAAAATTAAGAACAAATAATGAACAAACATCACA
>NW_023340010.1:0-3882 GCF_004916995.1 Morone saxatilis | reverse complement strand
TACTGCAGAGTACTGGAGAGTACTAGAGAGTACTGGAGAGTACTGCAGAGTACTGGAGAGTACTGGAGAGTACTGCAGAGTACTGCAGAGTACTATAGAGTACTGGAGAGTACTGCAGAGTACTGGAGAGTACTGCAGAGTACTGCAGAGTACTGGAGAGTACTGAGGAGTACTGCAGAGTACTGCAGAGTACTGAGGAGTACTGCAGAGTACTGCAGAGTACTGCAGAGTACTAGAGTACTGCAGAGTACTGGAGAGTACTGGAGAGTACTAGAGTACTGCAGAGTACTGGAGAGTACTGGGGAGTACTGCAGAGTACTGGAGAGTACTGCAGAGTACTGCAGAGTACTGGAGAGTACTGGGAGTACTGCAGAGTACTAGAGTACTGCAGAGTACTAGAGTACTGCAGAGTACTGCAGAGTACTAGAGAGTACTGGAGAGTACTGGAGAGTACTGCAGAGTACTGCAGAGTACTGGAGAGTACTGCAGAGTACTGCAGATAATAAGTAATGAAGATGATAATACTTGGGTACTTTTACTGAGGAAGGGTGTAAATCCAGTACTCTGAGTACTGTAAGACTGTAGTATTCATATTTTCCCTTCAGTACAGGCTCAGAGTATTCCCTCCTTGTGTGTGATGGATGGAGGAGGTCCTGGGAAAGGTGCTGGCTGGTCTCGGTCCAGGTCTTGGACTGAGCCAGATTAATGAACCACAAATCAACCAGGAAGAGGACGCTTTTATTGTGAAGGAGATTTAATTAAAGAGATAGTTGACCTAAAAATCATTAAAGAGGAGCAGCCCCTCAAACAGCTGATACCGGATCAGTTTTCATGTAAAACATCAAGAGTGAGACCTTTTACCTCCTCCTGCTTCTCCTCTTCCTCTCACCTCCTCTCTCTTCCTCTTCCTCTCTTCTAAACTTTCTCTCACAGCTTCTCCTTCAGTGTTTAGGGAGATCTGGATCTGATGATTGGGTTCAGTCCAGACCTCCATGTTGTCTGAAAGGAGAGGTCTGATCCCTCCTCCTCTTCCTCCTCCTCCCTCCATCCTCCCCCAGCCTGGTGTCTTTGTCTCTGTCCTTGGCAGTCTCAGCGAGTCCTCACAGCGTCTTTCACATAGGAAGAATAGCAGATTGTCTTCATTAAGGAGGACGCCTTGTTTCAGGAAGTCCAGGCCGGGAGGACTGGGGAGGAGGGGGTAGGATGGGGGAGACAGAGAGAGAAGGAGGTGAAGCAGAATGTCAAGGAGAATGTCTTTGTGTCGGGTGTTTTCCGCTCTGCGACAGCTGATTCATATTCAAATGGAGTTCTGAATGGACGGTTCACACACACATACACATTCCTGAGGAGGTGTGAAGCTGTTAGAGGAGGAAGAGGAGGAAACAAACTGACGTTCATTGTTACATTTATTATTGTTTATTGATGATCATTTACAGAACCAACAGGGAGAAACATACACAACACGTCTGTAACACATGAAAATACAAAGTCAACAAAAACATGATGGACACACGAAATACATTTAGAGTCTCTCTATGGTTGTTTTGTGTCTCTGTGGTTGTTTAGTGTCTTTGTGGTTGTTTTGTGTCTTTGTGGTTGTTTTGTGTCTCTTTGTAGTTATTTTATGTCTTTGTGGTTGTTTAGTCTTTTTGTCATTATGTCTGGGTCATTATAGTGTCTCTGTGGTTGTTTTGTGTCTTTGTGGTAGTTTTGTCTCTTTGTGGTTGTTTCATGTCTTTGAGGTTGTTTTGTATCTTTGTGGTTGTTTTGTCTCTGTGGTTGTTTTGTGTCTTTGTTGTTGTTTTGTCTCTTTGTGGTTGTTTTGTCTCTTTGTGGTTGTTTTGTGTCTTTGTGGTTGTTTTGTGTCTCTGTGGTTGTTTTGTGTCTTTGTGGTTGTTTTGTGTCTTTGTGGTTGTTTAGTGTCTTTGTCATTATGTATGGGTCATTATAGTGTCTCTGTGGTTGTTTTGTGTCTTTGAGGTTCTTTAGTCTCTTTGTGGTTGTTTTATCTCTGTGGTTGTTTTGTGTCTCTTTGTGGTTGTTTTGTGTATTTGAGGTTGTTTTGTCTCTTTGTGGTTGTTTTGTGTCTTTGAGGTTGTTTTGTGTCTCTTTGTGGTTGTATTGTGTCTTTGAGGTTGTTTTGTGTCTTTGTCATTATGTCTGGGTCATTATAGCTACGCACAGCATCCCAACAGGTCTCTATAGCAACAAAGTCAGCGATATGAGAATCAGACCTGACCTGAAACTGAACAGAGAACTTAAACTGCTCATTGGTCCAGAAGCTCTAGACTGCTGTGTTCTCATTGGACAACTGGACGTTTTTTTACTGTGAGGTAGGAGGAGCTGTCTGTCTGTCGTCAGAGGAATCGGGGGTCTCGATTGGCTCTCCTGGAGCGAAAACGGATCTCAGACAATTTGGAGTTGATGCCGGAGCCAATGACTCCTTTCTTGGCCAGAGGAAACCGAGCCAAGATGGCATCTGAGAAACAGAGAGAGGAAGACTGTGAGAGGAAAAGAGACTGAGAGAGGAGTACTGTGAGAGGAAGAGAGGAAGACTGTGAGAGGAAGATGTCAGTCTTTGAACCTACTGAAAATGGCGTTGATCTTGTGCGGGTCGAGCGCGCTGCGTTGTGGTTGAAAGGCGGGTCGGCGGCTCCGTCCACCTCGCAGGTTGCTGTTCATCAGTGTGTTCATATCAAACACACCCATTAGCAGCGTTCGCGCCATCGCCGTGGGGGACTGCGCCTGATTGGCTGCCTGCCATGAGTGGACTTCACAAAGAACCCCAGAGCCCGGATACACCTCCACCTGGCTCACCTGGACAGATTAACAGAATCTAGATCAGATTAAACCAGTTCCAGTGTGAACTGGATCAGATTAAACCAGTTCCAGTTTGAACTGGATCAGAGTTCTCACATGTCCGTTAGGGGGTCCGGCGGTACACTGGCTCTCAGAGCAACTCCTCCTCAGCTCCTCCATGTCGGTCTGTCTGCAGAGCGGTGCCTCCTCTCCCATGTGGCTCCCCAGGCCCAGGTCTGCTCTTCCTGGCCCCTCCTCATCCTCAGAGCCCAACGGGCCCCAGGACTCCAGTATGTCCCCATTCAGGTCCTCCTGCAGCTGCTGGAGGCTCACCTGGGGGCTGAGGTCTGCGTCCTGACTGGTTAAGAGCTGCTGCGAGTACGGAGCGTAACTGTCGCTCCTCCCCGTTGCCGTGGAGACGCAGTGGTGACTGTTGGCCTGGCCCAACGTCTGCCACATGGTGGACAGAAGCCCCGGGAGTTCTGGGAAATGTAGTGACATGACACAAAAATTGAAACCAGATCAAATCAATTTGAATCCAAATCAGATCAGTTTGAATTCTCCAATCTGCGATCAATAAAGTGATCTCTCTCAGTCTGTGATCGGTCTGTAATCAGTCTCTGATTGATCAGAGGTAGACCAGGTGGCAGTTATGTGGGTCTGGACTCACCGTGGACCAGCATGTTCTTCAGTCTCTGGTTCTCTGCCGACAGCTCGGCTCGCTCTCTCTCCAGCTCTCTAACCCTCGCACGCAGGAAGTGAAGCTCAGAGGTCTCTGACGGGGTTAGAACCGGCACACCGGACTCCACCTTCACCACCTGGAGGGGGGCAACAATAAATCTCAGACCTCAGCTGTTGCCATGGTGATCTCACAATTGATTGCCCTGAAGCTCATTGTGTAATGTAGTACTAATGCAGTACACTGTAGTACAATGTAATACTAATGCAGTACAATGTGCTGGGTGACTGAACAAAGGAAGAATAAACAGCTGAAGCCCACAGTTTACCACCAACGGGTTCACGTTTCTAATAGATTTTCCCCACTCAGCGACACACCCGCTGAGGAACAGACTCTGGTTATTG
>NW_023340009.1:1972-3923 GCF_004916995.1 Morone saxatilis | reverse complement strand
CCTTGCTTCAAACAAAATGTATGTTCATCTGATATTCTTCGTTTTTCAAGTCCAAGCTTTATTTTTTGAAGTGAGAGGCAATGAGGAGGATGTTGTCGTTTTTTTTACTAGTTCTCTACAATGCATTGAGAGGCTGCAAAGAGAGGAGTCTGACGATTTCCACCAGGAGAGGCTTTATAGAGAGCTTAATGAGCATACTCAAACTCTATCTGCATTTCTTGCTGTGTGTGATGATAGGGATGTCAGTAACCTTCTAGGATCATTGTATAGCTGCTTTCGCAACTTGCTGCATGAACATGAGGCCAGACAGAGATCCACTGAAGTGACCACAAATTTGACACCTCCAACAACCTCGACTGGCCATCCAGGACGGCCCAGATACAGCATAGCTACTGAGCAGATTTCTCACTGTGTGTCCATCGGTATGTCATGGCAGAGAATTGCATCATGCTTTGGAATTAGTCGAAGAACACTATACAGACACAGACAAAGACTGGGAGTTGAGCCATTAAGGTATTCTGTATTGTCAAATCAAGACCTGGACAGAGTTGTAACTAATATACTACAGAACACTCCAAATGCAGGTGAAGCATACATACTTGGAAGCCTGAGATCACGTGGCTTGAGGATTCAGCGCTGGCGGGTCAGACAGAGCCTGCACCAAGTGGATCCTATTGGGCGATCATTTAGACGTCGTCTTGCTATACATCGAAGAGTCTATAGTGTTCAGGCCCCTCTTGTTTATGTGTGTCTTGTTATGCTAGAAGAATTAACAGTAACATATTATTTGTGTTGTGGTTGTGTTGGTGGTATGGCCTGGGGTGGGGCCCGCATCAACACAATATGTATACACATACCTAGTATAGTTGTTTTAGAGTTATTACGATTGTCTTCCCAACAGGCATTTTGATGGAACCAGAGACCCTGTCCAGGTTGGCGGATGGTCTTTCATGGCTGTGTGGATGGCTTCAGCCGGACTATTATATACTTACGGTGCTTGTCCAACAACAGAGCCTCAACCGTCCTGTCATTATTTCTAGGAGGAGTACAGAACTTTGGCTTGCCCTTAAGGGTCAGATGTGATCATGGTATGGAAAATATAAATGTTGCCCGTTTTATGTTGGAAAGAAGAGGATTGAACAGTGTTATTACAGGTGTATCAGTACACAACCAAAGGATTGAGAGACTATGGGCAGAACTCAATAGAGTTGTATCTAGACACTTTATAAACATCTTTAACTTCATGGAGGAACAGGGTGTACTGGATTCATTGAATGAACTACATTTATTCTGTCTGCATTATGTTTATTTACCAAGGATTGAAAGAGCAGTAACAGAATTCATCAATCAATGGAACAACCATGGCCTCTCCACACAAGGGGGGCAGACACCTCTTCAGCTGTGGCATTCAGGTGTCATTAATAATGCAGGAATCCATCCAGCTATAAACAGCATTTTTGATGCCGATAACTACTATGGCATTGATGAAGAAGGCCCATTACCTGAACTTCAAACCAATAATAATGTTGTAATTCCAGACATAGATGTAACTATTAATGAGACCACAATGAACATTATTCAACAAGTGAACCCACTTGAAAATGATGGGAACCATGGAATAGATGTTTTTTCTTCACTTCTGCACTTTCTTCAGTGAATAACATGGCAGTTATGTTAAGGTTTGTTAAAATGGTTTTCTTCACTTGTGCAGTGTATTCTGTAAATTAAAGTTTTGTTAAACATTTTATAAAAAAAAATTAACATGATAAACATTTGTTCAAAGGAACGAACATTCAAAGACAGGACAAAAGAGACAAACAGAGACTTAAACAGGCAGAGGGAGAAACAGACAGACACATCATAGAGGCAAACAGATCGATAGACAAATAAGAGACAGAAAGTGAGTCACAGAAAGGGATACAGAGCATATGTTCAGCTTAATTGTTTAAAT
>NW_023340009.1:0-1961 GCF_004916995.1 Morone saxatilis | reverse complement strand
TTAACTGTCTAAACAAGTATATGTTAAAAGAAAGTTTGGTAAGAATATGAAACATGCTGTTAAAAATAAATGTAAATATGTTTTAAAACATAGGCTGACTGAGTCAACTGAATTGTGGTGAAACTATATAAAATACATCAGTTATATCGCATACGGCATTCAGAAATTAAAATAACGGTCTCGTTTTAAACTTTTTTCAGAAAACAGAGCAGAAAGGTAGAGACAAACAGAGAAAGTGAGACACAGACAGAAAAGGTTTTCAGAGCATGACATGTTCATGCCCTGCCAAACCCATATGTGTTTCCTAATGCAAAGTCAAACTTCTCCTTGAACAGTTGGTAAGACACATGTAGTGGCAACTTGATGCAGTTAACACATGTGTTGGCAAGAGGGAACATTGATGTAGAGAAGCCATCATCTCCTTTGTGAATGAACTGGACAGAAGGAGTTGGGGAAAAGCCGATAGGTGGTACCACAGATGCTCCAGTTGTGAAGGCCAATATCTTCTCTAGTTTGGATGGCCCTTCTTCTTCTGTTAAAAAAAAAACAAAAATATTATCCAAGTGGTAGTCTGTCCAATTAATGTGTATTGTGAATCAATCTCTAAAGGCTACTGAATAAATTGTCCAGTAAGAGTATTTCACTTCTCAAAACCAAAGCGTCTAAAATCTGAATGCCTCTTATAGCAATGAATTTATAACAGGTCTTTCATCTTTCAACATTTGCAGGTTGCTTTCTGATAATGTTACGACTACCAAGAGAATAAAATAAAAAGAATGATACTAAAAAAAAACGATGCATGAGTTTATTTGACAATTAAACCATTAATTACCTTCTGCATCTTGGAGATAGTCCCTCCAGAAAGTAACGACCATCTCCTCAGCAGCTCTCTTGTTGCTCCCTTCTGGAGAGAGACGAATGCTGAAAAGATCATCCACCTGGTCAGCAGTCAGCGTGTTCGGCTCATAGCAGAACAGGGGTCGAAAGCTGTCTGGATGTCGTCGTATTTGGTCCAGAACCCCAAGAGTTTTCAGTCCTTCACAGAATCTGTACAAACAACATGGAATAATTGTACAATCCATAATTCAATTGTACACTGTCAAATTGTCCCTTGGTTTTATACAAACATAATAGATTTTGTGAAGCTAGTCTTACACCTTGTTGCTCAATGGTTAAAATTATTACTCCTTTTGAGATTGATCTGACTGTACAACTACTAACACTGAATACCTTTGAAATGGACCTTGAACCCTGTGGATGACCTGAAACATGACAATGTCTTGTACCAGCAGATCCCTGTCTCTTATCGACCGCATAGGCCTCAGACATCCTGCATTGGCCAAGTAGTCAAGCAAAGGTGCATTTGACTTCTCAAGGTCCTCAAGGGTTGTACTTTCAGATACCTAGCATCACAAGAAGCAGCAAGATGGCTTGTTATGGAAGTTTCTTATTAGTCTTTTAACTTATTAGTACGAACCCAGACACTAGTGGTCTGCATACTACAGAATGTCTAGAGGTACCCTAACAGTTCATGGCAGTGCAGGTTTTTTTCACACATTGCTACAATGTGATAAATAAGAAGGAAAATATGCTTTGCTGTCGACACTTGTCCGTTGAATAGTGGTGGCATTTAAACTACAACATATGGAAAAACGTGGGTTGATACTCCTTTTCAGAAGAATGGAACAACAAAGAGCAAATAATTGTAAATTAATTCTAATGCAGTATAACATTCAAAAGCTATCAACTGACCTTTTTGACTTTTTCCAAGAGTTCTGTGTCAGCTATGTCTTCTAGTTTTGGATTTGCTGAACCATTGACCAGAAGACAAAATACTGTTGGCGAGAGGAAGTTTGGTGGTGGACCGCCATGTACCAAGCTCACTGCAGTGGCTTTGCCAGCAATGTAGTACCAGTCCTCTCTTAGAGCTGCAAAACAATGGCATAAAAGGAAAAACAATA
>NW_023340008.1:0-3397 GCF_004916995.1 Morone saxatilis | reverse complement strand
TCTGTAATTCATTTGTCATTTAAACAATAAATCTGTTTTTTGTTGACAGTTTACATATGTAGCTTACAGATATAAACTACATCAAACCCTCTACAGCTGTTAAAGCTGATCCAGCTGTGATCAGAAACGTGGAAGCAATTAACAGACATAAAATGTCTGTACCGGCCTACAACCACTACCGGTGTGCTCTTTACCCAACAACAACACACGTATCTACTCCTATGCATCAATCTATGTCTACGTCTAGGTCTATGCTATCTATCACCAAGGTCTAGTCTATCTTATTCTGGGCTGCCCAAAACTGGAAAATCAAAAGAAAATCAAAAAGTTCCAGCTTCTTGACAGTTTGGATGAAAGAATAATAAGAGATCTTCGATTGATGACCTACAAAACAGCAGACGACATCTTTTGGGTCCTGGAGAATCGGTTTGGAAACCAAACTGCGATTGCTATAAAAATAGTTAAGGAGCTCCAGAGACTTCCAGCTGTCAAAGGTCACCAGCCGAGGAAAATTGTTGAGCTCATCCAAGCTGTTGAGAAAGCCCTTGAAGACCTGAGTGACCTTGGTGACACCGGCGCCTTAAAGAACCCTCTGGTGACTAAGTCAATTGAAAGCAAGCTTCCTGATGCATTGAAGAAAGAGTGGCTTCTCTATGCAGCTGAGAAAAGCAGTGCTGAACCAGAGAAGCGCTTTGACAGTCTTCTGGCCTTCCTCAAGAGTCAAGAAAGCATCTATGAACAGCTGGACCAATTGAGGGATGAAGAGCTGCCAAGGAAGGAAATCCGACCTGACCAGAGGCAAGCCAGAACCAGAGCCTCCAACCAGTCAAGTAGCCATCTTTCAGGGTGTGTCGTCTGTGGGGACGTCAAGCATAAGAAAAGGTTGTACTTCTGCAAAAAGTTCAGTTTGCTCAAGTTCACAGAGAAGAAGGATGCAGTACGAAAACTGGGAGCCTGCTGGAAATGTCTGGATGTCCATGATGATGAGAATCTCTGCAAAACTTCGTTCCTGTGCAAAAATCCTGAATGTGAGGACAAGAGAGCCACAGGCCACCATTTCTATCTGTGTCCCAATGCTGAAGCACCCAGAGGCAGCACGGCCCAGAGGAAGAGCAAAGGCAGCACAGTGGGAGGTGGCAACAAAAGGAATTACACCGAGACACAGGAAGAATTCTTCAGAAAGCTCTCACCTGAATTAGCCCAACAATGCCGGGACACATTCTGCAACACAACGAAGAGGACCTCCCATGTTGCAAAGCGTCACACAAGTCTTCTAGCAGAGAGCGGCCTAGCGGAGTGGCCTGTCATCATGATGCTTTTGGAGGTAACAGCCAATGCTGGACAAAAAATTGGGACCCTGATCGACCTAGCTTCTGACACCAATTATATCACCCATGAGGCAGCAGGTCGGCTCAATCTCAAAAGTGAAGACATCACGCTTGTGGTCCATGGTGTAGGAGGCATGAAAATCTTTGTCAAAACAAAGCGGTACATCCTGAAGATCCGTATCACCACCTCAAGAGGCACTTTCAAGTCCCACCAGCTGGTTTGCTACGGCCTAGACAGCATCGCAGACATCCACAGACATGTATTGGCCAAAAAACTACAGGAGTTCTTCCCAGATGTTCCGCTCAGTGACCTGGTAAGGCCAAGAGAGATCCACCTCCTTGTAAGTCACAAGGAGGGTCGGCTGGCTCCGCTGAAAATCCGCACAGTGGGGGACCTCGTGCTGTGGGACGGGCCAATGGGAAAGACAGTTGCTGGCAGCCATCCTGAGTTGTTTGAGGAGGTCACTATAGCAGCCCACACATCGAGAACGCACTTCGCGAGGTCTATGAGAACTGCTGCTGTGAGATATGAAGAACGCACCTGCGTAGTCCCCATTCATCCTCCACAGAGCC
Source organism: Morone saxatilis (assembly GCF_004916995.1). Classification (NCBI taxonomy): domain Eukaryota; kingdom Metazoa; phylum Chordata; class Actinopteri; family Moronidae; genus Morone; species Morone saxatilis. The sequence goes on along the minus strand of NW_023340008.1, from coordinate 1,496 downwards.
AGCAAGCTCCAATTGCCGTCCAACCTCAGCAATCTAGCTGTGCAGCTACTACATCCAACTTCCTCGAGTGGTGGAAATGGGACAGCATTGGTGCTGGCTACGTCCCGAGATGTGGGGGCTGTTGCTGTGGAAACTGTTGTTGTATATTGAGTAGCAAAGCTCAAGTCTGGTACCGGCACTGGTCTGAGAACTCGTTAAGAGCAAGACCGACCGCTGTCTGAAGGAAAACTTTCTGTGCTTGAAACTGCGGTCTCGCCGTACGCGGGGCTCACCGGAGCGCGTGTGGAGTGTGGTGTGCTTTATGAAGGATGGGTGGAGGACGCTCGGGGCGGAGACATACCACCAGAAGTGGTGTCTCATGGTCTTGGTGGCCGAAGTACGCAGTGTCATCTGGACAATGTATTAAGCCGCGTAACTGCAAAGGTTGTACCCTTCTTTTGAAACAGTATGATGATCAGTGCGGGAGCCGGGTCGCAGAGAGAATTAGTTGAGATACAGAAAACGAGAGCACAGAATATTAGCTATCCAGTGTGCTTAACTTGAGCTAGCATCAAGCGCCTCTGGGCGGCGGGGTCGGTGGAAGCGTCACGGCGCGGTGGGCGGTGGCCAGGGCGTGGCACTCAGGCAGGTCCTGGGCGAGGGACATGGTGGCCTCAAACTGGCGATCTGTCTGCCTTGGATGAAGGTGTGTGATCTGTACTACCGGGGAGGTGTCGGCGTGCAAGTGGTGACTTCTACGTGTCGGGTGGGATCGGTGAGAGCGGTGAGCGAGAGGGGTGATGGCACGTGGGCTGTGTACCGCGGGGGCGTGCGCGGCTGAGCGCGGGGTCTCGCACGCGTCCAGCCTGCGTGGTTCTATGCAGCGAGGTCAGATCCTCTGTGCCGTGGGCTGGAACAGTGTGGTCGATCTGATGTCGGAGGGAGTAAGCGGAACAAGCGTGAGAGAGAGTTGAAGTTGGTTATTATAAACGATAATCCCAAAGTGGTATGTGATGTGCAATGTGAGGTGTAACAGTAGTATGGGTGGGTACGCAGTTGTAAGTGAGAGGGTGGTTTTCGGGATGGACGTGAGGTGTGCGTACTATGGATGGGCTCTGGTTAGAGGGCCTCTTAAGTGGAGATTTGGGTATGTGCATTGCAACGCAGCCCCGTACCTAAAGTGGATTTAAGAGTTTAAGGGGTCCCCCACGCCTCGAACTGTCTCCTTCTTTCATCAACCTACACATCTGCATATGAAATAATTCTGTTTAGGACAAACAGAGTTATCATTTCATCCATTTTGTGTATAACGAACTGACTAGTAGTCAACAAGCAATGTGTCGATGCAGCATAGGACCAGAGATGTTACAGTGCCGTTGGCCTGGAGTGAGCTCTCTCATACGTCTCCACGGTGCTGTATGACGTGAACTTTTGTAATAAACGTTTATATACGTAAAATTCAAGATTGTCGCTCAGCGGATTCTCTTCAACACATCTTCACATCATAACTGTTATTT
>NW_023340007.1:0-3983 GCF_004916995.1 Morone saxatilis | reverse complement strand
AACACAACTGTACAGCACTCTACACCACTGTAACGTACACACTGTAACGTTACACACTGGTAACCACTGTACACACTCGTAACACACACCTTGTAACGACACTTGTACACACTGTAACACACACACACTGTTAACACACTGTAACACACACACACTGTAACACACTGGTAACACACACACTGTAACACACTGTACACAGCTGTAACACACACACTGTAACACACTGTACACACACTGAACACACTGTAACACACACACTGGTAACACACTGTAAACAGCACTGTACACACTGTACCACACACTGTCAACACACTGGGTACCACACTGTAACACACACCACACTGTAACACACACACACTGTACACACTGCTAACACACACGACTGTAGACACACTGTACACACTGCTGAACACACCATCACACTGTAACACACTGTAACACTACACCACACACACACACACTGTAACACACACACACACACAGTAACACACTTGTAACACACACACTTACACAAGCACACAGTAACACACCACAGTAACGACACACACGTAACACACACACTCTGTAAACACACACACTGTAACACACACAACTGCGTAAACACCACACACGACACTGTAACACACACACTGGTAACACACACACACACTTGTAACACCACAGCGCTGTGTAAACACACTGGTAACACACACACCACTGGTAACACACGGTAAACACACAGCACACTGTGAACACACTGCTAAACACACACAACACTGCTAACCACACACTCGTAACACACACTGTTAACCACACTTGTAACACACACACACTGTAACACAAACTGTAACACAACACTGTAACACACACTGTAACACACTGCTAACACACACACACTGTAACACACACACACACTGTAACACACTGTAAACACACGACACTGTAACACATGAACACACACACACGACACCACACTGGTAAACAACACACACACACCACACTGTAACACACACCACACTGCTTAACACACACACACACGGCCGCGAGAGGACGACACACACACTTTTAACGACAACACACTGTAACACAGCGGACACACTGCTGAACACACTGTAACGGTAACACACACACACTGTAACACACACACACACACACACACACACACAGTGTCCAGAGAGAACTCCCAGCATGCTTTGCTCCTCAGAGGACAGTGGACAGTGAGAAGACGAGTGCAGAGAAGATGTCGAAGCAGAAGGTGGACCTTCAGGCTCTACCAACCAGAGCTTACCTGGACCAGACTGTAGTCCCCATCCTGCTGCAGGGTCTGTCTGTGCTCGCCAAGGACAGGTGACACCAATATATTATATTATTATTATCATATATTATATTTCATAATAATATATGATATAATAATAATAATAATAATAATAATCTGTCTCTGTTGCAGACCTCCCAACCCCATCGAGTATCTGGCTGCGTTCCTGCTGAAGAACAAATCTCAGTTCGAGGAGAGAAATTAGTTTCTGTTTGTTCTTCTTCTGTTTTTTTAATCCACAATAAAAATGTTGCTGTGAAACAGGAACTGACTGCTCTTATTCTGAAAGGATCATTCTGCTTCCCATCAACCCCGGCTGCTCATTGATCAATCAATTTATTGATTCCTGTCACACTGGCCCAAAGTGAAGGAACCTGGCTGCAGTACCCGACACCACCAGCAGGGGAACCACTGACGTCAATAAAAGTTCAAATAGATCTTCAGTTTTATAAACAAGATTTATTTGAGTAAAATCCAAACAGAAACAAAATCAATTGATCTGATGATCATTTGTCAATAAAATATCAGTTATAGTTAGAAACAACCCGACAGGTATTCAACCGTCAGACCGAAGATAATTTACCATCACGCGACAAAGAAAAACACCAAAACCACAAAATAATAATTAAAGTAACTGCAGATCAATTAATCGACTAATCATCAATATTTCTTCCGTTCCATGCTAATGTTAGAAACGGTTGGCTAACTACCGAGCTAACTGTATGCTAATGAGCTAGCTAACATTATCTATCAGGTGTAACTACTAATGATTGTAGCTGTATGCAGCGTCAGCAGTGGGCTGATATTGATTCATTGGGAGGTTATTGATCAGTGTTTCTGCTGTAATCCGGTGTTAAGAAATGTTGTTTCTGTTTGAACCAGCTGAATTAATAATTTATTAACTCTAATCGTAGTGTAATGACTCCGTGTTGGCGCGGTCCGCCACACTAAAACGTTTCTGTGATCAAATACTGTAAAACATTCAACTGTTGTTTTTACAATGAAAACATCGACGTCTGATTTTGTCCAATCGGCAACAAGGAAGCGCTGTGATACTTTGTCTTTGAACTTCCTGTCTACACAGGAAGTGAGTGTCGGTTTTATGATGATCAGCTGAGTGTAAACAACAACGCGACAACACGAGCTGTTCAAAATGTGTTTAATAAAATGATGGTGACACATTTTACAGGAGAAACTCACAAACTAAACTAAAAATAAAATATCAGTTTACGTTTTAATTTAGCCGTAGCATCCGCGTTAGCCGCTCTGTGTGATTGAAGGTGAAAGTATTTTAATAATTACTGCATTGATTATTCCAAAATCTGTTATCAATAAAACGAGAACTGACCCTTCCTAAGCCCCGCCCCCTTTTAATAAGTGCTAGCTAGTTAGTTAGCCTCTTGCTCTGTAGCAAAACACGAGCTTACTAATGATTCATGTAGATCAGCTAGCTACCTAGCCAGCATTTTGCTAACATTAGCTAACAACTTTATGGCTTCCTCAACCATTGGAGCACAGAGCAAAAAGGGGCGGGGCTTAGGACGGGGCTTAAATCTGATTATAAAAATCTGGACCAACAAATATAAATCAGCTGGTTTAGTGTAGAAAAGTTAAGAACCTGAATCAGAAACTTAAAGCTCGTTAGCTTTGTACGTCGTTCATACGTTAGCTCGTCGCTCAGTGTAGCTCCAAGGTTAGCCTGATTTTCACAGCGTAGCTAACGTTTGTCGCAGTGTCGCGATCTTGTTTTATTTCTTTATTCTGCTACGATAAGCAGACGGCGTTAACTAGCTGACAGGCTAACCTCTATTTAAAGACGATGACAGCGAGAAGTAAACGAAGATAACTGATGAACAAACACGTGTTTACCGTGTGAACCATATCAGGGAGCGACACGTGTTTACCGTGTGAACCAATTCAGGAGCGAGACGTGTTTACCGTGTGAACCAATCAGGAGCGAGACGTGTTTACTGAACCAGACAGGAAGTGAAAGGACAAACAGGAAGGAGCGTCGGCCAATCACACGCAGCCGCGGTGGATTCAGGAGCTAACAAACAGCGAGTGTTACATCCAACTCGTCCCCCAGAAACAGAGACTCTACGATGAGTTACAGGAGCTTTCCTTTACACTATGAGTCAGCAGGTGACACACCTGAGCAGAATCAACCAGGTAACCTGCAGCCGCCAGCTTCCTGTCTGATTACATCACTTCCTGTGGTTGGGTTGATGCGTCCCCAAACTGACTGTTAAAGACAGGAAGTAGTCTTTGTGTGTTGCTTCATCAGACGGCGGCAGCCTGCAGGATAACGAGGAGGAGGAGGAGGAAGGTGAGGAGGAAGGTGAGGGGGCGGGGCTTCAGATGTAGAACTGGTGAGCTGCCAGGTTGTCCATGAAAGGCTGAACCAGGAAGTCTGTGGAGAAGTAGAAGACGAGGCCGAAGGTGATGGAGATGGGCAGCGCCGGCAGAGCCTTCTTAAAGATCGCCAACAACAGCAGCGTCAGGCACAGCCCCTGAGACAGGTGTCAGGGTGTGTTACAGGTGTGTACATGTTGTTATAGCTGTGTGTTTACAGGTGTGTTACAGGTGTGTTATAGCTGTGTGTGTTACAGGTGTGTTACAGGTGTGTGTGTGTGTGTGTTACAGGTGTGTTACAGGTGTGTTACAGCTGTGTGTGTGTGTGTTACAGGTG
>NW_023340006.1:0-2185 GCF_004916995.1 Morone saxatilis | reverse complement strand
TTACTTTAGAATGAGCCATTTTATCGTGGGTCACCTTCCATGGAGTATGCCATGTTTCTACAGTAGCCCAAAAGGGACAAAACAAAGACAGTAGAGTGGCAGTAGATAGGGGAAATCGAGTTTTTATGGTGTTTCACGGCCACCACAGTTTCTCCTTCATGCTTGGAATGGAAGGGTGAAGCGAGGGAGCTTTTATCTGTAACTAAACAGCTAGATGTCACAAAATCTTGGACACACTGGACCTTTAAATTACATTAAGTACCTGATATCAGTTACGCTTTATTGATGTACTTCAGTTATGCTAAGTATTTGATGTAATTTACAATCTTCTCCTAAACTTAATCAAGTAGTTATGTGCATAAAGCTTACCAAACTTTGGCTGTTTCACGTTAACCATGCAAGCTTTGGACTAACTGGACATTGCATATTTATTCTTGCTAACTTACTAACTTCCGTCTCATATTTTGAAGTAGAGGGCCACTGACCGAGGTGCCATTGGGTGAGACCAGGTTGTCACATCATAAACAGATTTATTTTTGGGCAGTGATTTGTCACTAAGCTCTGAACACGCGCCACTTCTGAAACGCTCTTGGTGGGATTTGAAGACACGCATCTCACATGCGACATGCAATTTTTGTGGCTCCAAAATCTGTACATTCCTATTGTGAATTTGTCCCTCAGTGTTGGTTTGGGTTTTTATAAGTTAAATATGGAATATTACCATCTTTTTCTTAAAACATCACCATCCTAAAATATCATAGCTGGTTGGCTCACTATCTCAGTGGAATCGAACTTTCTCAATTTTCTCTCTCCGTTTCCTTCCCTCCCTGTCTCCCTCTGTCTCTCTCTGTCTCCCTCCTCTCCATTTCACCTCTCTTGAAAAAACAGAGGCTTGACCTTTTCAAAATGACAGGGAACCAGTCTATAAAACAAGCAGTGAAGCTGTGACTTTCATCTAAACAGGCCCAGTCCGGCGCCACACACTTGTCTCTCCATTAGGTGTTCCAGTTAAATTCACACGTGGGCTCGCCGACACGAACATCCACACACACGCAGCTCCACACAGCTGCTGACAGCGGGTTGAGGTGGGCGAGACGCTTGGTCCAATCATAAGTGAATCAGTATATTTCTGTCCCTTGACTGCCGGTGACAGATTGAACCATTATGTGCTGATGAACACTGTCTGCTTTTCTTTTCTGTCTCTTCTTTCGCTTTCTCCTCCCTTTTATCTATTCTGCTCTGCTTTGTTTTTATTCCTACTGGAGTGTGAATTCATATCAGGCTTACTGCTGCAGGGCTACATTTGGTTGTGTTTTGAAGCTTAGTATCCACAGCTCCATTCACATGGGACCGACACAACCTGAGCACGTCCGCTGATTTGTAAAAACTGCAGCAGTTGTGTGAATCTTCCGTGTATGTTTGGAATGTCTACGATGAAAACTCTAGTGTAAACTACCTGAAGCATTTTTTGGTGAGTTTTCTTTTTCTCTGATCATGAGAAAAGAAGTCTGTGTGGGAATCTGAGGGCCTGTTCAAATAACCGCACTAAAGCAGCTGCTTTATTTTCTTTATTCACTTCTTCTCATCGAGACATCAGTTTACGAAAGTCAATTTCTGCCAAAACAACAACAATAAAGATAATATGACTACTTAACCTTAAAACTTACTAGCCTAAAAAAAAATACAATACAATACAACAAACTTATTTCACTACCTCAAGCAAGAGCACCCAGTGGAGTACAAAGAGAGCCATAAACAGCTTTAACAGCTATTGTTAAACTCTATACTTTCTGTATTTTGTCATATCATCAAGAATACCATTATGGCAGAAACACCCAGAGATATTATTTTAGGGCCATATCAGCCAGCCCTAATATGCAGTAGCAGTCTTCAACACCAGGAAACACACTTCAATGTGTAAAAACCATTTCGGGGACTTGTCAAAAGGTTACAAAACTGTAACAAGGCCTACGTTTACTGTTGTTGTTTCTGCTTCACAGCTCAGAATAGAAGTTTTAAAAATATTGCTCTTTCCTTTTTAATTTCTAGTAAAAAGCTAAATCATGTTCATTCATGAATAAATACAGAAAACCTAATCTTGTCAAATCTGAGAAATCTTAAAGGGGAACTTGGCAACTCTAGCCATTTCTTCGCTGGTTTTCACTTTTGTCATCGCATGTTTTCT
>NW_023340005.1:0-5305 GCF_004916995.1 Morone saxatilis | reverse complement strand
ATTTTTCACCAGCCGCCACTGGTACCAAGGTGTTTTTTTTGCTGGGTTTGGCTCCTGGCATCCTGGGGCTAAGTCAACTAATGTTAGCTGCATGAGCTAACTAGCTAACGGCATCTAACATTACTGTCGTTGACAGTACACTACTTTTAGCAACAAGTCCATCTGGAAAGTCCATGAATCACCTCGGTACAGCTGTCGTCACACTGTCCTCTGCCTGTCTCAGAGGTTGTGTTCACTGGGAGGCTGCTGAGCCCCGTTCGGTTTGATGCTAACAGCAGCTACAGCAGCAGTTAGCCACGTTGAGGCAGAGCAGCCAGAGGATATAAATATGTGCATTTTAATACATTCTGAAAGCAACAATAATCACTTAGGAAATAATGTCAGTGCCAACAGACAGATAAAAGTTAGACTAGATTCAAGTGTGAACCTTTTGTGACGTCAGTTAACAGGTCTTAACCCTTCTGTGTTGTTCGGGTCAAATCTGACTGATTTACAACTTCATAAAATCATTAAAAAAAAAATTTCCTCTGATTGCCTAAAGGCCTTATGATATTCTACACACTAGGCATGTGAACATATGAAACTGCTGATCACCACTTTCATCGAATTTTGAGTGGTCTAATCAACTTTGTAACACCTGTGGTGTTCCCGGTCAAAAACACACCCACACATCCACAACCTCAAACACATTTACACTCTTCAAACTAAACAATTAGGAGTTTGTTATGGGAACCAATCTCTCTTTCCTGTGCTTATGTGCCCATCCCCCCCTGTGAACCACACTACAGAATAAACTATGTATCATCTCACAGACACCATATATAAACCTTTATTTGTGCCTTGCTCTCATTTTACTCAGTGACCACAATGAGTAGGCAATCTACTGTCAGAGAGGCTCGAATTTTTGAATCAGATGAATAGGAGATCGAAGTTGAACCGGAGATAGAGGAGGATGTGTTAGAAGTGGAAGACAACATCGATCCTTCATCGACCTTTATGAGACTGGCGAGTCAACAGATGAAGAGGCCCCTGAGGAAGAGGCACCTGGAGAAGAAATTCCAGTCCAAGGGTGGCAACTTGCTCTGGTATTCCTTCTTCCAGGAGGAGGCAGCAAGAGTGGAAAACATTGTAAGGCTAACGCCAGGGCCAACACGGTGTGCAATATCTCGTGTGGATGACGTCAAGTCCAGCTTCCAACTCTTTTTAGTCCATGGAGGAAATTATACTGGACATGAGCATTGGACCAGGTAGACCCCCAAGCCTACATGGGTCTGTTGACTCTAGCAGGAGTATATCTACACACAGTCTGTGGGATGCAAAGTCTGGGAGGCCTTTATTCCAGTCAACTATGTCCTTACAACAGTTTCATGTCCTCTCAAGAATTATCCAATTTGATAAGAGAGATAAACGACCTGCCCGCTGGCAGACGACAAACTGGCTGCCCTCAGGAACGTTTGGTACAGGTGGGTGGAGTGCAGTGTGTGAAATACGGTGGGTCGACCCCCCCGATTAACCCATGAGACCCCCTGAAAGCCTCAAAAGCAAAATTTAAAGGGGGTCTAAAATTTTGTCAAAAAATAAAAAATAAAAAATGTTATTGTCACTAATGGTCACTAAAATGTTTTTAAACTCACCATGTCCAGTATTTAAAATTCAAAACATTTATTCACAAATATGTTCTATTTTTTGCCAAGCGGAGCCAGCCAAGGTGGCACTCAGAAATGAAGAGGCACTGAAATACGATGATGGTGCAGCTAGCACAGTGGGCCCACTGGCTACCAAAACTGAGGATCCTCAGAAGGATAACTTGAAGTTGAGAAGACGGGTGCTGAGGTAATGTTAGCTGCTACTGCTGCTAGCACAGGTGACTTGCCGGCTGGTTGGACAACGAAGCAGGTGGGCGAATGGAAAGACCGCAACCCTTGGCTTGACATTAAGGCAGGAAAATTGGGGTGTTTAGTGTGTAGAAAAGCAAAAACGTTGCTACTCTCAGAAAAGGGACCGGGTTTACACCTCGCAGAAGAATGGATCAACGGTGATGTTATTAGCTCTGAAGCAAAGAGGCTACGAAAGAAGATATACAAACACAGGGACAGCCAGGCCCACACAAGGTCAGTGGAAATAGCCCAGATGAAAGAGAAAGACACCCTCCCGAACACTTTCATTGATATACAGTCCGATTTACTCAAAAAAACCACAGTCTCGTTCAGAACAGCTTACACCGTGGCAAAGGAAAGGCTATCGTACAAAAAGCTCAACCCACTCATGACAATGCACGAGCTCGACATGGAAATACTGAAAATAGGTCAAATCTTCACCATCAGATGGGTTGCCAGCAGCTTTAAAACAGTAAAAGCAGTATGGAAAGATTTCCCCGCACTAGCACTCCATTTCAAAACAGCCAGTGAGGACATATCACGCAATGATCTTGAGAGGCAAAAATACAAGGGACTTCTGAAGCACCTTGCTAACTCAGGATTTGTGGAAGATTTGGCTGTCATGAAAGACATCCTGCGTGAACTCCAGAGCCTGTCTCTCAAGCTGCAGAAAAGAGAAATGTCACTCGTGGATTCAAGTCTCGCCATCCAACAAACTATCAATGTTTTGACGGCCATGAAGACGACTGGTGGGGGGAAATCAACCAAGAAGGCTGAACAGTCCGTCTCATCTGGCCTTTTTAAGGGCGTAGAGCTGAGTGAAGGCAGGGCGACGAATAAACAGGTCTAGGTTTATGAATCAGTGATTGCGTCTCTACTAAGCGATTACCGAGTCAAAATTTGGTCCTGATGCGCTTCAAACCTTGATTAGCGTTTTTGGCCCAGGAGAGCAGGAACCCTGATTTTCATGGCGAACCAGCAAGACACAGCCTTGCGAAAGCGCTTGGAGAACCAACGCAGGGAGCGTGGAGGCAGTTTTTGAGACTGGAAACCTACGGGACTGCACCGGGGAAAACATTGGAAAGACTGTGCATAGGAAAGTTCCCACGCATCTTCCCCACTCACTGAGTGCGAACCGAGGCTTCCGCAGTTAAATAACACGGGCAACCAGACGCGCAACAGATTGCGCGAAGACGCATGTCTTCACTCCTGTTTGTGGACCTCAACGGAACGCTTCCTCATGGACAAATTCGACCCAGTTTCCATTCCGTTCAGAAGCTGGATTTAGGCAGGACTCGCTCTCTTCTTTCTGGAAACCAGGACGGCCCAAGAAGTCGAGCCGAGGCATCTTTGGTCTATTCTAACTTAAGGTAGAGCTATGTTTATAAATTGTCTGTATGTAGCTTGTGTTGGTTGTGGTCTTAGGAAGCAGCCTAAGCCTTTGGAGTGAGAGTGATTGTTGTAGTGCCGTGCATGCTGTGTGAAGGAGAGAACAGACAAGAGAGAGAGAGACAGAGAGAGGAGAGGAGAAGAGAGACAGACAGACAAGACAGACAAGACACGAACAGAGACAGGACAGACAGAACAGACAGTACGAAGACAAAAACAGAGAGCGGTGATATTTGACTTGTGCAACCACCCCCCCCCTATGTCAGTGTTTGCTTTACGATCTTATAGCATATATCGGATTAATAAAAATTGTTAAGTTGTGCGTGTTGTGTGTTTGGTCATGTTATAGACTGATTGTCTGTTCCTCAGGCTCATTGCCCGCTCCACCAGATTCCACAAAAAGCTTCATCCACCAAGCTGTCAGGAACTAAACTCTCTCCCTCTTCTCCACAGCCACAATCCTCCCAGGCTGGTCAGGAAGGCTGACCCCCCCCAAAAAAAAAAATCACCGGACAAACTGCTCGCCTGCACTCGCACTTATTATTATATATTTATTTTACTGTTCCTTTTGCATGTTAACTGTTTACAAATATATCTTACATTTGGTAATAATAATAATATAATTAATAATTTTTTCTGCTGCATTACCATCTGCTTTTTGCACTACATATAGTTTGTTATTATATTTTTACCATTTTTTATATTTTATTGAATTGAATGTTTAAATTTTTAGTATTAGGAACTGATCTTAATCTGTTTGTGGCTTGTGCACTTTATCCTGTTTTTTCACTGTTGGTTGTGAATGAGAACGTTTCTCGATTTCCTTGTATGTCTTGGTGAACATGTGAAGAATTGACCAGTAAAGCTGAACTTTGAACTTTGACTTGACATTGACACTGTTATAGGCCTACTGCATATTGAGAAATTTGATCGTATGTGCGCAACAAGGGGTAGATGGGGAAGCCCCCCAAAGTATTTGACAGGTATTCCGCACACTGGTTATACTGAATTTATTGCATAAACGTGTGGTTCAGCGGCGGGCTGTTACAGAAACATGTGAAGTTTTGTGACCATTGGACATTGTAACTGAGTTGAGTACTATCTGTTTTTATGGCGTGCGCCACAGGCACGTGTTCAACATACAGTTCACAAATAGCAGCAACTTTCATCTGTAGTTTGTTTTTGAATTGTAACCTGAACCCAATTTTTAAGTTGATCTGATACGCCTAGGAGAGTTGTTCAATACAACGCGAAAATAGCTGAAAATGCGCAAAATAAATGGCTGACTTCGACGCCACGCAAACGAACGGCCCTTCAACAATACATCGACAATAGCACAACTTTTTTAAATCCACAACATTTTTTAACTGTACTGACCAATTTTGAAGTTGATCCGATAAATTCCCTCGAAGGAGTCATTCAAATACAGCGCGAAACAATCGCGAAAAATACCACGAATTCAAATGGCAGACTTCCTGTTGAGTTGGGTTTATGGGTCCCAAAGGCATCTTTGCTTGTCCATCATGATACACATGCATATTAATTTTTTGTACATGTCGGTCCCCAATACGTGTCTTGGTTAGCTGGGTTCGGGGGCGCGTGGCTAAGCCATTTTGCGACGGGGCACATCTACGGGACAAGCAGTACCTTAGCACTTTCCATTAATGAGGATATTGTTGCAAGTTTCATGAGTTTTTCAGGCATCGTTACCCAAAAAGTGTTTTTCAATGTTTAACACAAAGCTGATTTTTGCGCATCGCCATGGCAACGTTGAATTTTAAGATTCATAAGATGTCAATTGTCATTCGTCTAGAGGAACTTCTGACAGAATTTCAGCTGATCTGGTCAATCTGCTGGAAGATATAATAAAGTATTAAAAATGACAATCCTTTCACCACTAGGTGGCGCTACATATTATTAATATTATCACATAGATGTGTTTCCAGGGCAGGACTCTTATCAGACAAGTTAAGTTTGGAGCCAAATGGAAATGTACACTCAGTTATGCCAACTTTGTTGTGTTCTGCGTACATAAAATT
>NW_023340004.1:2679-3089 GCF_004916995.1 Morone saxatilis | reverse complement strand
TTTGCTGGCTGAGTGTTACACGCTTTGTTTTTTGACCAAATGAAGCTGTTTTTTGAGAATATAGTCTCACTCTCAAGCCACTCAGAAAAGGAATGAATTAATATTCATTCATTAACACTCAGAATTGTATCAATATGAAGCTTGTTATGGTTTGGATGTGTGGGCATGTATTTGTGTGGGAGTAAAGTGAACAGAAGATGTTGAAAATAAAGTGTTGTTCTTCAATAACAAGGTGTATATTTATATTTGTCAGAAAATAATGAAATAAATATACTGATTAAATCAAAGCATTCTGGTTTAAAATACTGCATGACAGAAACCAGTGGTATATGTTTGTCACTGAAAATACAATGCAACTCAATTGCTAGCCAGCATTAACTGTTCTATGGTCAACAGAGCCATCTTGTGTC
>NW_023340004.1:2447-2608 GCF_004916995.1 Morone saxatilis | reverse complement strand
TTTTTTCATTTAAGCTGCCATTGTGAAATGCTTTAATATGAAACTTTTCATGGTTTCACTTGTTATTGTGTTCAAACTGGTCCACAGGCCTAAATGTGAAAAATTAGCTTCTTAGACTGAGAAATGTACCTTTTCAATTGAAAAGTGTCCTGAGATAGCTT
>NW_023340004.1:0-2408 GCF_004916995.1 Morone saxatilis | reverse complement strand
CGCAATACAAATAAAATTGAATTAAATTGAAATTGATATCTCTGTTGACATCAACCAACGGCATAATGGAAAAAACAAAAATCACCATCATCATCATCAGAGGGTATTAAAATTGAACTTGAGCAGAAAAAAAGCCCAGTTACAAAACTAGAGCTTAAACCACGAAAACTGTTTTATGGATATCATGGATAAATATGACAATACCTTTTTTTGGTTTGAGTCTTCATCTTGGAAGACCAGATTTATGACCTGTTGGACATTAAGTATTGCTGCCTCAGTAACTGGAAGCAGCTCAGGTATAGTCTCATGAACTCCCCAACCTCTCTTTTGATCTCTCACAGTTAACTGGGAATTGATGGATTTTATTTTGAGGTGTCAACGCACCCACTGCTTTAATTTTTCGCCTTTTTTAGATTCCCCTATGACACTAAAATCACAATTTTCCATTGATTTGACCCACACTGGTGGATATAAAATTGATTTTATTAGATGGGTCAAATATTACCAGGAACATATTCAAAGTACAGAAACTTCGTAGCACATGTACAAAAGTTTAAATATTTTTATTTTTGTACATTTTACGTCTTTGGTCACTAAGGGTAACATTTTAGGGTGTTTTTACTACTGTTAAATGTCAAAACAGGTCAAATTTGACTTGAACAGTATATGTAAGAAGGAAGGCAGGAGTGAAATACTACTACATACCACTACATATTTTCAAAATTGGCATGGACATTGTCACAATTGTTAGGTTGATGATGTTTCATGTGAATTGTCAGACAGGACAGCTTTTGAGATAGATAGGAAAGATGTGAAGAGACAGGAGATACCACCCAGCATAGCGCCACAGGTGGGAGTCGAAACCCTGGCTGTTGCAGAAAGGATTCAGCCTTGGTACATTTGGGCACCAGCTATACCAGTTGATACCAAGTCATTTGCATGTGTTTCTGACAGTCCCTAATGACCTTTTTTGTTAAGAGAAGCACTTATTAAAAAACTCAAACCAAACCAATTATTGCTCATATTTATCCATGATATCCATTACAGTTTTTATGGTTTTAGCTCTACTTTTATAACTGGACTGAGTTTTCTGCTTAAATTAAATTTTTTAATAACCTTTGACGATGATGATGTATTTTGGGTTTTCTGTCAACATAGATATCAAGTTCAAGTCCCCCCCCCCCTCTACTGAAAAAGTAGAAAAGCACTTATTTTACTGAAAGAAGTAGTCTCATTTTTATGTCCCTCAGCTAAATTAGACAAGAAACTCAAACCAAATCAGGTCATCGTTCAAATTTATCCATGATATCCATAACAGTTTTCATGGTTTTACCTCTTCTTTTGTAACTGGACGGAGTTTTCTACTGAATCTCAATTTTTTAATACCCTCTGATGATGATGATGATGATGATTGTGATGATAATGCATTGTGGGTTTTTTATTATGCATCACTTCACTAAAGAGTACTTGTGCAATTGTGGAGCTGTCTGAAGTGGAAACTATAAGATAACTGTTCTTGATAGAGAAGCAGCTTAAGTTTTCAGTTCAGTCAAAATATAATGTCAAAAAACAGCTTCTTTTGTCAAAAAACAGTTTTACTGGTTTTACCTATTGTTTTTTAACTTAAGTTTTTCATTTCAGTTACACAGTAATGTTACAGAAAAGATTTGTTTGCTGAAAAAAGTGTTTTAGTGAGTTTAGCTCTGCTTTTGTAACTGGATTGAGTTTTCAGCTAAGTCACACCATGATGTCACAAAAGATTCTATTGCTTTTTTAAGCAATAGAATCTCCAGAACCCTCTAAAACTGTTTTTTTAAACATTTTTAGAGGGTTGAAGCTCTACTTTTTTAACCGGAAAGAGTTTTCAGCTCAATTACTGTAATGTCACGAAAACAATTTCTTCTTGTTTTAGCTTTGCTATTTAACTGGACTGAGTTTCCAATTTATTCAGAGTTTATTGTCACAAAACAACTTCTTTTGATCAAGAAATTGAGCGTAGTGTTGGTTCAGGCAGGCCAAGAAGTCAAGTCCAGCTATATCAGCTGATCACAGCTAATGGTAAACACACATCAGCTGATGGCTCAGCTCATTCCTCCTAAGCTTCCTATTGGAAAACTACATAGTCAGCTGATGGCTCAGCTGCTTCCCTCCAAGCATCCAATGGCAAATATCATTCAGGGAGCCTTATTTAAGCTGCTTTAGCCGGCCTATCTTTGCTACTTCCTCTGCAAGCCGCTTTGAAACCCACCTCCACCCCAGCTCCTCCTTTTATGGTGTATCTGAATTAATCAATGTAATTTCTGATTATCAGGTTGCCCTAATAAGTCCATTAAAACGCTCCAATTAATTCAAAACGCTGCAGCACGAGTACTGACAGGAACTAGGAAAAGAGATCACATCTCTCCTGT
>NW_023340003.1:0-2771 GCF_004916995.1 Morone saxatilis | reverse complement strand
GTGTCCAGTCTCCTTCCGCCTGGCTTGTCCACACTGTCCGCACACCTGCACAGTCGGTGCAGTCTTGGCCCTTCTCTCCATCTTCGACCTGCCGTACACAGTCGAGTACAGCACAGAGGGAGGAGCAGCAGCAGGGCCAGCTGCTGCAGGGTGTGCTGCAGCTAGAGGCGGAAGGAGCGGTGCCGCTAGGAGTTGTGGCGCTGCAAGTGTCTGAGGGAAGATGGGGAGTGGGGTGGAGGGGGGGTTGAGGAGCACCATCACCCTCTGCCGGGGCTGCAAGAGGTCCTGGGGCTGTGTGGCCCAGGAAAAAGGTCCTGCTGCCGCTGGTCGTGGTGGTGGTGGTGGTCGCCCCTCTGCTGCAGCGCCTGGTCCTGGTGCCAACACAGTCCTCTCCTTCTCCCTCTGGGTTTTACACGAACCTGAGAGCATAATCGAATGTCATTAAACACACATTATCTACATTGTACATTTTATGCAAATGAATGACCATAGCTTTGTCCATTTCACCTACCACTGGGAGATGGTCCTCTGATTTAGCTCAAAGAGCTATCAGTCACGGATGTGGTGATAGTGCAGCAGTATGCAATCCCAGCGTGTCCTCCGGCTCCCGTACACTTTGGTGCCGGAGGGATAGAGGTGGCAGTTCCAGAGGTCTCTCCAACCAGGCAGCTACAAAAAGAAAAACATTGACCATAATGAACGTGCTGGAGAAGTGACATTTCAAGATTAGGCTACATTTCCATATTACACATTTCTTTTTCAAACTTTGCCTTACCGTTTCATGCTTTCCACACCAGCAATGCTAGCGTGCGATGATTTTGCTACCTTGAAGCGCCCCTGAGCTGGCCTGTCCTTATGGCGAGGAGGGTAAACGACTCTGGCCCTGTCGTACGGGGACAGGGCCTCATAGAGCTCGATGAGCTCATCGACCCTCCTCTCAGACAAGGCCTCTTCTGTCCGCAACCCCACTAAGGCCGTGGCCAGCTTGACCACGGCCAGGAAGCCAGGCTGGTCGTCCGGTCCTCTGTACTCCTGCAGACACACACAGGCAGAGAATGAATAAATGTAGTGAAATGGAACGGTGCTGGCTGGGTGTGTAAAAGGCGAGATGCATTGTGGCTGCAGAGGGAGTGTTGGTTTACTCACCTCAGGAGCTGGCTGAGGGGGCGGAGAGGACCAGCCTGGCGAGTGGGGAGCGGGCTCAGGGGTGGTCGGAGGTGGTGACTCGGGCGTGGGTGCGTCATCAGCTGGTTGCCCTGATCGTGGATCCCTCTGAGGTTGTGGAAAGTCGCCCGGAGGCGGGATGGTGAGGTCATCCACCTCCTCGTGGGCGACGTCAAATCCTTCCTCAGTGGGTGGGGTAAGAGGAACGTCCCCCTCCGCGTCCAGTTCCTGTCTGATGTCCTGCAGCACTCTGCCCGTCTGGGAGTACAGGAACTCAATCCCGATGAGCTCCCCTGCAGTCCAACATCACCAAAGAGCACAACAAAAAACGCAACAATCAATAATTTTGTAAGACATATGTAGTGTAGCTGTTTCAACATTGGTTTGAGTTTTCTCACCGGTGTACTCCCTGGGCCTGGTGTAGTCCTGAACCAGACTCATGCCAAGCACCCTTTGGCTGAGCTGGTCCAGGGAGTGCAGCAGGGGGCCACTGTATGAGCGGAGCTTTCCGCGACCTCCCCCCGCCATGGACGCCGCCCTGTCCTCGTTCCATCGTGCCAACCCTTCTAGGAGAAAAGCCTGAAATAGCCAGGCGCTGGCAATGTCTCCTGCGAGGACGAGAGGTGGAATTAACGACTTATGCATTTCAAAGAGCAAAAACACACGGTGGTACAGAACTGAATATGCAGCTTACCTGGAATGAACAGGTTGAGGTGCAGATGGAACGACTCCAGGGATGTGGAGCCTCTGGCACATCTGTACACCGGCAGGCTGATCCCCCCCTTGGTCAGCCTGCCCGTCTCGGTGTACAGCTCCACACCCGGCGGGTCCTGAATGCAGCGGAGGTGCCGCTTCTGCTCCGCCCAGATTGCCTGCATGCGTTCCTTGTTCAACAGGGGAATGCCCATGGTGTCCCGTCCCCAGTTGCCGCCGAAGATCTTGAGGAGGTCATCGATCGGCCGCTCCATCTCCGCAGCTCCGCACGTGCGGCGACGGCAGAGGAGGGCCATCTCCTTGCGGCTGACGTGCCCCCAACTCCGGCGTCGGACGGGAAGGACATCCCCTGTGCCACCAGCGTCCTCATCTTTGCGTCCAACAACCGGGCTGCGTCCTCCTCATGCCATTGGAAAATGGCGGAGGACAGCTGCTGCATGAAGGGTTTGTAGAGCTGGTGGCTCTCGGTTGTGACACCTGACGCGAGGCGCCGCATCAAGTGCCAGATGTCCAACTGGACCACCAGCTTGTCCCAGTCAGCAAACAGTGCAGCAGCTGCCCCCGATCTGCCGTAGGAGGAACAACAGTCCCGGTCGATGTAGAGGGGCTGTGGCGGCTCTACCCCAGCATCCCGGTACCGCAGCACAATCCCCGCAGCCATGGGCAACAGGCGGTGGCCCTCAGCGGCCGTGAGCACGGACATAAGGATCTGCCCGTGCTCATTACCGATGTTGGTCACCCATCCTGCGGTCCCAGCAGCGGCACCGGCGAGTTTCCGGGTCACCTGTTTGAATGAATGATACAAAATCAGTAAACAGCCTAACACCAGAACACCTCGCTTTATATATAATGCCCCTTCACATACGTTCTTTGTCGAATCCATCTTCAGGATT
>NW_023340002.1:0-2903 GCF_004916995.1 Morone saxatilis | reverse complement strand
GGTTTCTCATGGATCCTGGTGGAGCCTCCTGCCATGGTCCTGCTTGACTGCCATTGCTAATATCACTGATATTAGTGTTATTATTATTATTATAAGTATTATTAATGTTCATCATCATCAGTCACTACTATTAGAAAATGACTTTTCAAAAACTCAAAGATTTAAGTTTTTCTCAAGAAAAAAGTGAATCATCTTCACAATAGTTGTAGGTCAGCAAAACTCTTTATTTCAAAACTTGACTTAACACACATGTTTTCTGAGACGGACTACTGAAAACTGCACCTGAAACACTTTCTGTGTTGATGCGCCATGAGCGGTTATGTTAAAACAGTTTGGAAACGGCAACGGGATGGCATATAAATGGCATGCATGTTTTTCGTGCGTCATTTAACATTGTTACAGATGCCATATTTTACAAGTTTTGTTCAGGAAAGGACAGGTGAGGTGACCATCATCATGGTATCAAAAATAAACAGGTTTATGCAACAAAACTACTTAGTTTAAAAAAAAATCCACGTTATATACATGATGATGTTAGTTAATTTGTATAAGTTAAAGTCACAAGCAACTGAAACCTGAGCACTACTTCCTTCTGCATATTAATGTATTAAAGGTAAAGACAGGCAGGTAGGGGCGGGATTTGTTACAGTAGCCAATGGCAATGTGTGTTACACTCCCCAGTCAGTCAGCTGTAACAGACCCATTAGCTGATTCTGCCGGACTGAGAGTTCCCAGCACATCCAGAACAGGACTGAATGCAGCGTCTGATGCGTTTTTTCGCTGTACAAGCTACAGCAACAAGTCCATCTGGAAACTTCATAAAATCCCTTAATTTGAAACAATTCATCGTTAACTTTTTGTCTCACACAGGACACCAACAGCAGTCTCCTGTGTTTGTTTGACCTGAGCACCTCCAGACACTTTATTTATACTACATACATCTACAACATCACATTTTCCTCTATGACATTCGTGCGTAAAAATACACACCATCATGTTAATATAACTCAGTAGACAATGGTGTGAAATGAAACACAGAAATAAAAAAATGCATTGCAAAATAGGCTCTACAGGGCATTTTATTCCTGGGCAACTGTCAGATTTTTCACAAATTATATACAGAATTTTAGGCATTCTATATCTCAACTGACTAAAAAAAATGGTGCATATAGCTGCTGTAAACGGGGAAAAATCTCCCTGGGGAGCATGTCACCAGACCCACCTAGGTTTGGGCTAATCTCAGAATGTTTACAACATCTGGCATCAAAAAAAAAAAAAAAAGCAAACAAATAGGCTTATAATACTATTTTAATTATCTTATTGTATTTCATTTCTTTATTCTTTGTTCTACATTCCGCTGTGCTGCTGTGCCAATTTGACATTCAATCAATGAAGTAAAAAAAATAAATCGTATCGTATCATCATGGCCCAAAGCTGCAGATTTTCACCTCAACCTATCAAGCATGGCAACAGTTGACTTGATGAGGAGGAATTTGCCTCTGTGATCAGCTGCTGTAGTGTTTTTTTGGCAGCAAACTTGCTGACTCACGGCTCTGTGGGGCACATAGCTGCTATGTACATTGTTCTGCGTTCCATGTTATTTAATCAACTGCCAACAAAAGCTCAGATGAGAGAAAATATACCCCCAAAAAGACAGTAACACATGATGTGAGTGTAGTAGCTGGCTGCAGGGACGTGGGTGGAGGGCCTTCCTCTTATCAGCCTCCCACAAAGTTTGTCTTTGTGGGAAGCAAAACAAAACCTTGCCGCTGGATACTGTCATTACCAACGGCGATACTATCGTCTGTTGTTTATTTGCTTTCGGATTCAAACAGAACACACTGTACCGGCACTTTCCGGCCCAAACAGACTTTTTCACTTTTAGATAAGTTAATGGCTGCTGAGCTCCAAGGAGCTGTTCTACTTTTTTTTCCCTGTACCAATTAGCTAATGCTTGAAATAAATGGAAAAATTGCTGGTGAACAAAAACTTAACAAACTCCCTGTTAATGACAGGGAAATTGTTACCTTAAACTCTGACAGAGGCATTGTTGTAGCTGAATTAAAATGAAAACTATTTGGAATCGAAATTCATGTGTCTGCCATCATGGCAACAGCTGCGCCATCCTCCTGTCTTCCTCTGAATAATGTGTGTGTTGTGCATAATAACCCTTCTTGTCCTTCCAAACCTTCACGCACGTCCTCCAGCCGTCACTATTTCATTTCCCACCTTATCTCATCAGCTGACCCAGTCACCTGCCCACCCAGCTGCTCCTCATTCCCACACAGCATCAATGTCGCTCTCTGACACTTTTGTCTCAGGGTTTTATTGCTTATGATAACCTCTTCACTGCTGCCTTCTCTGGCCTGTTTGCCAGTGCTTTTTCTCCCTAAATCTCCAGCTTTTTCTTAGAAATTCTCTAATATTAATGCTCCAGATTTAAAATTCCTCCATTTTCCACACCCATCTGTCCCGCTTAGGGGCCTGGAGGGTTGAGAGACAGGGTACACCTTGGACAGGTCACCAGTGTTAAAGTTCTGACTCAAATAGACTGACATTCACACCTACAGGCAACTCACTCTCCAATTCTCATGACCTGAATGTCTTTGGACTGTTAGGGAGACAGGCCCCAGCCTGCGAGTGGATTTGAACTCTGGACCTTATCCTTAACCTTCTTGACAGTAACCAAAATTTAAAAATGCTCATTAAATAATTTCTTCCATGTGAAACATAATCAGAATCAAGTGACAGATGTCAATGTGCAATATGGGGCAGCAATAGTTAAGTTCATAGACACTTGGGAACCAGATTCAAGTCCAGTTTGGGAACCAAAGTGGGCGTGTTATATTCTGCAGGCTGTTGAGCACTGTGCAGCACCCTCGAAATAGGAAGTATCGCGAGAA
>NW_023340001.1:0-6981 GCF_004916995.1 Morone saxatilis | reverse complement strand
CTGGAATGATTTTTCTTCAACAAACCCAAGCAAGGGGTTCTCGGGGGAGGATACGCTCGTCAGAATGCGTCTACTGCTCCTGTTGACAACACATTTCGCTATGAGAGCCTGACCGACGAGCAAAGAAGGATGATAGCAACGGCGTACAACAAGGCTGAATCTGAAAGACAGGCTGCCGCTCAAAAAGATCATGATAAGGTGCTCGAGTCTATCAGGGCTAGCGTACGAGATGTTATACTAGAACAACAGCGCAGCAGCAGCAGCAGCCTGGTGTCGCAGGAGGCCTTGGGTGATAACCACACTGGTATGGACACATTACAGAGTTTGGCAAAGGGTACACCGTATAACCGGGCTGTACCCAAACGAGGCAAGGATGAGCAGAACCCCAAGGATGTACTGGCTGAGCTACGGGAACTCACGAAACTTATTGCAAAGTGTGGCAACACCGGAGGGGCGCAACATGAGAGCGACGCCGCCGTACCAATGGATACGGATGGAATGGAACAGTGTGGCTCTACTAACCACCGACCTGACCCACCGGCGCAGGGGCCCCACAATATGTGCTTGACAAGCAAACAACAAGCAGGATGAAAGCGGTTCTCAGAAGAGCACAGGACCTGTAGAGGATTTCATCTCTGCCGTAGTAGTGAAAAAGTAAAGAAAACCAAAAGACAGAGCAACCATGTTGTATACACACACAATGAGATGTATGAGTTGTACACTTACAGAAATAAAAACCTCATAATTGTTCACACAAGTCTGCGTGTCATGTGGTTATCTTCTTCCCCCACCCCAGGTCATTATTGTCTTGTCATTGCAATCTGCCAACTCACGTTTGGAATGTTTATTAAGCGGTACAGCACGTTTAGATTTTGGGCTCAAGTTGTTGTTGACCTGCCTGAACTAGCTTTCTCACAGGCTTCGCTTCATCACTGGTCATGCACCGTAACCAATACACTAACGGGACGTTTATTTATTTCCACGAGTATCCGACACTATTACTGTGTAGTTACTTAGCACACATGGCACGTAACCCCTCACTGTGTACCTTGCTCAATGAGCAAAGGCTTCCAGCAGCACACATGGAGATGAGGCAAGGCTCTAACAATTCTCCCTTGGTGAAAGAGGCCTGTGATGACGGTGAGGTGTTACTATCCGGGGTGTCTGGTTATAAGGGCCAATGGAACAACATAAGCCTGGCTAGTCTCAACTTCAAGCACGTGCCTTCTCAACTGATATCTACCAAACACAGTCCTCGAGTTGGCGACGTGTGCGTCAGATTAATGTCCGTCGTCGCAAAGTCTGAGGAATATTCTGCGATTGTCGATCTGTACAACACGTACATCGTCAAGGGGAGCTCACTGATAGCCAAGACCTGTCTAAACAGATACACCGGTACGGAGGAGCTGTACATACCTGCGATCCCTATACACACGTTTGTGGCCGAGTGGAACAGATCTCTCCAGCAGTTTCACGATATGATCAGGTGTGAAGGCGGCGCGGGTCAGGGTCCTCCACCACCTCGGCGCGTACCACAAGCCCAGCAGCGACCGCCTCGCTTAACCGTGGTGTCCAACGTGATAGAGCTCGCTCTCAGGAACGTGCCCATCGTCACTGAACATTTGCAAACATTCACCCTCTGTACCTGCCTCCCATGGTGTGCTGGCTCAATAGGACCTACGTGCAAATGCAGAGGGTCAGGACTGGCTTCTACAACGTGATCAAGGTTACCTCGACCTTACTAGCGCTCAGCACTCTATTTTTGCACACCGTTGCACCTATTCACATTGGATTTACTGGGCACCCTCTGGTCCCTTTCGGTGTGCGTCGCCTTGTTAGCGGGTTTCAGTCTGACAATCCTAAGCTCGGAGAAACGACGTGACACCAGCGTTATAACAGATACACTTTCATTCATTCCCGTGTCTCGTAAAGGCCTTATGTTCATACTCTTCTTAGCCACGTACATTTATACTTGGCTATACTACGAGACATGCGGAGAAACAGAGTCTGACGGTCAGAGGCGTGAATGCTCTTCTGATAGACCACGCGCATCTCTGTTACTGCAGTGGACCACCTTTGTGTTTGTCTGGATTAACGTGGTCGGTTTCGATGAAACTACTGTGTAACTGAACCCATGTCATTTTACCACGGGAGTCGAGTGTACATAATCTCCCTGTCCATAGTGTACCTTTTGTACGATCTAACACGGGTGAGCCTCGCTCAAAGGAACTCGATCTGGGTCGCTGGGTACAAGGTGATATTTTTGCTAGCTGCTGTCAAAGCCTTCATATCTTACGTACGCTTGGAACTGAACAGCCTATTGGAGAGAACCAGGCAGCTGCAGCGCTCCGCCCTGTCCACCAGTAACAAAGGGGAGGTGCTCACTCAGTACAGGGAGGAAAGACTAGCTGAGTCTGAGGGTTCCGAGGCTCGCTACAGTAAGCGAACTTTCAGCTACAGAGAGCCGCTGTTGTTTAACCCCTACGGCCAACACAACCCCGTGCCTGTTTTCTGGTGTGGTTCTTGGTCTTGTACAACACCGCTCACCTTGCTCTCGTTCCCTTGTCTTACGCGTCACCTCTATTCTTTGGTACGCCCGCATACGTGCTGTATTTGGGGGCTATGAGGACGGGCCAGCTCCTGGTAAGCTCGGAGCATTTATTTTGAACGCAAGGGCCGAGTAACGGCTGTCATGTACTACACTGAGCTACCGATAGAGGCCAGGAGCGGCTCCGCCAAGACTGCGCGCTCGCTCGCCAAACATTTGGATCGGTGTATTAGCGTAGCCCTCCGTGTACTGGTTATGGTGAACATAGGACTCTGGTTTGTCAGACTCTACTTCCATACCAGCGCATTAATTGCTGAGGACATCGGTACGTGACACTACTCTAGAACGCCGAGGGAGGAATGATGGATCGCACTACTGAGGAGGACGGATGGTGGCTCACCCTTTTGAAAGAAAACGCGGCGCGACAACAAGACCGTGAAACCGCGACTCGTACCGAAAGCGAGCCCGGATCTTGGTGGCTCACCCTTTTGAAAGGAGATGCGGAGCGACAGGACCGTGAATCTGTGGCGTTTACCGAAACCGAGCGCGGGTCCGATCGGCGGGTAGTGCCTGGCGAACAAGAAAAAACAACAAGCGCTACCATGGTGCCTACTGAAGTAATACCAAACTCTGTGAGAGTTGACCAGGGTTCGATCTACAGCACCGTTGCCGCCAGATCCCCTTTGGCGTCAGTGGTCGAGCTATTACACGCTAAAGCCAATGATAAACCCTCGAGTTGCAGACATGTGCGGGATAAGGATGGTTTGAAGTACAAAAGGAAGATTCCATATGCACATCCTGAACGCTCCGCAACCTAAGTAGAAACAAATAAATAAAAGCAATACCCCAAACAACTGCCCCAGTGGCTACTACTTCATTGACTCTGTTGTGTTTTTTTTTTTCATTTTTGTTTTTGTGCTTGTATCTGATTACGGTTATGTCTGTGAATAAAAGCATGCCATAGACAACGTGGTTTACGCGGTGATGATTTTATTATAACACACCATAAGAGATAACAATTACACATACGGCTTTTGTGCCACAATGAATACAAGCATGTGATGAACAACACGTGATGATTTTTATTATAAGGCAAGATAACAATTATACAACGGCTTTTGTGCCACAATGAATACAAGCATGTGATGAACAACACGGTGATGGTTTGTATTATAAGGCAAGATAACAATTATACAGACAGCTTTTGTGCCACAATGACTGCAAACCACAAAAACAAAAAATAATAAACAAATAAAACAACAGGCACACTTAGAACACCACGCAACCCCGACCCCATCACGAAAGCCATCTGTTCATATTGAGCTGCGCCATGAATCGGTCCCCGGTGTTGATTGTGCTGTAGTTGTAACCGTTGCAGGCCCGTATCACCTGTCCTCCCGCGAAGCCTTGCACACTTTCCACGATAGTCATTGAGTGCCCGATCACGGACCTCAGGAACCCTCTAATAGTAGAGTCTTCTACAAGATTTAGGACGCGTGC
The DNA here is from genome assembly GCF_004916995.1 of Morone saxatilis. Taxonomy (NCBI): domain Eukaryota; kingdom Metazoa; phylum Chordata; class Actinopteri; family Moronidae; genus Morone; species Morone saxatilis. Next base: position 2,933 of record NW_023340001.1, on the reverse strand, counting down.
CAGGTCGAACGGTTCATTTACAGCGGCCGCCGCACTGTTCCTTGCGGCCGTAGATATGCCCAGATAGCCGGCCCCGTTGGCCACCAGTGTCATCATAGACAGTATACTCTCGGGAGTGTAAGGCGAAATCAGTTGGAACACGTCAAAGTCTGGGTCGTGTTTAATAGCATGTATGGCCTCCTCGACGGGGTCTCCGCCGAATTCGCAATTCACTCTTCTTGTGGCTAGCAATCCTCCCCAGATGCCCTTGTTCACGCTAGCGTTGTAACCTAAATCGGTCGTCACGGCCCATTGAGCCGTCATGTCTTGTGCGTTGGGGAGCTGCACCGTGAAACGATCCCCTTGCTTCAAAGGCTCGTGTCCCGTGTTGAGCAGCTCCACTTCGTACAGGTGCGGGGCGTTCAGGAACGGTCTATTGGCAATTGAACTGCTGGCGGAACAGACCGCAACCTCTTTGAGATTGTTTATGTACTCCTTGCTCAGCCCATGTAGCGTAGGTATGTACAGATCCGCGTCTTTGACGAAATGAAACAGGCCACCGGGAAGGTTGTTCGTAGCTGACTCGTATTTGTAGCTCCCGTAAGGCACATCCGTGGTCCTTAACCTAGGCTCGTTCAAATTGTACGTGCACGTGCGAATCGGTTTGTGTATTCTGGTGGATGACATGGCCACTGCTTATTTGTTTTTGTTTTTTTTGTTAGTTCAACAGCGAAACGGGTTCGATCAGTTAATGCGTATAGTGAGTATATCCCCGTACGCTAGTACGGCTAGGCGTGTCGCTCAGCCGCGGAAAAGGAACCTCTCTGCCTGACGCTGATCTGGACAAGCGGGTGCGTATGGCACGTTGGGCTGCTTGAGAACGAGCGAGGTGGCCGTGAGTAGTTCTAGGAGAATAGGCGCCTCCTCACTGTTTAGTCTGAGCACTCTGACCGTAAGCATGTTAAGATTTGCATCGGAGAGCACCCCGAACGTGCGCGAGAACCAAGGGCACCACTTTAGAATAATGTAGGAATTGAGATCGTCTTGCGAACCTGCCCGGGGCGGAGTTAAGGTCGTATCCCTGACACCCGAAGAAGCCTCTCCTGTAGCGCGTTTGACAAACAGCGGAACTCGGTTACGCCTCGTCTCATACTCTTCCCTCAGGTCCTTTAGAGGCTCGGAGGACGTCAAACACAGCAACTCCTCCAGTGTCAGCTCGTGCCACGTAGCGCTATCCAAGCTCATAGTGTCCGCCGTGCGCGCGCGTCCGTACGTTCAAGACGAATAGTAGGACGCTGGGACGCATGGATCAATCACCGTGGTCGGTGTGCGCCGTATGACCAATAAGGCGCGGGTACGCTGATGGACTCAGTGCCTTTGGGATCTCGTCTACACCCACAAGATGATGGGTTTAACAACGGGATATGTGATGCACACGCTTCGTGGAGGATTTCACGCGGGCCCTATTTAAACATTACTGGACGAAATTTCTCATTTCGCCAAACTGCAGGGGGACAACGCGTCGATCTGCCACGGGGCAAACGAAATTGACACGCCGACACTCGGGTGTAAACGACGAGACCTGAGTCCTGCGCGCCTGTGCAGTAAAGCGCTTCACGATGTAGGGTGACTAGAGACTACCCCGGGCATCATGACGAACGCGCCACCGTTCCGGGGAATGAACTGGCTGATGATCGGAGGACGGGAGCGAATTGACGTCTGAATGAACGTGGGGCTCGTTCGAGGAGATGTTGGCCAGCTTGGCTCTCTTCGTACGGACCGAGAGGGGGCTCTGGATAATCTACGCCGGTAGTGTGTCGCAATTGCAACGCGCGGTTGGCCATCCGCCTGTCCGCGCGTTTGGGAAACAGCGAGCGCTTCTGAGGACTCTGTCGTCTTTCGGACTCGTCTTGTTGTCAACAGGCGACAGGGTTCGAGGACCCGCGGTTTACGCGGAGCCTTGACGGTACTTTCAGCTTTAACGCAGGCTCACGGAAGAGTCGGAGCGCATCTTTACGAAGCCAGGGTGTGCCGTTCGAAAGAATCGGGCACGAACCGGAATACGAACCCGAGAGCCTGCGGATATTCCACCAGGACGCGCACGCAGGAGATACGTACACCACGCTGTACCATGAAACAAGGTGAAAGGGACCGCGCGGGTCGGGGATTTAAGTCTCAGGGTGTGCGGTCACGGGGTAACCAGCGGGAGGTGCACAAAGGGGAGACCGAGCGTGGTACCAAGTTCTTGAGAGCGCAGGCGCTCAGAGTTTACCAAGCTTTAGGCGCTACCCAAATACCGCCAGGGCTCCCGTGAGCACGGATGGCGATTATCTCAAGAGTGGCAAGGGTTGTGGGTGCGGTCTGCCAAAAAGAAAAAAAAAGCGGTGAAGAGTCCCGGTAGCAAGTGGACGGTCGGCCATCAACGCTACGAGTCGCGAGGACGCGCGCCGAACGTTCTTCGTTTCCTTCGTCGCGTCGTCTCAGACGGCCCGCCACGCGAGGAGTCTAACCAGCGCCTGCGCCGCGGACACGGATGGGCGTTGGTGCCGAGGCACGTCGCTTTCAAACGAGAGCGGACAGTCAACGACGTTTAGTCAAGGGTGCCGGGAGACCGGCGACTCCACTGTACGAGTCCCTCCTTCCAGCGTGGGACTACATGAACTGCGACGGTGGACACGCAACCCCATAGCCTGCCATAGGGGTGGCATGAACACTTCACGACTGTCAAGGATGCACCGGTGCCCGAGGCGCGTTGCTGTATCACCCTCATCGACATTCTCCATGTCACCCGATCAAAGCCCGTCGGGGGTACGTCCGTACTCAACGAGAGTGGTGAAAAAGAGAGAGGCCTGCGATGACAACAACTGGTCAACTTTCGCCGAACGATCGGAACCGTTAACTTTTACGGACGCGAGACTTAGTGGCCTATCGCAAAGGAGGGGTGGGGGAGGTGA
>NW_023340000.1:0-2254 GCF_004916995.1 Morone saxatilis | reverse complement strand
GGAATCTGAGCTATTGGAACTTAAATGTACATTGATAGTGATTGCTGTAGTCTGCTGCTGTTTGTAAAAATACCTTTCATTGTAGAGGAAAAGCTAATTCGCCTTACTTAATATAGTTCATTGGTTGAACATAATTTCATTCTATGTTGTCACAACTCTAAATGATAGATGGAAACTGTTATAATTATTGCTGCTTATTCTTTCAATTCTTTTGGCGTTTTTTAAACTATTCAGGACATTTTCAGTGCTGTTTTCTCATCATTAAGCTAGCTGTGTTTACATGGAAATGCAGTCATACAGGCATTTTGGAGTAGCTTACCAGCATTGCTTGTTTAAAAAAATACCAAGGTCCAAAAACTGAACTTGCAAGGGAATCATGAATCATGAATGAAGCAGTTGCAAATCAGACAACGTTAGAACAACATTGGTTATCATCTGTTAAGCCTCTAGGGGCAACAGCCGGTGTTGCCAGTGGATATCCGGAAAATAGCAACTTGATACAAGAGAATGACGAGATGTTTTAGCTAATCTTTCTTTTTTTTTAAGCTAATAAAAAGCTGAGTTGTCATCAAACAATAGCTGATGGGTTCCAAGATTGTATTTCGGCCAGTGTGTTCTGCCTTATTTGCTAAATGGTTTTCTGGGTTTTTTTGGTCCATTGTTGAGGTTATCTGCCAAAGATTTATGCCTCCACCATGAACGTTGAACAGTTGTCATTTGGAACCACTTTCTTTAAAAGAAATAGTCCTTATGAAAGGTCCTGATGTTACATTCTGTGGATTATCCAGAGAAATGGAACACTGGAAAGAGATATTGTTGAGTTCAACTCCACTGTATATCTCAAAACCTGGACAAATAACACATTGTGCCAAAGTTTCCTCAGACTTCCAGGCGAAGTGAAAGCAGTTATCTGGTTTGCGGTAAATTAAACTCAAGCCCTCAATCATCTTAATCTGATTATGGTCTGAATGGCCTTCACAAACTATGTAAACTTTAAACCTGAGGCAGCTGTGTTTATGTCTCTAAACTGAGATATTTTCTCTTCACTGCAGTGAACTCTCATTACACTCACATTATTACAGTTGGCTTCTGTGACCCGCTGGGACTGAGGCCAGGTCAGAGGGCAGGCTGTGGGTCTCTGGTGATAGATGTTTAGCATTGCTGTCATGTGAAAAATATTCAGTAAATAAACAAAAATCTGAACAGTTTGCATTTCTGTTACAAGGAGCACTTACCTGCAAGGAGTTAACTCCTCACACAGGTTCAGCCTGGTGATATGCTACATTTTTGTCACTATTAACAAATCCCACGTTCAGAGCCAACATTACTATTACTATTACTATTACTTAGTATTGTGTATCAAAGGCTGATATATCTTCTTGCTCTGTGCCATAGAGCTCCACTGTTATCCAAAGATTATTAAAAACACACCAATGAGACATGTTCCTTCATTACCATGAACATACATTTGTTTTCTTGCCCCAGATTTATAATTTACTTTCCAGCCAAAAGAGCCCTATTGTGAACCCGGAAATGTTGAGTACTCCATAGTTTTGTGCTAAAAATCTACAGTATGGGTCACCACCATTTAGAAACTGCCAGATGCTAACTAAAGTATGTTGGGCAATAGCATGATTAGCAATAATTAGCATAATCACCTATATGGACAATAGTTCAGCAATTGCTTGGTCGATTTGGACAATATTGGATAGGTGTTGAGGATGCTGAATCAATTTAATGAATAGCTTAATGCATAGACGCAGGTCAATGACAAAATGCTGCTTACCAACAAAAATGCCAGCAGTACTGAAGAAATTTGATTCCAAAATACAGGTCCAATGTATTAATCATAAATAACCTCAAAACGTGACTCAAAATAATTTTAATTAATCGAAATCAGCACATCAGGAGTTGAAGAAAGGCCACTTCTGGTGTAAACAACCATTTTGTACTTTGGATTTTCTTACCTCATATATTTGAATACTTCTGCAGACTGGGTTCCAAACAGTGTTGGGATTGCATAAATTGGGAATGACTCGAAAACACATATTTCATGGCACCCCTGCATAAGTCATGGCACCCCTGCATAAGTCAGTTCCCCACTTGTGAGAACCTAGTCAAAAAAGTCTGGACACGCCCCTGATCCACAGACAGGGTAGGGAAAACAGAAAGTATTGAGAGACAAACAAACACATTGTTGGGCTTTTAATGGGATTTGATAACAATATCAAACATAAAATTAAAGCTGCAAGCA
>NW_023339999.1:0-2427 GCF_004916995.1 Morone saxatilis | reverse complement strand
TATCACAGGATTTTGGCCATTTGACTTTGGCCTTCGCCCCTGGATCTTTTTCTCTGCTGCAGGTCATGATGGGTTGGGTTTGGGTTGCTCCTCTGTGCCTGGTTCTTCCGCCTGAGGGACAGGGATGTTGATGTCCTGCAGACCGTGGTTTGTGTCCTGCTGCTGAACTTCAGTCGACTGACTCAACCTGTTTCTGAGAAAGTAGCTGTCGATGCGAGTTCCCTGTTGGTCCTTCTTCAGGCACCCTTTCTTGCCTTGATGTATTTTCAGGCCTTTGCTGAAAATAACTTTTTCCCAGCCACATATGCAGCTCTGGAGGGTATGTCCTGCTGTAGCTGTCAAGCGTCAGGTATGCTGATGATCAAGTCGTAGTCTGTTCCGTTCCTGTATTCGTTACTGGGTTGTCTGCCGACGAGCCATCTTCTGCCCCCGCTCTTGCTGACTCAAGGGGTATAATAAGTATGCAACAAACAGCCAGTGAGGTTGGATTTAACATTCAGCCATTGAGGGATCATGTAACAATTATCCAGTCAGGATGCAAGTATAAATCAGCCAATCCGGATAGACCTAACAATCAGCAAAACAGGATGCGTTTAACATTAAGCCAATCACAATGCATGCAGCAATCAGCCAATCAGGATGGAATTAACATTCAACCAATCAGGATGCATGTAACAAACAGCCAATCACGATGGATTTAATATTCAGCCGATCAGGAGGCCTTTAACATTCAGCCAATTAGGATGCATGTAACAAACAGCCAATGAGGGTGGATTCAACATTGAGCCAATCAGGATGCATGTGACAAAACACCAATCAGGAGGCCTTTAAAATTCAGCCAACAAGGATGCATGTAATATTCAGCCAATCTGGAAGGGCCGTCACAGCATATAAAACTCAGCCAGCCAATAAGCAGGCTTGTAACACTCAGCCAGCCAATCAGGAAGTGTGTCACACTCATCCAGCCAATCAGGAGGCCTTTGACACTCAGCCAGCCAATCAGGAGGCTTGTAACACTCAGCCAGCCAATCAGGAGGCGTGTCACACTCAGCCAGCCAATCAGGAGGCGTGTAACACTCAGCCAGCCAATCAGGAGGCATGTAACACTCAGTCCAGCCAATCAGGAGGCGTGTAACACTCAGTCAGCCAATCAGGAGGCCTTTGACACTCAGCCAGCCAATCAGGCGTGTAACAATCAGCCAGCCAAACAGGAGGCGTGTAACACTCAGCCAGCCAATCAGGAGGCCTTTGACACTCAGCCAGCCAATCAGGAGGCATGTAACACTCAGGCAGCAAATCAGGAGACCTTTGACACTCAGCCAGCCAATCAGGAGGCCTTTGACAGTTAGCCAGCCAATCAGGAGGCGTGTAACACTCAGCCAGCCAATAAGGAGGTGTGTAACACTCAGCCAGCCAATCAGGAGGTGTGTAACACTCATCCAGCCAATAAGGAGGCGTGTAACGCTTAATCAGCCAACCTGGAGGTCTTTGACACTCATCTTATCCAATCCAATAAGCAGGCTTGTAACACTCAGCTAGCCAATCAGGAGGTGTGTAACACTCAGCCAGCCAATCAGGAGGTGTGTAACACTCAGCCAGCCAATCAGGAGGTGTGTCACACTCAGGCAGCCAGGAGGCATGTAACACTCAGCAGGCCAATCAGGAGGCCTTTGACACAAATCAAGAGGCGTGTAACACTCAGCCAGCCAATCAGGAGGCGTGTAACACTCAGCCAGCCAATCAGGAGGCGTGTAACACTCAGCCAGCCAATCAGGAGGCGTGTAACACTCAGCCAGCCAATCAGGAGGCGTGTCACACTCATGCAGCCAATCAGGAGGCGTGTAACACTCAACCAGCCAATCAGGAGGCGTGTAACACTCAGCAGCCAATAAGGAGGCGTGTCACACTCAGGCAGCCAATCAGGAGGCGTGTCACACTCACTCAGCCAATCAGGAGGCCTTTAACACTCAGCCAGCCAATAAGGCGTGTCACACTCAAGCAGCCAATCAGGAGGCGTGTCACAGTCAGGCAGCCAATCAGGAGGACTTTAACACTCAGCCAGCGAATCAGGAGGCGTGTAACACTCAGCCAGCCAATAAGGAGGCTTGTCACACTCAGCCAGCCAATCAAGAGGCGTGTAACACTCAGCAAGCCAAGAACAAAAACTGTAAACAATGAACAATATGGATTATTATGGAATTATTGTCAACCTTTGGATGAAGATCGTCACATCGTCACAATCAAATAGCTAAACTAAAAAAGAGATCAGTCTTTTTCTTCATTCAGCCAATCAAGAGCCGTGTAACTTAGCCAGCCAATAAGCAGGCTTGTAACACTCAGCCAGCCAATAAGGAGGCGTGTCACACTCAGGCAGCCAATCAGGAGGCGTGTAACACTCAGCCAGCCAATCAGGAGGCCTTTAACACT
>NW_023339998.1:0-5491 GCF_004916995.1 Morone saxatilis | reverse complement strand
GCAAAACAAAAACAACAAAAAAACAAAAACAAAGGATTACCCTTTGGCAAGTGTGAGCTTAATTCATTCCAGACAGCCAAAATAACATGAGAATAAAAACGGAATGATAGGACAGAAAAGAAATACATATACGTTTTGTACTTTCTGTTTTCATATTACTTTTGTTTACGTTCCGGTTATTAACACATAATACAGACTGTCAAGCTGCAGTTAGGTTGTTTCATCAGGTGTGTTACTCCTACTGAAGGCTCTGGGAGGAGTAATGTTATTAATGAGCAACAAAATAAATACATAAATAAAAGTTTCTCTTTGTATTGTATTTGCGTTTAAGTTCCGGTGAATAACACATAATACAGACTGTCAGGCCAAAGGTATCAGGATCTCTCAATAAACCTGTTTATAATGTCTGTAGAAACTTTTATGTTGACAGACAGTATAAATGATCTCCAGCATGTGACCATAGAGCTCTGTAAAATGTCTCCAATGTTCCCAAATGGTGACACCAAAAGTCGTTTACCCTCACTCTGACTCTGACTAAATGTCAGTAAGTGTTTACTTTAATTACAAGAACAAGGTTTATATTTTTTGTTTGTATGTGTAAATACAAATGTACATAGTAATTATCACTGAATAATGTCTGTTAAACATTAAAAAAAAACGAACACGTAAGCTTTCAAATGAGCTACAATAGGAGTCCATTACAGTCCACAGCTAGCATTCACATAGGAAATACATTGATACGTTATTGCTCCATGCGCTGTAAACCAGTAACCTGTGCTTGTCATCCACAGACACCTCACAGTGTAACCGTAGTGGTACCTGGGACACCAAACAAAATGATGACGGTTCAATGTGAAGAGCCCCAACTACTCTACGAACTGTTGAAGAAACACAACCTCACGTGTACAGAAATATGGGATGATACAATATCCCTGTCAAGGAATGCCCCGTGTACCGCACTGATTGACTACGAAATGACAGTGGTCTACGTAGCCAATGCCTCTTGCGATGACATCTTGGAACAGGAGCCCAGAGTCCTAGGTTTCTATCATACCATGAAAAACGTACAGGTGCGCACTAAGTGTAATGCACTGAAATGTAAACCCTACAATAGGCCTAGAATCCCTATCGTCACGGGAGGGTCACCGAATTACTCGGGTTCCACTGTGACTGAGGCTACAGACATGCTAGTTGCCCTGTACTACAACAACCCACTGTCTACAGTGAAAGATGTCATCGCCGCAGATGGCCGGTTCCTGCCGTCCGCCTGTGTCAAACCGGGGGAGTATTCTGATGCTACACGCATCATGGAGGTGGAAAGAGACACTCTCCTGATTACGGGTGAGACACGTTGAAAGTTACTTATGCGCTGTACGGTATTCACATTGATTTTAGCACCACGGGTCATGATGGCCCATGTGGAGTGAACTGTATAGCCAAGTGTGGGGTAGCTGTATTTGTTTTTGTTTTTTTTGTCTTTTCGTTTATTGTTTTTTGTGATGTATTTATTTATTTATACATTACAAAACAAAATAACACCTAGGTCCAGAGTCATCCTGTCATTACATAATGTATAATGTATGTCATTTCGTACAGATGAGGTTGGAGAGTCTGGGAACCCTTTACGTCGCTTCTGCTGCTTAGGGGACTCTGACGCATACATGCGGTGTGGACACCTGTGTTGTAAAGCATGTTTCCGCACTATGAAGAGACTGGTGCGTACATCGCGCCCTACATGCGGTGTGTGCCGGGAACGATCCGCTCTAGGAGGACCGATACATGTCCAGCAGGGCGTAGATATCACATGTCACCACTGTCAAAGTCAAACTGTGTGGATAGCGTCTTGTGGGCACGTAACGTGTCCTTGCGACAGGACCCGATGTCGCCTTTGTGATAGCACAATACTTTCGATGTCAAGGGTGTATCCATGTTAGACAAATAGACAGACACACATATTATGTCTGATCTTTACCCCGTGAAAGTGTGTAAACATGAAATAGATGCATGGTGTTGTTCTATGTGTACCTAGTGAAAGTGTGTAAACATAACAGACAGACAGACAAACATATTATGTCTGATCTGTACCTGGTGAAAGTGTGTAAAAGTCAAATGGACGCATTCAGTATCGTTCTAAGTTTAGCCAGTGAAAGTGTGTAAATGTCAAAGGAACGCATTCAGTGCGGTTCTGTGTTTAGCCAGTGAAAGTGTGTAAACGTGAAATGAACGCATTCAGTGTTGTTCCATGCGTACAGTACAAAGGTAGTGTGTTTGTTTTTTTTTCTGTTTTGTCAAATATGCTCCCATATACAGGACCTTATCACCCCCCTTCCCATTTGCAACGTGTACGTAAGTGTATGTAAACCTGTTTCTAGTATATAAACGGTCCACCTGTGTACCTAGTGAAAGTGTGTAAACGTAACAGACAGACAGACAAACATATTATGTCTGATCTGTACCCGGTGAAAGTGTGTAAAAGTCAAATGGACGCATTCAGTATTGTTCTAAGTTTAGCCAGTGAAAGTGTGTAAATGTCAAAGGAACGCATTCAGTGCGGTTCTGTGTTTAGCCAGTGAAAGTGTGTAAACGTGAAATGAACGCATTCAGTGTTGTTCCATGCGTACAGTACAAAGGTAGTGTGTTTGTTTTTTTTTCTGTTTTGTCAAATATGCTCCCATATACAGGACCTTATCACCCCCCTTCCCATTTGCAACGTGTACGTAAGTGTATGTAAACCTGTTTCTAGTATATAAACGGTCCACCGGGGCATCATGTGTGGTACAAATGTCTTTATTGTACAACTGCTGTATTCATTATTACATATGCTAGCACATGTGCATTAAAAAAAAAATGAATAAAATAAAATAAAACCGTAGCACACCAGAGTCCGGCTAAGTCATTTATTTTGTATTAATACCCTGTATCACGTAATACAATGTCACCGGGCTCAACAGTTGGTACAGACACTACAATGTCCGTAGGAGTGGAACCTTGGTCATCTTCGTCCTTCACCCGCGGCCCCCGTTTGGCTTGACTTAACTCATGTACGCAGGGAGCACGCGCAAGGTCGTATGTGTAATAAGTGTTTTCGCCAAGCTTAATAGCTAGCAGGTGGTAGGAAAGCACACTGTTATGTACGGACGCTATGACAATGTACAAACCGCCCCCTGCGTTCTGTGTCCCGTATGACTCTTGTATGCTCTCATCATCCCAATAAACATATACAGCACACCTAAGAGCCTCTGCCATTTTCCTCAGCTGACTACCGGGTTGTCCGAATTCACCGCGAATGTCAATCTCATGACCGCTCTCATCACAGGATTGTATAACATGCAGTAGAGTTTCAACAGGCCGCACATGTCCTAGCTTGACAAGTACCACATTACCGTGATCTTTCAGCCGCTCTGAAATGTATTTCGGGAGTGATGCCGTCCCAGCCTTATGTGTTTCAGGAATGTCAAACGTGCCAACATCGTGGCCGCTGCTAAGTTCTTTTTTGCCTTCAGTGATATCTTCAGCGGTTCCCCGTGTGTACGATTCCGGGGACCGAGACTCTATCGTAGGGAGCTTGCTGTCGTGGCACTGTTCTTCTTTTGATACTTCACCAGCCTGGGTAATTACAGGCCTTTTACGTTTCGATGCCTGAGGCGTTGCGGCCCGTGCTCACTTACGGGGGGGTCTTACCGCAGCTTGCTGCGTATCCGAGAAGTCCATAGGCTGCTCCGTCATGTTTTGTACAATGTCACGTATGTCACACTCATACACGTTGAGAAAATCACACCCCTGCTCTCCTGTGTCCATAGCAGTGCTACCGTGTAAGTCATGGTCGTCCGTAGTAGTCATTCGAACACACATCGTCGTTAACAATCTCTTGACCCTTTGCACAGATACATCCCTAAGCTGTTCTAGCTGGGAGTGTAATTTCTTATGCTCATATCCAGGGATACCGAAAAGCTGACCTATTGTACTAGATGTTACATCGTCACGCTCTACCAATGCCTGGTTACGCCGGGTCAGCTTGTCTACGCACCGGTCAAGCTCTAGCACTGTATTTTTCAGCTGCTCGATCTCAGAGGTGTAAGCACTTACGACGCGTTCATGTTCACGCGTGAGACTGCTCTGCTCATAGGCCCTGCGCTCTAGCGCTACAATGTCACCTCGCAAACTCTCGGTAGCTTCTCGATGGCTAGTCGACGCGTCCCTGGCCTCGAGACGCATCTTTGAGGTCTGTTCTTGTAATGTGCGATTAGCGGTGGCCAGAGTATCGACTTCTTGTTGAAGTCGAGCCACCTCTTCGGCACGCTCCTTGACCGTATTCTCGTTTGTACGCGTTTGTCTCAATAACTCGCTCTTTAGGGCATCGACTTCACACTGCGACTCCAACATCGCTTGCGCGTGGCTCCTTTCCAGCTCCCGAGCAGTTTGTTCTTGCTGTTCATAGCACTCGAGGGCGTCAGTGTACATCCGTTGCAGCTGTTCCATGCGCTCGGTACGCCTTTTCTCGTCACGCGCCGTAGACGCTATCGTTTCTTCTTGTGCCTTCTGCGTGTTAGATAGAGTAATTTCCACGCGCGAGAGCTCACCTGTGGCCTCGCTAAGCCCGTCACACAGGGTCTGTATGGATGTACTGAGACCACGTACGAACTCGGGCAAGACCTCGAGCGTGGCAACCGTCGAGACATCGACGGCCTGGCGTAGGCTCTCTAGGCTCTCGGTGTTTGTGTAACGCCCGCTCGTATCTAACACTCTGCCCAGACCGGGGAGCACCGCTGAGTAATCTCGCTCTAGAATAAGCGCCAGCGCTCGGTCGGCCGCTTTGACCTCTCGTGCGGTACGTATGACGTTACACCCGCGGAACGCATCCCTTATAACGTTTCCCAGTCTACGGATCACGAGATCGTAACAGCCGCACACTTGCATAGCGAGATCGAATCCTATCACGTCTCGAGCTTTCGTACGCTCGAACGTTTCAAACCATGCGGCCAAATCCCCGAAAGTATTCTCCAGCGCCTCGATCGTCGTCATCAAGGTGTCAGTCAGGGAGAAGGAGTTAGGCTCGGGAGAGCGAACGTTCAGGGCGGACGCCGCGTTAGATGGTGAGAGGTCCGCCTTGGTGTCCAAAAGGAAGAGTCTTGACATGATATCCAAGAGCGTGGCACGTGAATCGAGTCCAGTGTCCGAACGAAGCCGATCTCCTATTAGGTTCGCCCCCCCTGCACTCCGATCCGGGAGAGGACACATATCGGTCCCAGAACCTGCGCCTGCTGCCCGTCGGCCGCTCCGTACAGCCGAGTCTTTCTCGGATCTGCCGTCGAGCGTCCTTTTGCCACAAGAACCATCCTGCGTCCGGGTCGTGGTGAACGTCTCCCCTTCCCTTCGTTCTCGCCTTACGCCAGCTTCCATCCCTGCGCTCCTCTCCTTCGCGTACCCGGTACACAGCCCTCGTCGTTCCGCTTCGAACTTCTTGTTGTTCTCCTCCTTCTTCTCCTTCTTC
>NW_023339997.1:4444-8788 GCF_004916995.1 Morone saxatilis | reverse complement strand
TTACCAGTTGTTGGGTGAGGACAGTCTCATACATATTCAATGTTAATTTAATTCAATTAAAGTAAGGTATCGTATCATCCGTATATTTACTTGGAAATATCATGATAAAAATCATCAATATTTGGGCCTCCGGAGATGGAAGGGGAGAAGGTGTTGCTGATAAGAGGAGGTGATGTTGAAGGGTGGTTGGTATGCAAATTCATTGGTTAGTTACACGGGTAACATGGTGCATTATCTCGGCTTAACAAACACGTTCTGTGCAAACTGGTTGACCACAGACCTGTTACTGTTAGTTACAGACGCTGTGTATGTACTTACTGAGATGTTGGAGATGTTCATTGTACTTGTTACATAGGGGGGTTTTTTTTTTTATACCACTGACTGGATGATTAAAGATTCTAGGGATTTAACTCTCTGGAATTTTTTCTGCTTTGATCTGTCCATAGAGTCTTATCAGCCAGGCAAGCACAAAGGATTTCACTGTCAGCGTCAACATCTTCATTGCTCTGAACTGGGTGAATGTGGGCACGTAAATTCTCCATTATGTACATTAATATTTATTTAATAACAGCAGCAGAATGTCATCCAGTCACATATATCATAAATAAGTAAACCCTCCAGTTAATGATCCACCATGTTGAAAAACTAATGGCCAGGTGGGCAATACAACTAGTCCTGGCAGTAAATCCTCTGATTGATGGAGTAATGGTTTCAGTTTGTGTTAGGTCAGACAGGTTCCTGGTCAGGGTGTTTATATTCATTATATTACTGAGCATTTATTTTCATATTAATAAACAGGACTATGGTTCAATGTTATAGCTGGGGGTGGGGAAGCTGGAAACTCATTTTAAATGCCTTTATATTTATTTTTGGGGTAGTTCAGATCTTGTGGACACAGATTCATATGATAACATGTTTGTATGCATTTAAATGTAGTGAACATCGATTACGAAAGCGAGAGCGAGTAGTTGTGCTGCCTTGACGTGGGAAAGTTGTGCAGTTGAAGTGTTAGAGATGAAGAGTGAGCCATGAGAGTGAAACTACTGGGACAAAATGGACAGCACTTAATTACCACTGCCCATAGCTTTATAAAAATGTTCCCGTGTCAGACACGCATGTGGCTGCTGGGGCGGGAAACTTTTCTTGTTTCTTTTTTCATTTCTTTCATTTTATGTTTTAAGGGATACAAAACAGTTTGGGGAATGTGTAAACAAATTATTTTGGAGGGAGAAATCAATTACAGGTTGTGGAAATGAAAACTTAGGTCCATTTGAATTTAGGGCAACAGGGACAAAAACAGAGATAAGAAAAATAAAAGAAAGAGACAACTAAAACAGCAAGTACTTGCAGATATAAGGATTTGAAACAATTTCTTTCTGCCTCTTTTATTCATTTTATTTTTACAAATTAACTGAAGTACCATTTTACTCCAGTATGTAACTTTTTTAGAGGTAATTTCTCATTTCTGCTACTTTCCATACGCAATATTTTGTTTAACAATTTTATAATATGCTGTATAAACAGTAGTTGAAACTGGTTATTATTGTTTTGGCGTCAATCACAAGTGTTATTTAATTACTGGTGGAGTATGATTTGCTGGTGGGGGAAAGAAACTGTTGGTTTAAAAGTAGAACTTAAATCAGATAGTGTGATGGCAGGTAAAACAATGCCTTAATAATGGGTCCCTATTAAGTGTCTTTGGGCCCAATAATTTAATATCTTGATAATCAATCCTACTTAATACTGACTGATCTCTTACTTATATACTACTCAATTCTGACACACTTATTTTAGAATCAGAAATTCAGGTTTTATTGCAAGTCTTCACATAAAGAGCAGTTTGCACTTTCGGTACATTGGGCTGCAAAAAGAATCACAGGTCAACACAGAAAAAATAACAATAAAGCGTAAAAAGAGGAAAAGTAGGGAGACATAAAAGAGACCTGGCTCCTGCGTTAACATATCAGCTTTTATTCAGTTAGAGTTGGAAAGAAGGTGGGGATCAGCTGGCCTGGTTTATTTGAAGAAGGAGGTTCTCACTTGTTGCGAGTTGTTGAACTGCAGAATACTTGTACAGCAGGTGTCTACAGAGTGGCAGCTTCCTCCCTCACAGATGGATCTTTGGTTCGGGAGTTTCAAGACACGCAAACCACAACGACAAGTGTTACTGCTTGGTTGGTGTCAGGGTTTCTCAACAGGGCTTGAACATGAATTTATGAACAAGCTTCATATGAGATGCTTTGGAAACTGGGTCCAACATTGTTCTGCAGCTTTCTGTCTCCACCCCGTTTATCTGGAGCTTCCATGTGCAAGGATGACACGCAAATTCGTGAAGCGTTCCTCATTTAGTTTGTTTGGCTCAGAGTTCTGTTGGATTGCTCCTCTGGCTTGTAAAAGTAAAAAGTCCTCTCTGGTTTTTCTGAGGGACATTTTCTACAGACTGTTTCTGTGCAAAGCTACTGAAACTTTGAACATGATATATATATAGAATAATATACTGGAGCTCTGAGCTGCTTGCGGTAATAAAAATAATCATTTCAGACTATTATCATTAGAATATTTATTTCAAACACAGGTTGTAGTTTTTCACCTTGCACTCAGACAATGGCCCTTTTTCCAAAGTGTGTGACTGAGTAAACTCATATTGTGCAGTCACACAGTAAAGACCGTTGTCCCTGTAGCAATAGCAGTCCTTTATCATTTAATGTCACACCTTAGGTTGTCTTTCATTTAGTTTAGATCATTTAAGATTCATATTATACAGTTATTTAACCTCAACATTAAGTCAGTGTGGATTAGTGAAGTGGCCCTGATGGGATTATTGCTTGTATTTGAATATTAAAAATGATATTTTTTTTAAAGGAAGAGGAGCAGCTGCAGACTAAAGTGCAGGCCTGGACCAATATGAAAGTCAATCTTGGAGCCATTCAAGTTTGTGTTTTACACCACTGAAGATATGTGGAAGTTCTGGAGGAAATCACAAGTAGGCTGTTTGACCTCCTGTGAATGCCGAATGGACAACAAGGAGTCAACAGTCCTAGTAATAGAGCCATACTATGTTGGTGATATGCTGTTGTTAAAGAAAGCAACAGAACATTTGATCATTTACTCAGTTTGTGTGTTTTGGGCTTTTTAAAGAAACATATTCATTTTTCCTTTTACACAACAGAATAGTCAATATAACATGATGAATATTATACATAAGATGTTGAGGCTCATGGCGTGACATAAAAGGCTCAGTATTTGAAGAAACTAATAATTTATCTACGACTTGCTGAATGTGAACATGTTTTGATGGTGGGAGTGCAATCTGCCTGAAGTGGAGATCAGATATGTTGGAGGACGAGACTGTGCAGCACCCTCAGTGTGCTTAATCCAAGGGTGGCCAGAGGTCCATGACGCATTGTGACTACTGGGGAGGAGATGGTGAAGTCTCTGATTGAAAAGGACTGGAGGAACTCTAAAGATTATTGGAGTCATATAGAACAGTTCAACCCTTCAGAACACTGGTTGTTCTCTCTCTGCTGGTGGGGTCAATATGGATCCAAGGCTCAAAGGTTATACTGTCCTCTAGTGTCAAACTGCCTGCTCTTCCACTCGTGAAAGCTGAGCCTGAGGTCGTTAGGACTGCCGCTGGTAGTCCCACAATTCACAGGTGTTATCACAGCCATAGTTCAACAACAGGCTCTTCGGGGTTGACCAACCTCAGTGATCCTGGTAGTTCACCTGGCAGATAAATATCCATCAGAGGAGTCAGAGACTGAGCCGTCATTCCCAGACACAGCCCCCCGGCGGACGGTGCCTACCACGCATAATCCCTCAGTCAGGGGCCTTTAAGCATCAGCCCGCCTCCATCGCTCGGCAAGCCTGCTGTCTCTGTCCACAGAGCAGTGGAACAATGTTCAGAGCACACTTCTTACACAGAAGAGAACATGCAAATCATTCAGTTCTGTCTAAAAGGCCACGTCCACTTGTCACTGCCATGGGGAACATGGGAAATTTACATGACTCAACACTTCATGGCCTACACTAGACCCTGTTGAACAACAACACTGCCACCTTCTGGAGAAACTGCTTCCTTAAACTGCCCCAGAAGGACAAAGCTACAACTTCCAGTCTAGTGGTTTCCTTCTCGAGATGCTGAACTCTGGTGTTGTCCCAGCCACTACACTCATGGTTAGTCTCTCTTGGCTTATTGGCTGCCAAGATCCCAGGCCACACCCATTCCCCTAACCATGAAAACTGAGGGAAAGTGATACGTTCAAGGGGTTTTGTGGACGGTCACAGAGCATTAACAGCAACAAAGGCAGCTGCTCAGTAACTCCTCCCAAGACCCCCATGGCT
>NW_023339997.1:0-4419 GCF_004916995.1 Morone saxatilis | reverse complement strand
CATGCAGGTCATGTAACTTCTGTCTTGTCGACTGGTATGTATACGTATATTTTTGCAATAGAAAGTATATGTATAGGTGCTTTTCGTATTGTTCTTTGTGGATATATCTCTCTCGTAATGGCTATATATGAAAACGTTATATAAATGTATATTTAGTCTAATTTTAGCTGCTTTTAGGTATGAATTACCTGCTCGTATTTCGCTATTTTTCCTTTGTAACATAACCTATCATTGTTTTTTGCGTTTCGATTCTTTGTCAATGTGGCGGTCTGCGGTGAACACTGTATCCATTTTAGCGTATCAAATTATGAGTACATCTATTTAAGTATCCGCCTTTTTATTTAACATGTCTAGTCGTCTGGTTCCTGTATTTTGATTTTTCTGTTTTGTTACTAGGGGTGCTGGTAATAGTTGCTGAGATAGTTACGTAAAGGGCTGGAATTATCAACTGATAATATTTGAAATATGTTCAGGTAAAAGGCAAAGCTGGTGAATAAAATTGCTCTTAAATCTGATAGTTTGGCCTACGGCGTCTCTACCGTTGGTTAATTTGACAGCGTTTTATTGGTGTTGATTGGACCGGGTATTACATAAAACAGATCTGTTATCGTGAGCAGGTAGGAACTGACACCGTGCATCAGAGCCTAAATCCAAAGCGCCGCTCTGATTTTGTTGATGAAGCTATGATGCTAAACGAGGTAATAAAGAAGTGGTCATCCAGGCCGCAGCCCGGTGGTTTCCGTGATATTTTGACGGTGAACGGTCAGCACTCAGGGTTGGAAAAAGTACGCCCCAAAGATGATAGGGTTCAAAAAGTAGGATGAATTGTGCCCCGGGGCGTCAGTGGTTCGCCAACCTTTGTTTCAGTTCATTATTGCATTTCAGGATCCTGCGTTCTTAGGACTCCGCCGGAACGAGGATCGCGTCCTGATCCTCGGCCAGGGGCCTCCCTCAGCTTCAGGCTACGGATTGAACGACAAGACCTTTCAATTCAATGGTCTCCAGGATCCCGCCAGGATGGTATGCTCTTTAGGCTGCGGGCTGTGCATAGTGTGCCGGTCGCGCGATAAAAATGTCGTACTCTTGGTTTCCAAAAACTCTTGGCCTAGTCTTTCGCGGTCAAGAGTCGGCAGTGGGTTCCAGGGTCTCCAGCAATCCATCCGCCTATTGTCGCGCTGTTGTAACTTTGTACTGTAGCCCCCGCCAATGCTGGCTCTGTCGTCCCTCAGCTTCTGCAACAGACAGAATTCCCTGGGTCAGAACTAGGCAAAGTTCCGCTGAAAACTCAGGAAAAATACTTTCTTACAGCCGATGTCGTGCGACAGCTGAACTACAATGAATGACTAGCTAGTTTGGAAGTGTTGGACCATATATGCCATAAACGTTCCACATAAAAGTAATAAGATAATAGAGTAAGTAAAGTACTGTATCCAAACAGCCTGCTATGTGGGTTCATATTTGGAGCGCTTTAGTCAGAGGTCAGCAGCTGCCAGGTCACTGGAAGGGTTCACTGGATGGGAAACCTGATCCAGCAGCAGAGTCAATCGGAGTGGGATTCCACATCAGGTTTCTGGACTGAAGATTGATCAAGCAGGGGTCTCTGCTTCAGACCATAGATAGCCGGGATTTCGGGATGGAGGGTGTGTGTGTGGTGTGTTGGAGAGCGAGAGGGGGGCTGGAGGGGTATACAAGTGTCTGTCCTGATGTGACGGTAACGCCTTATTCGCATAAAGTTCTCATCAGCCCCGCCGGGTGTTTGGGTGGCAAATGGGCTCGAGAAAAAATAGGGGTGGCAGTACTGCCTGGCACACCAGATTGGAGATGGGTTCCAAGCAGTGAGAGTACAGAAGGGAAGTGGACAGGGAGTGCCTGAATGGGACGAAAGAAGCAAGGAGATGCGATTAAGAGGGGGAAGGAAGTTTCAAAGAAAACATGGAGAAACATAAAAGGGGCAATGGAAAGGAGAATGGGGAAGAACAGGCTTGAGCAGATGAAATATATACAGCGAAGAAAGGCGAAAGGCAGCTTAAAGAAGATGGAGGAAAGACCATCAACAAGGAGCGTGAGGGAGGAGAATAGAAGAGAACAGGAGAAGAGAGAGAGGAAAATGCAGGAAGAACTTGAACAACAGGATGGTTGGAGAAGACAATTTGAAAGCTCTGGGAGAAAGAAAATTAAAGTCTAGAATGCGAGAAGGAAAACGGCAGAACAAATTGACAGGAAGTTGGAAGAGTAGGAAGGGAAGAGACGAGGAAAACGATGAGATAAATCAGAGAAAGAAAGAACGAATGGTGGGATAAAAGAGTATGCGAGAAAGGACTGAACATTAGAAGCGACAGGAGGAACAAAGAAGACTGAAAAAGCTTGCAAGAAGAATGACGAACAGCGAGGGAGAAAACTATGAAAGAAAAGAAGAAGATTTAATCAGAAGAGAAGGAAGAGGACAAAGAGAAAGACCCTGGAGGATTAACGTACTAAGAACAAAATTACACACAAGACAAAGAAAGACATCACGGAAGGAACCAGAAAGAAACGATGAAGAGTTGGAAAGACAAAAAGAGAGAGAGAAACTTCATAAAGCCAACAAGAAACCAATGCAGGAGGAATATGACAGATTACTGGATTTCTCTCAACCTGCGCAAAGACACGATACTGCTGAAACTCGTTCTGGAATGGGAACTGCAGAACAAACAGAGAGGAAGACTTGATTCTTCCTGCCGTTGTGGACTCAAAAGACAGAGTAAGGCAGGACAAAAGAATGAAATGGATTTAGGAGGAAACACACAAAGAGGAGCTGGATAAACTTAAAAAAGATCTTTCAGCCAGAAATAAAAGAAAAGGAGAAGGGAATCAAATGGATAGATTAAAGAACATGGACCTAGAAATTAAAGGTTGCACTATAGCGACTCCTGCAGTGGTACCAAAGCAAAGACAGGAGCAAAAGGCTCGCCCTCCCCCCGCCATCGTTTCACTTAACTATTCTATGAACGAGGCAATTGACCGTTAACCCCTCCCCCTCTCCCAACGCATCGTTTGTCTTGATTGGCTGAACGTAGGTTGTTGTATTTTTGGTGCACAGGCCTAGCGCCCCATAGATTTGGTTTGAAATTTTACGAGCTGGATATTGAACTCAATTGATCGTTATCCTGGAACAACCACAAAGAGAAGCAATGAGACGAAGATTAAGAACTGGAAAGTTTCTGAAGAAATGGATTAATTACAGGAAGGTGAGAGAATGACTGAGTTTAAAACAGCAACCTGAAACAAAAGACAGCGAAACAGGGTCTGAAGGAATGAAAGTAGAAATCTGTGCTAAAAGAAAACTAATGACCTGAAAGGGACAGACTTTTTATCTTCCAGAGAGCACTAGGAGGCCAGTCGTCTTCCAATATTGTTCAGTTTCATGAAGATATTGTTGACTCAGTGATGCCCAACAGCAGCCCGGTTTCCAATCTACCAGCAGCTGCTGTCAATAACATGATGTTGTAGGAATTTCCAGTGTGACAATCAAAAGGCACGATAGTAAGCCTCATAGCAAGAAGGTTGTGGGTTGCAAATCCCGGCTCGGGCAGGACCTTTCTGTGTTTGTATGTTTGGACCCATGTCTGTTTGGGTCTTTGGCCCATAATCAAAACATGTATTTTACGGTGAGTCTCCAGTTAATACTCAGTTGACTACAGAGCTCTGCACATTGCCGACGAAACCAGTGCTGACTTGGTCAGATTATGATGTAAAATAACTGTAAACACTCATGGATGATGGTTGTGAGTTGGTGTGGGAACATTTGTGATCGATATCGTTTTTAATGTATGTTAAGTATTGTTGTTTTAAATATACAACCTAATCTAATATGACTCAAAAGAAATACTCATAGTGGATAAACATTATCTGCTTGAGTCCACTAACAGAGTCCAGGAAGGAAAACACGAAAACTTGATACTGAAGAAGGGTTTAATACAGAAAGACATACAGGATGACAAGATAAACAGATAATTGTGGGGTGATTTTGTAAATTGTCAGATTTTATGAATAGAATCTGGTTTTTAGGTGATTTCCTCACAAAGCCAGAAACATAATGGAGAGTTTTCAGTCTGATTTATTGTTAAAGAATACAACAGCTGACATGAAGGAATATAAATGCACCTACAGCAGGCGGTATAAATAATGTGTTTTATTAATGTGCAGGTGGACTGGAACTACAGCATACTGTCAATGTTCAGACTGCAACACTCCCTCCTCCCATCAACTCTCATAGCGATTACACTGCTGGGGATTTATGTGAACTGAGCTGACAATTGACTGAAAATGAAGGCGAAAAATAGGAAGCAACAAAAATAAAGCACATTTTATCACTTGAATATAAAAGCCGCATATTTGACTGTAAGATATGTGCAGTTTGAATAAAGCCTAGATATAATA
>NW_023339996.1:9142-9469 GCF_004916995.1 Morone saxatilis | reverse complement strand
TCATGCTTCAATAAACATTAAGGATTGCTTGTACGTAAAGTCCGACCCGCTGTTTAATGTTACTTTATGTTCCCTCCCACTATCTTTTGTGCCACTTTTAGCACCCGGGACTGGCATACCAGTGGCAGAGGATACTCTCTATGGTGCTTCTGTAGAAGTTTATTAAGGGCTGAGAGGAAGTTTAGCCTGTTGAGATTTTTTTTTAGGAATAAAAGCTTTCTTCACCAGGGTGTTAAGAGATTTTTGTCCAAACACCACTTGACCAGATGTTGTGTGTCTCTTCATTTTCGGATACCACCAATAGTGGTGTCACCAAAAAACTTCACT
>NW_023339996.1:0-9087 GCF_004916995.1 Morone saxatilis | reverse complement strand
TGGTTTACAACGGTGGTATGAGCCCAAAGTAAACAAATTTAGATACAAAAGGATACTGAAATAACTACATCATGATGGCAAGTTGTAAAAAGTCTGAATTCATACTTTGTTGGGTCTTTCCGCAAGACGTTATGCAAACAACTTTTAAAATGCTTGTTTTCTGAATGGACTTTGGATTGGCCAGGAGCCAGGGCTATGGTAACTTGGTTGAAAATACAACATAGCTGAAACAGACACATATTTTCAGGTCTTACCAGGTTGTCCATTCCTCTCTTACTTTTCTCTGAGGAATCTCCTTTTTGTCTGGTGTCTGTGTAAATATGAAGTATCATATAGCGCTGGGTGCACACAGACAACTACAAGTTGGGGTGGCACCGTGGCTCGCAGCAGACAGGTTAAGTGGTTTGGGTGCAGTCATGGGTGAAAAAAGTGAAAATGCTGGCCTAAGCACTGTGTTGATGGTTGAGGATGTGTGGTTGCCCCTTCTGACATTTTGTGGTATGTTTGGGAGGAAGCCCATATTTATAAGCAGAGTAAAGTGAATAATCCTATAGGTTGTTGAGTTTGTCAACCAGTTTATGGGAGATTATAGAATTGAAAGCTACGCTGAAGTCAACAAATAGCACCCTAACATGTGTTTGGATGCTCCAGGTGGGACATGGCCACAGAGGATGCGGTCTCAGTTGCATGAACATTGAATTGAGATGAACATCTTCAGTGGAACTATGTCAATGCAAGGGTTTCAAATGGTTTCAATAATATTTTTTTTTGAGAGATAATAAAGGTAGTCAGAGCATTTAAGCAAAGGTTTATTTCATGTTTGAAAATACATACTGACTAATACAGAGGACTCTGGTTATAAAGTTCTCCATATGATAGGATAAAAAATGAAGACAATATATTTACTTGAATACAGTCACAAATATTTACCTCAAAATGATAACAATTAAAAATAATAATAAGAAAAAAAACAGCTTCACTCCGTCAAACAAAGTCTGAACATACATGTGTGGTTACTGAAACCTTGGGGTTTAGTTCATATATGAAAGAGGTACAAAAACTCAGCAACATTCAAAATGTTCCTCAGTATTTACAACAGTAATGATATTAAACCACAGAAACAAAACTTGACTACAAGCTAAAACCAGCCACTCTCACCCATGTAAAACCCTGGATGAAATTCAATAATAAACACTCTGAAGGCATAGCTTGTATTGACTTGAATAATTCTGGTTTATTAGTAATGTAATGTAATACAGACCTGTATTGGGCATTATTAAGTAGAATTGCTAAGTTGTAATGAACTACAATTATCCTTTATGTTTGCTGCAGTGGCTAAATTTACCTTTAATGCCATGTCTTGTTTAGACATCACTAGGGTCAGATTGTAGTTATTTTATTAAACTGACATTTTGTAAGAATGCAATACAGTGGTGATTTAACACAATGCTGGCGTCATTCCATTTTTTTTATTGTCAACAAATACATGTATAAAAGCCCCAAACCAGGGCGTCCGGTTAGCTCAGTCGGTAGAGCTGGCAACCCATATACGCAGCGGCCCGGGTTTGAATCCGACCTNNNNATCCCCTCTCTCTGCCCCCTTTCTGTCTCAAGCTGTCTCTGGCATAAAAGGCCACAAAAATAATACTTTAAAAGTCCCAAACCAACAATGTGTCTGTGGCTCGACTCTAGCCCACTGGTTCATACTGAAGATGTCATTTGTTTAAAAAAACTCAAAAATACTGTTTTGTTTTTAAAAAAAGGCTCAGTAATTTCAGACCACCAGTTTTTCAGGCCATACCAGAGGTGCCACCAAGAGGGGGCATGGCCCCCCTGAAAAAATTGTCCCTTCCTAAATTCCGCCCCTTTTTGTTCTGTGTTGAGCAAACCTCGGTCAGAACTTCAGGCAACTTCCTCCTTTCCTGTACTTATATATGCTATGTTCTAGGCTAATCTATGTTAAAAAGACAACTGCATTTTGAAGATGGTTAAAAGATAAAAGTGATATAGTCATACCTTAAGTCAGCTAATTTCAACAAAACAATAGCTAACTAGCTACGTCAATCGTTAGCTATCTAATCTGCATTAGTAGTTTACAAGTTACATCTAATAGATAATGTTAGGAAAATGCTAGGTAATTAAACTAAAGATTAATGTAGATTATCTAGTGTTTTGTTGACATTAGTTAGCTAAGATGCGGCTATATGTTGCTTTTATCTTTTAACCATCTTCAAAATCTGGTTGTCTTTTCAAGATCGATGAGCCTAGTACATAGCATATCTAAGTATAGGAAAGGAGAAAGTTGACTGAGGTTCTAAAAGGGGCAAGACTTATGAAGGTTCAATTGCTGCCCCCAACACCCTCGTGAGTCGCATATGCTTCTATCTGATATTTTACAGGTAAGGTACTTTTCATTCATATCAATCATGTATATTATCCATAATAGTTAATTTGAAAGAAAATAACCTAGGGTCTGCACATAGGATTTGTTGACAAGAAGAAACATCTAAAAATAGAAAAACATCATCAGCATTGAAAGAAAAATAATTTAGTGAGGCCTTGATGAAAATGCGTGTGGAAGAGTTTAGACGAAGTAGTATACCAGTAGTTAATGTAAGTGAAGAGACTTGATGGGGATGTTGCAAGCAGGGAAATAAATACATTTTTAGGGTGCAATAATATTAAAGTAGTGTAAAATCCATCTAGAGAACTTGCTGTCAAATGCCAGCATGGTTTGCCATGTATTTTAATAATTAAGGATTTAACCAAGAAATCAACCACAAGTCTCCTAAAAGAGTGGTGCAGCTCAGTGCATTAAGAAAAATGCAGATGGATACACCAGAAGAGGTAAGGAAAGTGGGAGTTTTTACACAACTTGTCTCAGTCCATCATCCTAAGTCAAATAAATCAGTTTTTGTAGTCTGTGTATTCAATTTCAACAATGTCCTCTGATCCATCCAGAGAACACCAGTCCTTAAATGTCCCAATGGTAAACGGCATCCTAGTTGAGCCTGTTGACTGGTTCAGCTGGACGTTTGGTTGGTTGAGTTTGGTTTGATTTGGAGAAGTTAAAGGTTGTGGTCCATGGTAACACTGTGCTGAGGTTGGAGAGGTCAATTAGGTCAATGAGGTATTAGAATGCGTACAGGCTGGCCCGTCATTATGGGAGCTCACTGAAGAAGGTCTTGGAACATTATCATGCCAATCCCCATTAACCTGGCAGAGAGAAATAAAGCTCATGTTAGGAACTTGTTCAACATGTTAAATACATAACTTTGCCTTGATTGAACATTGAGCTAAAAAAGGCTACAATGTTTCGTAGAGCTGAGGAGGACTGCAGTGCTCTCTTTGGGTTTGTTGTTATTGCATGAGTCACGCTTTTTCACATTACATCATTTGATCCATTGTTCCTGTTACAAGTACTGATTAGTGGACCTATTCTTACAAGTTGTGCCTAAAATGGGCCGGTCCCAACTTGTAAGAACCAGTACTATAGGCACTTCAGATTTTTGTCCACATGAGTACCCTTACTTCTTAGAGTACTGCCACCTCTGGTAACCTCAGCTTGGCCGTACCCACCACTGAGGTTACCAAGGGGTAACCTCAGTGGACAATAAAAGTTGTGAAATAATTGCCTAAAATAACTGCTATCATGCTTTCATGCCCCAACACCCCCTACCAAGTTCAGTTTTTGGACCTTGGTATTAAAACCCTGCATAGCATACATCAGTGTTAACGCTAAGAAAACCGCATTGCAAATTCTCTGATTAAAAAGAATAAAAAAAACAGTAAAAGAATTAGAGTTAAGGTTATGTTGTGTTTATGGTTAGGGTTGTGCTGAATAAGGGTACTGGCATTTTTTCTGGTCCAATTCAGGCGAAAGTAATTACAAATCAGTTTATTTTGTATTTTTTCCAGCTTGGACGAAGGGACAACAACAGAAAGACGTTGCTGCTATCCTAACCGTCTTATGTTTACAACTGGGCTAACTTCCTAAAAACAGGACTACAGCCAAATACAATTCAGTAACAAACTGTCACAATTAAATTAACTATATGCATTATTAATTTATACACCATAAAAAGTTCAGCCTATTCACCAACAAAATAGTGCTTATATATGCCACTCAACGCAAAATATCTGTACTACATCTTACATGAAAACAATGAAATTGTCAGTTTTTTGTTCAATTGTTCAAGTCATGTCACTACCATTACTGTGAGGCATACAGCTAGCGGGCTCGACATGCCTTGGTTAGCTATTGAAGCTACCATTTATTAGCTGCCTTAATTTCTAACATTAATCACTTTGCAAACATAAAAACATGGCACAACCAATGATTATAAACTTGCACTGACTAAACACCTGCAAATGCAACAGAAAGACAGCCTTGGATGAGTATTGACTTTTTTTGCTGCTATCCTGTCTTACATTTTCAACTTTCTTAAACAGGATTACATTGTACATTGTCACTAACATACCAAATAGCCAGCAACAGCCAGAATGTATTTCCATTCAGTAATCATCTCTCCATATAGTAGCTTTTGTTAGTGGTGGAGTCTGCCACTGGTCAGTTTAGGTCATTCGATTTTCCTTTCAAAAACAGATAGATATTTGATTTTCAGCTTTATCCTTTTCCATAGTCAAAAAGGGATGAGCGAAATTGAAAAGATTTTAATTTTCTATTTTATTCTAAAAAATAAAAACACTAGAAGACAGAAACAAAAAAGGCCTGTTTCCATATTTTGAGAGCAGATGTGGTCATTTACAAGATCCTGGCTCTAGCTGGGCTGCCATGTGCCTCAGCTGGTTGGGTTATCTAACTTTCTCTGACTTGGTCCCCCTGTGTTGTGTTCTTGCTATTTAGTGATTCTCTATCTTATAGTTGTCAGGTATTGATACACATCAGGCCACGGACCCTTATTTGATTATTCCATAATACTGTCTATACTGTTAACTGACAAGTGAAAGTGTGAAACAATATAATCATTCTTATACATTCTCTCATTGGGCTTACTTGTAATCAAAGGATTTCCACATATTTCTAGCACCCCCTCAAGGACCCCTGCGGGTCTCCAGACCCCAGGTTGAGAACCACTGAGCTAGACTAGCGCTGAGCTGTTAAACTCTCTCCATCCCACCGTCACTATAGCTTTATAAATCTTTTGCTTTATAAATGTGTCTCCTGTATTTGATTCCTTGGACCCTTTATTGCTTTGTCTAAGCCATGCCCTAATTAAGAAGTTGTGTAGACAGCAGGAAGAGAAAGCCAAACAATGAACTTGAAGCTGCTCATGGTTGGCATATTGTCTCTACTGCCCAAGGCAAGACGGGGCACTCAGTAAAACCAAAATGACACCCTGCTGTCTGTGAGCATCAGATCATGTGACTTTATTCTTCTCTCAATGCTGTATTAGGGTGTCTGCTGGCATGTTGGCTTAGTTATTGGTTGATAACAAACAAGACTGAAAGGAGCAGTTGTAGTCAAAATGGAGGGCAGGGAGCCTGCTCATTATCCCCCATTGTTGTTGTCGTTGTCGTCATCATCTTGCTCTCGATGCATAGCATCGGTGTGTGAATGTGTATGAATGAGTTAGTTTCTGTTCGATGGACTTTGCCATCACTGAGTGAATGACGCTGAATGTGTGATGCAAAGGGTGAATGTGGCAACGTTAGTGTAAACAGCACTTGAAGTTTGGCTCGGAAGACTAGAAGGCGCTATACAAGTAACAAGTCCATTTACCCATTACCAATTCTCATGTTCATCATCAGTCATCTACCTATTAGGGTGTTAGTTGTTGCTACTGTTGGTTGCTGTTTCACCTGTGGGTCTCTGCTCTTCGTCCTCTCTGTCGTTACCGTCTGTTATCTCTGCTGTCTCTGTGTGTCTCTCTCTCTGCTCTCTCGTTCTCTCTCTCTCTCTCTTACTCCAACTGGGCAGAAAACCCACCCACCTAGAGGGCCGAAGTCTGTCCGGAGGTTTCTGCCTCTTAAAAGGGAAGTTTTTCCTTGCTACATGCCTGGCCATAATTTTAATGTATAATCCATAACTGACATAAATAAAAAATAGGGGCCTTTAGTTAGTTAAGGGGGGCCGTTGCAGTTGTCTGTATGTAGCGACACACACATCACTACTCCTATTTAAACCTGTTTTTTCCTGGCCTTTCCCACAAAACTGCTTCCAGCTCTATCAGCACTTATTGCCTTATCATGTATAACGCTTGTCATCTTTGCAGCATATACATTTGTTGCTATGGTTACTTGGTTCTTACCGCTGAGCCACGAGGACTGTACAAGGGGGGATTTGTCGGGAGGGCCATCACTGTATCCTGTCTGACTGATAGCATGGTATTGGTATGCACCTAGAGGAGAGACAGAGGAAATGCAAGACATTGACTTACAGAAAAAGATCACACCAAGATCAAATAAGAGCGGGAAAAAAACAATATATTTTGAAAAAATCCCTCGATACATACTTCTTAATGTTATAACTTAGGGATAAAGCGGAATCATGCTTGATTGTATTAGCACTTTAAAATGGGTCAAGTTTTCGGGCAACCTCAATTGGTCATTGCAATAATACTTAGCCTTAGGATAACAGTGGGCTCACTGCAGACAGACTTGCACACTAATTTCCAGCTATTATTCCGGAAATATGACAATATTCTGCATTTAATAAGGGTTGTTAACAGCAAATTCCGTCTTGGATATTCCTAGATTAGGGCATTTTCTGGAATGGAGCATTTTCCGATTTGGGACATGGGATTATGCCAATATCTTTATCGAAGGTATTATACGGAGGAATTACTAATTGAAACGATGTAGTATAACAGAACATATTAGGAACTATCGCGTACATCACTTCTGGGTATTTCACCGCAGTTGGCCTATTTAACCAAGTCAGCTCTGTGCGTTTGGTTAAACAAACAAAACAAACCAAAGTTATTAATGGAAAAGCCAGAAAGGGTCACAACATTACGGCTCACTTTCTAAAACTTACGATTGTGCCAGGACTAACGAATTGGGGGAGAAATAATCAGTGGTAGTTTTTACACCGGTTAAAAAATGTATCAAATATCTACAGGTAAAGGGCAAATACAATCAGTATTGACATATATATGAGAGACAGGGGACTGAACGTCTAAACATTGAGGAAATTCACAGAAATTATACATGCACTATTAAGTCAATCCAGAACCTCACGATTTAGACAGGTAGCACAATTCTAAACAAACTCATAGATTACAAAAAAATGGAAATTCTCAGGCTATAGAGAGGGTTGAAGTCGGAGCCACATGTAACCGTTGTACATCATACAAATAGAAGCATAAAGTTGCTTAGATGGTGTAGAATTATATTGTTTAGTATAAAAATAATGCATTCAGTCAGTAACTTCCCGATGTTCCTCACTTATACTGCAAAAAACAGGGAAATTAAAGTTCTAATCTGGGCTGCGATCCTGTTTCAGCAGGTTATTCCAATCAGGGAGAGAGAACTCTCCGCAACCATCGCGTGGTTTAGCAATAATTCCAAAGCATCTGCATTATGATTCGACTTCTGGCTAATAAGACTCTTTAAAGCTCTATTCTTACTATCCTGCACCCTGTTATAAATTTAAAAAAGGGAACAATAGACGGTTTCACATTTATCAGATACTCAGAATCAGAAATTATATAGAAATATTCTAGGTTTCTATTGCCATGTGCTAGGTTTTTTTAGCACATCACTGAAGGAATTTGTATCTTGGTGCATTGGTGCATAAAAATAAAATTACAATCACACCTAAAAATATACAAAATCACACCAAAAAACACACACAGTAATTTACTTTAATAACTATAAATAAATAAATGATAAGAAAGTAAGAAAACCTGTACAGAAAAAACGGAGTGCTATTCAAATTGTACATGCATATAGGATATCACGCGCTGATGTATTAAGAAGGGGTTCCGGGGCCTTGACTGCAGACGAGAGAAAACCTGTTTTTGTGGTTGGCATCGAGGAGGGTTTTTTTTAGTCGCTGATTGACCGCAGCCTCCTACCAGAGGAAGTGTTCAAAGAGTTTCGGTACTTTGTTCCGGGTGGGAGGGGTCAGCCACGATCTGTTGCCTGCACGCCTCAGAAGACCTAGGAGGCACAGGTTCTTGAGGACTGCAGTGGCTGTCCTTTTTGTCCTTGGCAGTGCAGCAGCGTTACCAGATGGTGATGGAAGAGTGTGAGCGATGGAACGCCTCTGATGATGCGGGCGTAGAAGTGTGGCTTTCCTATACAAATATATCTTGCAGGTTGAGATACCAAGTGCAGAGGAAGTGACATCACAATCTGCTGTGGCTTTTCTTGGTGCAGTTGAGGTCCTGGGTAATGCCTGGTACCAGGAAAGCGTGGAAGGATTCACTCTACAGAGTCAATTGGGAGGGCGACACAGGAATGGATGAGGGCGGGTCACCATTCCGTGTGGGGCTGGGTTTCTTCTGAAGTCCACACCACTTCCCCTGTTTTCAGAGCCTCGTTTACTCCAGGTTGCTCTGTGTGCCAGGGCTACCAGATGGTCAATACATCCCAACTAATTCTCTTTGTAGGCGATCATCTCCACCAGAGATGAGCCAATGGAAGGGAGTGTAATACGCTAATTAGTGATTCTGACGGACTGGGTGACTGGACACACGTGCATGCCTCGCTTCGGATAGATATACAGGGAGAAGAGCAGAGGACTCGGAATACGCATGCCTGGGGAAACAGTCTTGATCTGAAGAGACAAGACAGAGAACATTCTTCCCAGCTTTCATGCGTGCTTTCCTTGTCAGACACGCGGCAAAGTCTTGTGATCCACCTGCAGGATGAGTCAGGCACTCAGTGAGCTGGGAGAGCTTGTCCTGTAACAGACAGGATGAATGTGTTGAATATGCACAGTCAAAAAACAGGATCCTGGCGTCACGCGACTCCCTGGGAGTCCAGTATGCTGTTGAGGGTGACAGTGCAGATAGATATATCTGCATTCTGTCTACATACCTGTTGGCCTGTAGGGCGAACTGCGGGGGTCCAGAAGTGGGATCCCATTAATGGCTCTGATGGTGGGGAAAGAGAGAA
>NW_023339995.1:0-4179 GCF_004916995.1 Morone saxatilis | reverse complement strand
AAGGAGTTCGGTCTAGACCTGCTCTTATTTGAAAAGTGTCCTGAGATAACTTCTGTTATGAATTGGCGCTATACAAATAAAATTGAATTGAAAATTTAATTGAATTGAATTTGAGGTACTCGTTTTTGAACTTTGTTTCTGACGCAGGTCAAGAATGAAGGAGGGGGTAACTGGATAAGATGTGCTTAAGTATGTTTCAAGCGGAAATGAGATGAGTGCAAGGTATGGTCTTTGTTCCCGAACCTAGTTATAAAACTTCATGTATAGTAAAGGCTTGTTTTCTTCTTTTTTGGTTTTCAGGTTGAATTAACCTGCTTGGTCCACTGACTCTAGCCAAACTTAATCTAAAAGCAGGATTGTACTGTCGCTGAAATACCCAACTGATTGGTGAGTCACTGTTAGCAAACTATGCCAGCTAACAAAAAACTGTTCCTCTCCAGAAGTGAGTCAATCTCCATAAGGCCCTATATTAAAATGCTCAACTTTACCGCAGAAATAAAAATGTTTACAGCCTGGTCCAAAAAACGCTTTTGTTCTCTATACCTAATTTCCCTCTTCATGACAACTGTACAGGGGGTGAATTTTTATTCTCACTTGTTCACATTATATTAAGGGTTAACGTTATGGATAATTAAGAGTGTAGGCATCGTCACAGGTGTCTGTTTTCAGTAACCAGGCTTCATTTAGCCTGCCTCAGCTCCACCCACGCTATACCTGTGCCCACTTTTGGATTAGCCAGGAGCCGGAGAAGTCAGGACTGCCAAGATGGCAACGGTCAGAGCTGACCACACTAGGCTTCACAACAGCTCTTCAGAAACCTATGGGTGACGTCACAGATATTGCGTTAATTTTTGATTACAGTCTATGGTCACCACCAATCAAAGCTGATAAAACGCACACAGTCCTGTTGATGCAGATTATCAGAGTTCTTAAGACTAAAATTTAAAAAATAAAACCTAAATGTTGTGATGTTTTATTAACTCAGACTGTTGCTTATTTAGTCAGAAATGTACTGAACATCTGATGCCAAGTTTTTACAGGCTTCAAAAGCTCACATAATATCAATAAATCCCCAATCATCCTAAACTATATGGAGACAGCATAAAGTCCTCCTCAAGGGGTATAATTGAAGCAACCTCTCCAGTGTCTCTTCCAGCTGAGTCCAGTCACTTATTTTCACTCTTGATTGCACTGCCTATTTGCCTAATCAAGTTGTTTGTAATTGCGGTAAAGGGCGGGATAGGAGGCGAAAGAGGTAGGTGTGACAGCGGCCAGCAGAGCAGAAGGAGCGAACGCAGGGTGGAGGACAGGAAGGGTTCAGCCCTGCAGCAGGTGAACAATGCATGTGAAAAAATTCTTTTTTTCTTTAAATAAGAATAAATCTGAAAAATCAGTAACTGAAATAATCATAAAATGATTAGAATAACATTACAAAAACAGCCTGAGTTATTTAAAATAAATGGTGAAAAACCCCATAAACATACTTTTTTATATATAGTGTATGAATAGCTCATTTTAAGGTAACAAAAATATAATAATTCCTATATTCAGGTGATAATACACTAATGAAAACATGCATATTATATTCCATTTATGACAATAAATCCTATTATGTAATGATGGATGCAATTTCTGACTCTTGATTCATTTAACTCTAAGTTGCTGTTCAGCAAAGATTTTCTGGCACTCAAAATCACAAAACTGCTCATTGTCATCATGTGAACCACTACCCATAGTTCTCTGAGTGGTCCTGTTCTGCAGCTGCAAGGCTCAAGTGATTTGACAAATATCCTTTTCTTTCTTATCTTTCTTTTTTGATATTTATTTAGAGCATCTATCAGCCTTCAGGAGTTGCAGATTTTCCTCTTCTTCACTGTGTCTTTGTAGGCAGACAGGCAGTCATGTACTGTGGAGGTGAGGGGAGTCAATGAGTTGTCCAACAATTAAAGTTCAATACATTTTAGAAATTGTTTTTTCTTTATGATGATGACCAGCAGCCACATCCCTGCTCTATCGTCATTTGGTAAATCACAGTACGACCTGCCCTGCTCCAGATCTCTCCCAGTGCCACATCATTAAGATTTGTCAGATAAATTAGTCACCTGTATCTGAACAGTTTGGCACAAAGGTTATAGTTGGTTTTGTTACATAACAGGCTATAGGGGTGGTTTTAGACGGGCGGATGTTATTTCTTGCTGTGAGCTGACCCCACAGACCTCAACTCAAAGTGCATGCAGTTTATATTGTAGCTACACCTCTTTTTATTTACAGGCTTTTCATATGAGTTAAAATACCTGTTGAATAAGTTCTCAGAAATAACATCAATTTGCATGTTAGCTGTAGTATTTTAGTTGAATGGAAGAGAGTGTCAGTGTTCCAGGGATATTAGAGCCATGTCTCAAAGTTATGTGGTGCTACTGCCCATTAGTATCAAGAACTTTTCAAACTAGGTTCTACGATTTGTATGACAAGATTTATAGTACACCTGTATTTCGCAAAGACCTGGCCCTACTCTGATATTTTTTTCTAAATTCTCCTATCCTTCTAACTCTTCATGCCTAAACTTACCCAGCCAAACCAATAAAGACAACAAACACTAGCTAGTATGGGGCAGAGTAGGAGGGTCGTCGTGGAAAAGCTTTAGCTTAGTCAGTTCAATTCAATTCAATTCAATTTCAATTTTATTTGTATAGCCGCCAATTCATAACAGGAAGTTATCCTCAGGACACTTTTCAAATAGAGCAGGTCTAGACCGAACTCCTTAATAACATTATTTACAGAGACCCAACAGTACCACCATGGGCCAAGCACCTTGGCGACGCGGGCAAAGGAAAAACTGCCTTTTAAGAGCAGAACCTGCCCTTACCCTTAGGGGTGAGAGAGAGAGGCAGACAGACAGACTGGTGCCACAGCAACAACAGTACCAACCAACTAACTAATAGTAGTGACTGATGAACATGAAGAAAATGATGACGACGACAACAATGAATGGGGACAATGAGCAATGACAGTAGTAACTGTAGTAATAATAATAGTAATAATAATAATAACAATTAAAGCTGCAAGCAGCATTGAACGGGACCTCGCAGCCGGTGCGTGTCGGGGTGTGCTGCGGCCGCGTCACGTGCTGTTGGGGTGTGCTTCTGCGTCACGTGCCGGTGTAACACGTGCGGCCCACAACATGATAATTTCACGGAAATCAGATCAAAATCGCCATGCAGCACTTTCTTCCTTTTGCCAGTAGCAAACGTGAAGTTTCATTGAGATTGGACCATGTACACTTAAGTTCTGTTTTATGGCGAATGGGCAGAATTCGACACATTGTCACAGGCACACCGCTCGACGGAATGTCGTAAATAGCACAACTTTTAATCATGAATGTCTTTAGATAGCCCTGATTACATTTGAAGATGATCCGATAAATTCCCTAGGAATAGTTCGTTCAAATACGACGCAAAAAATCGCAGAAAATGGCCGCAAAATTCAAAATGGCCGACTTCAATGCCACGCAACAGACACACATTTCACCGTACATGGACAAATAGCACAACTTTAAATCAGCATTATTTTTTAACTCTACTGACCAGTTTTGATGTTGATCCGATAAATTCCCTCGGAGGAGTTCGTTCAAATACAACGCAAAAAACGCCAAAAATGACCACGAAATTCAAAATGGCCGACTTCCTGTTGGGTTTGGGTTATGGGTCCAAGAGGCTTTTTTGCTTGTCCCATCATGATACACATGCATACCAATTTTCATACATGTCGGTCTTACGTGTCTTGGGGGCTGATTCTGGGGGGGCGTGGCTAATCCATTATGCCACGCCCATCCGCGGGACCAAGACAATACCTTAGCGTTTGCCACGACTGAATTTTGTGCAAAATTTCATGACTGTTTGGCCATGTTTAGTTCAAATGATAACAGAAAAGCTGTTACCACATTCATCACATATCATCAAAAACAATGTGTTTTGCATTTTATAAGGAAATTTCAGCTGGATCTGATCATCCTGCTAGGAGTAGAACATTAAAGTATAAAACGTGATACCTCCTGTTGCCACTAGGTGGCGCTCTCACTATTACTGAATATTATCACATAGACGTGTTCAAGGCGGGACTCTTATCAAACGTGAAGTTTCGTTGCAGTCGGATCATGTATGCAGAAGTTATGACAAATCC
>NW_023339994.1:0-2249 GCF_004916995.1 Morone saxatilis | reverse complement strand
ACAGAGTGGAGTTTAGACCCGATGTGATAAAGTGTTGAGATAGCATCGTCGGTGTGTCAGCTCTACTGTACGGCATACCAGAGCCAGGGAGGCAGAGGGGGGAGGGGGGCGTCTCAGCCAACCACCGAACAGCCTCACTGTGGAAAATGTCTGCCAGCTCTCGGCCAATCAGGACGCAGATTCCTCTACTCGCTCTGTCTCTCTCAGATGAACAAACACACACACACTCACACATTCATCCCGTCTGTGTGTTAATGCCCCATCTCTCTTCACTTCGTACTTTATGTACTTTATGTACTGTTCTAGTTTTAAGTGTAATACTTTTTTATTTCATTCATATTTATTTGATGAAACATCCAGACACTTTCAGATTTCTACCAACTGAGGACGCACTCAGAGCCAAAAGTCACAACTAAAGGACGGACAGTGTTTCCTAACTGATTGGTTTCAGCACACAATCACCGTCTCAATAAAACAAACAAAATCCCACATTACAAGATCATGTAGATCTCTCCAATAAACCATCGCTCTGAACCGCTGCTCGGTCCTGCAGCCACAAATGCAAACCTCATTACAATCCAGGTAATACACAATAAAATACAAGAGCTTCAACGGGGCAGGAAGCAGCAACAGGCACAGTGATGAAGAGCTGATGAAGAGCTGAAGAGCAAGAAGCTTTCTCACATCCTCTAAGGCAGGCGGTCACGTGACCAGGAGGCAGCCAGGAAGCGGCAGGTGATGTTTACAGGTGTGTGTGTGTGTGTGTTGAAGCGGATGGAAGACGGCTCAAGGATGAAAGAGGAGGCCAAAGGGAATGCTGCTGAACGATGGAGGAGAATGAGGAAGAACGAAAGAGGGGATGTACGGAAGCCCGTTTCCGCCGACGTGACGGAAAAATAAAAGGATTCTGTAAAGTCATTATAACGAGAAACTCTCTTAAAATATAGAAATATAAATATAGAGTCACATCTTATCACAGCCAAACAAGAGTTAAAGACTATATATGTTGCTTTTATGTGTTTTACATTTTGAGAACGTTTCTCGTTATAATGAAGTTTTGTTTCCTCGCGGTTATGGGCTTCCATAGGATGGCGTGGCGCAATATATCGTAAGCGAGGGATGAAAGACAGACAGATGGACAGATATGAAGAAGCACGGCAGGCAGAGCGAGGAGGTGTGTGTTCAACAGCCGGCAGGAGGGATGGATGGAGGAATGGAGGGATGAATGAAAGGAGGGAGGAGCATATTTACCCGTCCTTTTCGTAAAGCAACGTTCGCTCGCTCGTGTCTCGGGGCGGGGCGGGAGGGGGGCGGGGTTTGTTGTGTGTGTGTCTGCAACCACTGCTCACACTGCAGGGGGAGAGCACAGAGAGACAGTCAGTGACACACAATATACACTGCAGTATGCAGATACACACATTGTTCTACACACAAATACATATATGATGTGCACATGTTCACAAAACCTTTCATAGTTCAAGCACCGGGGGAAATAAGTCCAACACTTGCCCCCAGAAGAGAAAAACTCAGTAACAAACTGTACTTAAGTATAGAAACATGATATAAAAGGACTCGAGACAAAGAACATAACCACATAAACACACCAGCACACACACAAAAGCTGAGTCCCGGCTTTAGAGTACAGAGGTCAGTGTGTGTTCCCGATGATATGATCAGTCCTGTCAGATAAGAGTCGCTGCACAGACACACAAACTGAACTGTGCAGGCCCAGATTGAGTCCGAGAGAGATACCTGGTATCTGCTGTATGTGGGACAGCGTCAGATAACAGGGAGACACTGACTGCATGTGGGCCAACTGACATAAAGACAAGTGAGGGATGAAAAAGAGACATCAGGTGGAAGTGATACAGCCACAAGCCCGTAAAGACTACTTCACAATAGTTTCACACACACAGTTCAACACTGTTGTGAAACGTATCGAAGCAGTTCCTGCAACGGCCACTAGAGGCTCCAGCAGTGAGTCATCTCCATAAGGCCCCATATTAAACATGTTTACAGCCCATTTACAGGTTTAACAAACCTTCATCTAAACACCATTTAAAGGAATTTTATTTTATATAAACAGGACTGTAAACTTGCACAGAATTATATATAATATATATATATATATATATATATATATACTATATATATTACTAATATATATATACTATATATATATATATATACTGTGTATGTATATGTTGTTTGGTGACACGTATTTAAAAAATGGCAAATGTTGATCTCTC
>NW_023339993.1:0-4426 GCF_004916995.1 Morone saxatilis | reverse complement strand
ATTAACTTCCCCACCTAAAACATTCATTTATCACACTCTTTTCCTAGTTCCTGTCAGTACTCGTGCTGCAGCGTTTTGAATTAATTGGAGCTACTTGAGACTGGGAGGAGATGCAACAAAGGTGGTCTCCAGCTCAGAGCTTTCAAGAGGTATGTTAGTATTAAGCACGTCATTAACCAGAGCCTGAAAGACTGCTGGGGCATCACTCAAGCCAAATGGCATGACATGGTGCCTGTAATGACCGTTAGGGTGTCATCCATTTATGCTTGACCTGGAGTTTCACCAGGCATTACAGAGGTCCAATTTAGTAAAAATGTTAACATTTTGCAACAGTTCCAAAGAGATAGGTGGGAAGGGGTACCTGTTCTTGACGGTCAGATGAGTGTCTATATGGGTAGTCAAGTAACTGTGTGGCATTATTACAGCATTTTTAGTTATCAGTGTGGTGTTTTCTGTACTATTATTATTATTTATTTATTTCTAAGATTATTTTGGGGGGCTTTTTCCTATATTAGACAGGAGCAGCTGAAGAGTGTGAATGGGTAAGCATAGAATTATTGTGCAGCGTGCTTTGGATAGGAAGTGTATCATTTCATGATGAGCAATTTGGCATTGCATTACAATTCTGCTATCATGGGTATAATGGGTAGATGTTGGCATTTGCTGTAAAATGCTTTTAGTGGTCAGCAGACTAGAAAAACGCTATATAAATGCATTCCATTTACCACTTACACTATCAGTTTAGACACAGACAAGAGGCCAAGGGGCAAAGTGTCCATTTTTGGTTTTTCATTTTCATATTGCTGGTTTAGCTTAGTCAGCGCTGTGGCCTCATTTATCAAACTCAGAGCATAAATTATTATTTTATTTTTAAAAATAAAAATATTCATTATATATTTATCTTATATATAATGAATAGTTAAAATACCTACCTGTGGAGAATTGTGCACGTGTACTCCTCCCAGTGTCTTCCCACAATCATCCATAAAGGGTCCATGTTTGATGATTTAATTGACTGCCTGTTCTGTTTATTCTTCGCTTGGTGTTCAGGAAAATAAAAAGATTTAGAGGGTGCTGCATATTGATGGGCACACCTCTCTTAAAGGATATGAACTGAAACGTTTTTATTGTATTGGTATGGTTGTATGGTATTGTATGGTATTGTTGATTGTCTATTTTATGTCTTGTTAAATTGTAGATTGTTTATTTTATATCTTTTGCTATTTTTCTATTTTTTTTTATTCATGTTTGCCACCGTGGTCCAAGGGGACTGAAATTTAATTGTGCTGCTACTGTCGTGCATGTATAGCACATCTGACAATAAAGCTGACTGACTTGACTTTAGAAATTTAAACTATCACTTTCTTTGACGGCAGTGGTGGTGTGAACTGGCCTTCAAAATCTACAGTAAATTACTTACCACACATATACCCAGGATGCTACCCCCACAGCATTGTTAGTTTGCTGTCATTCTTGATGTTCTCAGCAATGCATCTCTCTAGCCTATTTCTCAGTTAATCCCCCCACTTCTACTCTATTAGTGGAAGCTTCCACTGCCTCAAACATCCCCTTCCATTGCCAGGCAGACATAAGGCCGCCTGGCTAACAATGAGGAAGTACATTTCCTTCGTCTGATGCTGATGGTGATGATCATCCCTCAGAAGAACACACAATCACTATTTTTAAGTAGATAAATTACAGTTATCCATCTAAAATCTTCAGCTGCACTCACCCATTCCCATTTATCAAAGAAGAATAAGCCATGGCTGCTGGGGTACACAATAACCAATGAGTGATGAATGTGGAAGTACCTACTACATTGCCATGTGTCATTCATATATTTAGAGTAGAAAAGGCAAACAGAGTAGAAATGGTAATAATACATACCCATTAAATAAGAACCAAGAAGGATTGGAAGGAAGATAAAGAAATTAAGTAGAAAATGTAGATAAATTAAAGAGAAATCCAGAATCTGTATAACCATCTTGTTAGTCATTTCAGCTCTGTCACTGTCATTGTCCTCTGTCCCAGATGCCAGAAGGGGCCTCTTAAAGGGGACCTATTATGCCAATTTCCAGCTCTATACCTGTACTCTGGTATTGCATGATTCACAGTTCAAAATTATCATTATTTATACTGGCCCTTTATGCAGTCCCTCAGTTCATCCTCTGTCCAGAGCAAGGTGTCTCTTTAAAGCACCACTGCCTTAAAAGCCTACTTTCTTCTTGGCCAACTTCTAGAAGCCTGCTGAGGGGCAGCACCCACTGGGCACCGCTTCTTTCTCTTGTTGTTGTCCTCAACAGGATATGATAGCTGTAATTTATCTTGGACAGTAGTGATATGGGGCACTGAATTTGTATTTACCGTTTTCAGGTAACGTTCTCTGATTGACTGGTATCAAAAGTATTATAGCATTTATGAGTTTGCACTTTAGTCGATTTTGGCTGAAACTGGATCATATCTTATGGAGAAAATATTTTCTGGTCTTCCCTCTGATGTCCTTTAGCTGCTTTATTTCAACTCTCAGTGATTTACAAGGTTTCCTGATGGACAGCTTTACTTAGTGTTAGCGGTTAGGTATTTAATGCATTGGGGCATCCAGTTAGGTGACTCTGCCCGGCCTAGGAGGTCATAGCACCAGGGCAGTGTCAGTGTTTAATGTTACAGTACAGGTGGTTTGCACTGCCAATAGCATCTGTGCTGAGCAGAGAGGTTGAATAACTGGACAGACTGAGCAGGTGGATAGCCATGTCCCTGTACTTCCTGCTGCGGCAGGAGCAGAAGACCAATTACAGAAATCTGTAACGCAAAATGTTGCATTCAGAGCAGTTTGAATACCTGAGCTTTTTCTCACAGAGATTACTTTTATATATGTTTACCTCATTATTTGAAACTTTGGCTATCTTTAATATGAATATCTGACATTGTAACATTATATATCTCTCTATCTCTCTATAAAAGCAAGAAATCTCTGTCTGTCTGTGTGTGTGTGTGTGGCTCAAATATCTCTGCAGATCAGGATCAGACTGACCTGAGAGTTTCAACATGGCTGTACCGCCGGCCTCCTCCACGGGGCGGGTCCCCTACCTTGACCACGACTGCTGCTACCGCCGCCTGCTTGCCACTGGTCCGTACGCGTAGCTGGGGAAGCTAGGAAAAACCCGCCACAGGGCAGGGGCTTAATGGATTACTGGTTTCCCCACATCTTTTCTTTACTGTATGTACTAGTACACGCCACCATGGCTCCATGTCAAATTTTCAAATCACTATCCTTAAAGGAAACACTAGTTAACTTTGCTTTATTTCTGTCCAAACTAGTCAAGTGCCGTAGAAATTTTGCTAGAAAAGGTGGGATAAACGTAGCTCTTTTCATGGGATGGCAAATGAGGTTGTGTTGGAAGGGTGGAACCCTCAGGGGACATTTAGTTTGTGTGAAATGTGTAGATTGATACTATTTGTTTCATATAATTTAGGCGCAATGGGATAAGGGGTTCCGACATAAAAAAAATGTTTGGAAACTACCAAAAATGAGGATACAAAATTAGTAGTGACAAGTGGTGAAGAAGCCAGAGATGGGAACAGGACACTAGCCCCATTCACACTGGCCGCGTTTGCATCCCAGGATCCCACGACCATTCTCACGCACCCCTCCTCTGTTGTGAAAGATCAGTGCGCAAGGGAATGTCCTCCTCCCTGGACCTCCCTCTGGAGGTATGGTATCAGGGACCATTATTTTTAATCGCCTAAGTGTGAACGATTAACCCACGCGCGGACGAGGGCGTGTCGTCAGACAGTCTATAACGCACAAGTCTCCTCTCACTCAAACCTAATAAAGAGAAACGGGGTGTTCCCACAAAGCAACGTAACAGGACCAAACAACAGTAATGTATAAATGTAAACTGTCTTTGGAAACTTACTATGAGGAAAAAAAATACCAATAGCTTTGCAGAAGCGTCTGTCCCCTCCTTCTGTCCCCGCCATGTCCACCGACTTCTTCTCCACATTTTTTCTGGGAAAAAAAACTGCCTCTGGGTTCACGAGGTTTGCTGATCAAAAATCAACCGCGGCCGCCGCCTCCGGGACCGAGACATCAGTTTACTTTTCCACTGAAAACATTCTCTGTCTTGCGAGTTGAGGGGAGTCAGAACAGCGTCCATTTACTGGCTGTGATTATGGTATAATTATGTAATTTAGAATAAAAACGTAACTTCGTCAACTTTCAGGATGTTGGTTGGTTCAGGATCTCAAATCACTACACATTAGGGCTCTGCAGTGATTGGCTCTGGTGGCGCCCGTGCTTATGGTGGCTATGGTAATGCCTAGCGAAATTCAAAATAATTATGAAATAATTATTAACGGTATCTTGTGGTATTCCCAAAAAAGTCGACCGTTGCACACCCTTAAACCACACAGCAGGCCATTGTTA
>NW_023339992.1:247-2047 GCF_004916995.1 Morone saxatilis | reverse complement strand
GTGGGGATGGGGCGCTATCAGTAAAGCTTGCCTAGGGCACCAAATGGTCTAGGACCACCCCTGGTTACGCCCCCTTCTCATAGGCGTTGGGTGGAGGAGGTGATGTCCCATCTCAAACTAGAACAACTCAAATACACTGCCCGGGGAACTACCCATAGATATTATAAAGTTTCCTCCCTTGGAAAGAAGACTCACAAGAGGTCAACTCCTGCAGGGGGGGTGCCTGTGCCAGCGTGGTTTCCATGAGAACACAGCTGATGAAAGTGGGCGTGGTTTCATCTAAACTGGGTTGTAAAAATGACAGACTGGTTGTAGCTGCTTACTGGTGTTTTTACTGTGTTATCAGAGAGAGAGGACAGCAGATTGGATTAACAGAATGAAGTCAGAGGAGATGATGGAGGGAAGAGATAGAGATGAGAGGACGACAGGACTGTTTGTGTTAATGGAGCTGATAAAACAAACAGCTGAGTGTGTGTGTGTGTGTGTGTGTGTTCTTTATATTAGATTGTACTGCACACACACACTGTAACAGCGGCCATTAATCACTGGGCTTGTACGTCAGAGAGGGGGGTGGATGGATGGATGGACTGCTTGTCCTTGTCTCTGTCAGGACTCTTCCTTCACAGCAGAGATTCAGACATTGAAAACTAAATTGTAAAAATGAACACAATTTTATATTGATTGACTAATTGATTAAGATGAATTAATTCTGTTGATGAATGAAAGCTCCAAGATGTCTGTGAACAACTCACACTATCATGTTTTTATGTTTTTGTCCTCCAGACTGATTTTAATACGTCCATCTGACACCTGTACTGACCCTTCCTAAGCCCCGGCCCTTTTTGCTATGTGCTCTAATAACAGTTGAGCTAGCCTCGGTCAGAACCTAAACTCAGATATTCTATGTGCATATTTTGAAGATGGTTTTATCAATATATATATATGGCAAGCATTTTGCTAACATTAGCTAACTTAATAAAGTTAGCAACACACTAGCTAACCTGTTACATATATAGGGTCACATCTTAAATTAGTCTACACTTGTCAGTCCAGGTGACTGGAACTACTACTACTAATACTAGCTACTACTACTACAATCTGTAAGCACAGTTTAACCATCAGCAATGCCATCTTGGAAGAAAATCAGTCTGCAGTTGACCTGAACTCTTTAACCTTTAATGAGACACCTGTCCATCTGTTCATCAGTCCACAGACAGACACTATCGGCCTATTCAAGGGACAAAAACAAAGAAAACAGGTTGTTCTTATTGATTCCGCTGGAGCTCCACAGACGGACAGTTCGTCTAATTGGCTGACTGTGAGATGCTTCACTGCACTCAGGAAATCAGATTCTTTGTGAACTTTAGAGTCCAGTCAGATCAACACATTTGTACAGTGTATGTGTCCTTTAAATAACGTTTCTGTGGATGTGAATTCATTTCAGCCTCCAGAGATTAAAGTCTGAAGGTTTAATGAGACACACTGTGAAGCTGTCGAACTCTTCAGGTGTTGTTTGCTTGCTCATAGTGGGAACTGTTGGGTAAATCATTCATAAGCAGTGCAGTGTATCTATCTGAAGATAATATAATAATATAACTGCTGTTATAAGTTAAATAATGAATTAACCTGATGTGCGTCTGCAGGAGTGATGGGTTCGGTGGAGATGGACGAGTTCGGGGACAGACAGATGGACTTTGCTTTGTGGGACATGACAGACGTCGATT
This sequence comes from Morone saxatilis, assembly GCF_004916995.1. Taxonomy (NCBI): domain Eukaryota; kingdom Metazoa; phylum Chordata; class Actinopteri; family Moronidae; genus Morone; species Morone saxatilis. The sequence continues at coordinate 323 of NW_023339992.1, read as the reverse complement.
CTGGAGATTTTCAGGTAAAACCATGACGTCATCACCGTGATGTCACACACCTGAGAGGCAAGTTTAAAACCTTGAA
>NW_023339992.1:0-235 GCF_004916995.1 Morone saxatilis | reverse complement strand
AACATCCCTCAGGATTACTCCTGATTTATTTCAAACTGATCCACTGACTGAATATGTCCACATCTGGTAGATCAGACCTATTTTCACTGAATAGTAACAAAGATAAACACATTGCATTTCCTATAGCTCTTTCACAATAAAAGCCTGCTCAGTGGAAAGCTGTAAAGGCTCTCACACACCAACTGATGCAGAAGTAGCGGAGACAAAAGCCAACTAACTATAAGCTTTATCAAAG
>NW_023339991.1:4264-4397 GCF_004916995.1 Morone saxatilis | reverse complement strand
CAAATATTTCCATTACTAACATCTTATACTGAGCTTTTTGTTTTATGTGAGCTCACTGAAGGAAACAGAGCTGCAACCATCAGCTGATTAAATAATGCTCCAATGTAAGACAGTCCTCAAACTGCCCTTAAAC
>NW_023339991.1:0-4154 GCF_004916995.1 Morone saxatilis | reverse complement strand
CTGCCCTTAAACAGCCCTCAAACAACCTTCAAACAACCTTCAAACTGCCCTCAAACTGCCCTGGAAAGAAATATCTGAGTCATTTTTCCTATTCAGGTTTAAAGATAAGAAAGACTTCACAGTTAATTAATGATCAAACTGAGGTTGGACTTACAACCAATCCCAGTCTTTCCTTGTTGTTCCTACTTTACATTTATTAATAAACATACTCTGTTCCTGTTTTTGCTGGCGACCCCCTACAACCCACTCAAGGACCCCCTGTTGGTCCCCAGGACGCAGTTTGTACCTGAAAACCAACTGAACTATTGATTATAAATCAGGAAAGGTAAGTTGAAATAAAGTATTGAAGTGGGATTACTGCAGCTTTTATTGGGGACTATTTTCAGCGGCGGATGAATCCTCACTTGGTGCAGTATCCGTGGCAGCAGCGACACAGCTGCAGTGTGTTCATTGGTGTGTTATTAACAGTTGGAGGAAGGAGATCACAGTTGGTTTGAGTCTGAACACCAGATTTGTTGATTTGAATCCACTGCAGAAGATCAGCCGACTGTTTTAAAGTCGGCAGCAGAAACAGCTGACTGACTGTAATCTGATGCTCTTGTGAGCTCCAGCTCCAGCTGCTCTCACGTCTCTAAATAACCTCCTGAACAGAGTTTTCTTTCCTCAGGAACAGTTGTGGGGGAGACTCTGATTACTCTTCACTGTTTTTTGGCATGAAAATGATTCCAATGACAGAAGATTAGCCCTATGAGTTACTTATTTTAATCCTCAGTCGAGTCCTCGTGTTCACTGCGCAAATTAAAAATATACTAAAGCAGCGAAAATTTCCACATGATGTTCTCCTCACACAGTGCGTCCAGGTTCATTAACTGCAGCGTGCAGCGTGCCGGCTTACAATGCTAAGAGTCAGTTAACAGCAGATGACAGTCAGACACATACAGGAACATTTGGTTTACTGGTGCTGTAGAAATCCCTGCTTTGAATGAAGCCTGTGAGCCTGCTGAGTGACTCTGGAGCCGGCCGGCGAGCGTTCACAGAGAGAAACTGAAACGTCCTGAATGGTTTTAAATGTTCAGAACCCGTCCGATTATCACTCAGGTGACGTTAAGAGAAGCAGGTGTTCCAGCTGTTACTTTAACAGATCATTTCCACCTTCAGCACTGTAACACGTCTTCAATCTGTGACCTTCAGAAGAGTTTACACAATATGAATTATTGTCACTTATTTTGTGTCTGCAGCTGAATCAGAAAATATGTTTCTGTGTGAAAACAACCCACGTCCATGTATTCAGGTGTTTGTTGTGACTGTTTATCGACTGTCGATGAGGCCGACCACAAACCAAGTTGCATACATTTCCCAGAAGGCTTTTAACAACCTTTTAACGAGCAGCGGGACAGTCGGGTCATCCTGAACGTCACAGACTTCAGATGGAACAGTGCTGAAGGGTTTCAGGAGATAAAACTAAACGAGGTGATCGTACATTCCCTGCAGAAATGTCAGCCAGCGCAGCCACAAACATCCACGTACCACGCAGATCCAGATCCAGATCCAGATCCAGAGGACAGGAACTAAAACCCGGAGGAGCTCTGCACTCACGCTGTTGCATACTGTGATTTTACAATTGTGGAGAAGGAGCGCCGGGCGAACCAGGTGGAGGAGACCAAGCGCACCCGCACACCGCAGCAGGGGTGCGTTACATTCCTATGACAGTGCTGCTCAGAGGGGAAGTGCAATCAGACGGCACCAGTGCTTTCATTCAGAGACAGACAAACAGGAAGTAGCCAAGTGCAAGCCCCGCCTCCAGTGACCTTTGTGTCCTCAAACCAGCCAATCAGAGTGAAGCACTTCTCAGTACGTGCAGCTAAACCGTTAGCTAAACTTCTCCAGTCTTTTTGTATCGTTACAGGATTTTAGTTTCAAGAAATACTTTAAAATCTGTTTCTATCCCTCTAGACAGACAGATATGTGTTATATAGTTTACTGAATAGTAAGCAGTAAATCATTTATTAATTATCATCACTGCCAGAGTAGATTGGGATTATTGAGGTTACATATGATGCACTCATTTCAGACTCAGTTAATGTTAGCCAGCTGTCGTTTCATTAAAACCAACGGCAAAAAAAGAGAAGCTGCTTCAAAATCAAACTCACTGTTTAAAAAACCTTTTTTATGGTAAATGTGTCAAAGTTATTATTATAAACTGTGACACAAACACACTAACTGACAATTAGGCACAAAAATTACATTCATTTCTTATTAACTGTCCAAATAGTGATATTAATAGTAATATATAGTGAATGCTATATAGTGTTAGCATGTAGAAAGAAGCCTTTAAGTTTGTTCTTAGTGAGCAAATGTTTGCTAGCAAGCTGGCCTGATAACTATAAATACTTTAATATGTTTCCAACATACTGTAGCTCACTAATCAAATTATAATCAGTAACAAAGTTTGGGGGTGAATTAAAACATCTAATGAATAAATATTTGATTGTACAGTAGCATTAGTTCATGAACATGTAAGCGAAACTTAGTTAACTAGTAGTTTAATTAACTAACTGACTTATTATTAATAAAAAATATTTATAACCACTTTCTTTTGATTGGGTAGTGAATTATGAAGGTTAACTGTTTGACTGGTAATAAGACAACAACATTGTGGATATCGTTTAGTTTTAACAGAATTATGAAATTACAGGAAACAGTGGCGCTAACTACCCAAAGCAGCAGTTAGCAGCCAGGATGATAAATAACAAACATTATTAACTCATTAGGTCATTGGAGTAAAATGAAAACAGCTTTTTAAAAATGCTGACTAATACATTTTTGGCCGAGTCATGATAAGTTTATTTAGTATTTGGCTTGTTGATGTCACAGGTAAACGGTTCTGGAGATGTGATTGGCTGGTTTGGTGACGGAGCAGATTCTGAGTCACCTGATGGAGTTTTATCTCCGGCTGCACAAAGAAAGAAAGAGAGAAAGAAAGATTATATTTATATGGATGCATACGTAATGGCAATGTACTCCAGGTTCAATAAAGGAATTCATACATGAAATGGAAAAAACGTTAAACGCGATAGTATCATGTATCTCAGTGCTGTTCTTTGGGTGTGTGTTGTGTGTGTACGTGGTAGCTGATGTAGTTGATCAATGGGGTGTAATCAGTTGAGACCAGCAGACGCTCCCCCCCACCTCTATGAGCCCCTCCTCCTCCTCTTACAGACAACACCGCTCTCATTTCACTTGTCCACTTCATAAGCGTAGTCGTCTATATAATATAAACCATGAAAAACCTTTTTATTAATCATAGTATCCAGTCGCCTCACAGTCTTCCCTCAGGAGTTCATCCTCCTAAAGGTATCACTTTATCCTCAGTCTAATTCACATTACGACTTTAGATCAGACTACAAATGATAGTTTAAACGCCGCAGAAATATAAAAGTTGCACATTATACTTCACATTTATTGCATCCATACAGTCATAGATTCGCAGTATTATACAAATACATAATAAATATCAAAGTATAAGGAAGACTATAATACGTAACATACAGATATCAATAGTATCCATCTCTGTCAAGCTCTGACTACTTTGTACTCATCATTCCATCTCATGATAAGACCGACCGAAGCCTATCTGCTGGCAGTCACAGCCTTGTCCAATAAAGAAACGCCCAAATCACTCTACCGCTGTACATCACCAACAGCAAGGCACCTCCACCTTTAATCCACGACTTCCATTGATGATCACACTGCCTCATCTCTCCTCGCTACCTTCATCGATCTCCTCGCCCTCTTACATAACTCCAGTCCACACAAGCACGCTTGAACCACAAAATATCACGTTATAGTATGCTGCGCATATACCAGGACAGACCGGACCAACAGCCAGAGCGAAGAGCGAGTCTTACCAACATCGAAGTACTGCCCTGGTCCGCCGACTATACAACTCGACATGGCTTCCTACCCAAATCAGGAAAAGGCCAGTGAGCCATGCCGGCACCGGACTTGACGGAACTCCGACATGCATTGGAAACTATAGACACCCCGAGCCAGAACTAAACAACTCGTGCGCGACACTGAGAAGAGAGCATCCTACAATGCATCATCTACGCTCAACACACACACTTCTCTTTTTTCTTTCTTTCTTTTTCATC
>NW_023339990.1:0-4163 GCF_004916995.1 Morone saxatilis | reverse complement strand
GGACTTATTGGGGCAGCCTGATAACAAGGAATAGCAGTAATATATCTTAAGAGTAATAAAAGCATGGACTAGTTTTTTTTGCATCCTTCTGTGAATTCTGAGAATGAGGCTGAGTTTTGTGAAAAGTGAAAAAACTCAGTCCTAGAAGTTTGCTTGATGTGAAAATTAATTAAATTAAATGGTCATGAGTAACTTTCACCTGTTTTTTTAGCAAATGACAGTTAGCGGTTCATCTCTTAATATGGGCACTGAAGTAAAAACACAAGACGCAAGACGCAAGACGCAAGACGTTAACACATGCGTTGCTCAAAAAGGCAGTGTGAATAAGCCATAAGCCTGTTGTGTCTCATGAAGATGCTAAAGGTTACCTTTTGTATCTGTATGAGACACTGAGCCACACAATTTCCTTCCCCATTGTAATTTCTTTATTTTCTTAAATGAAATCCAGGAAATTTTTTCTTCCATTATGCCTTGGCATAGTTCATTCAATTGTTCACTATTAACCCTTCCCTAAATTATCAATCAAGCTATGTTGTCCCGGCCAAGTAGTGTCAGCTACAAGCAATGGCCAAGGTTTTTCAACCAGTTACTCTAAGAGTGCTTTTTGATTCTCCCAGAAAAGAGGCATATATGTCCACTGTGGGTCTGGAAGTCAGATAGAAGCTCTGTCAAGTGTTTGTCTTTAATAAGGGTCATCTAGAGTTCAGAGAAATGGATGAAAGCAAGCTTCTCCCATTTGTTTGTTGATATGCTTTAAGTTCTTGACATATTGAAGTGAACGCTTTCTGTGGGGAGGTTTACTGCTTTACTAACATACTGAAAGTGAATGTATCCATTAAGGCTGATTGAATACATCCATTATGGCTGCATGTGGTTTCATGGCCACAAAATGGGATTGGAAATACCAATATTCATTATTGTTTAGGGAATACCTTTAACCAGTTGACTAACCACTTCCATTCAGGGGAATTTACTCTCAATCCTGAACAATTTGCAGTTACTTTAGCACACCAAAAAGATTAAATAAATGTATACATTAATTTTAACACATGCAGCATAATTATGATCCTGTCAGCGTTAGTGTTAACTCAAACCAGCATTCATGACATTTAACTTCAAGTGAATTTAAAAATGTTTATGACATTTCATATGAACATTACACCACAACTATTCTATGGATTGGTGGTAAAGTAGAAAAGAGAAAATAGAATATGGTTTTAAAAATCTAAAAAATGAAATAAAATAATTAAAAATTATAATAATATATTTAAAAATGTGCTTAACTATTATACTTATTTAATTAAATACCAAGGTAGACTCTAAATACCCATTACAACTTAGAATATAACATTCTATTGTCCATCACTTTAGATATAAAAAAAAAGCCAGGACATTTTGGGAGGCTGGAAATGCACTGGACATACTACCAGAGTTTATCAACAGACAAAACTATCAAAACCTTTTTAGGACTGTAAATAATAACCAAAATGAAAACAAAAGCTGAGAGGGGAAAGTCACTCCGGTTGAACCATTAAATATATATCTTTAGGTCAGACTTACTATAGACACTCAACTTTACCTGTTGGTAAAGGTAATGGTAAGGCTCACTTAGGGGTGGCTGTGGCTCAGTGGTAGAGCAGGTTGTCCACTAATCAGAAGGTTGCTGGTTTGATCCCCGGTTCCTCCCTGCTGCATGTTGAAGGCTTGGTCTGAGTTTTATAGAAATTCTTGTATAAATTATAGATGTATAAAACCTCTCAAAGCCCACTGGGTCACCCGCTTAATTGAGTTCTAAGCTGCTTCGGTTTCTTACATAAATAGTAACTATCTTTGACTGTGATCTACTTAGGTAAGTCATTTTGTAATGTATTTTCTATGAAATTATTCAAGCATTTTAAAACATTACAAAATATAGCTGATTTAAATATGTATAAATATCCTGCCATTTTTTATTCAAGTTGCAAAGATAGCAGCTAGATGTTGCTGAAACATTGAGCAGCAACGTTTCTGAGTGAGCAAATTATCTAAATAAAAAATCTTCCTGACACATTTTGATTACATTTGAGCAAAATGTATATGCGTACTTGGTTCAAGAGGGCGACATGGTGGTTTAATGGTTGACACCTGTGTCCTCCAGCAAGAAGGTCCCGGGTTCAATTCCCAGCTAGGACAGGGCCTTTCTTTATGGAGTTTGCATGTTCTCCCTGTGTCTGCGTGGGTTTCTTCCAGGTCCTCTGGTTTCCCCCACCATTAGAAACATGTATGTTAGGTTAATTATTCAGTTAGTGCCCTTACCAAGGCACTGGATCAGATCTTGAGTTGGATCCTGGGCAGTGTACAGTAGCTGCCCACTGCTCCTACTTAGAATGGGTTAAATGCAGAGAAAATATTTCACTATAGGTTGTACTCTGTATGATTGTATAGTATCAATAAAGTTGACTTTCTATTTATGTCTTAATGGCTGAGTTCTGGTAAATGTAAAAATGGTTAATTAGAGTAACTTGTTGCCTGGAGCAAAATGCTGCCTGAGAAGCCAAGTTCTAGGGAAGCAAAGTCATTTCCTCTGTAATTACAAGGAATATGTCTTTATAAAAGCATATTCAACATGTTCATGTAGTTTTAGAAACTGGCTGTCAATTACTGAACTGGTTCCCTAAGGTTTCCAGACATTAAAAGCAACCGTTGCATCCCAGCTCTCTGCAGAGAACATAATGATTACATAAACAGCTCTTAAAAGCACCACTTCATTTTAGAATAATATTTCCATTTTCCATTACACTTAGCAAGGGTGACTTTACAGATGACCATACTCCATTATGTATTCCCTGGATTGTGTACTCACTGCAGGCTGCTCTCAAATTGTTTTGTTTTTTCACTCATTCCAATCTGTTGAAATTATTAAGAATTTCAATAAATAGGTGTTGAGTAAAATATAGAAGAAAAGTAGAGGGTAAGAAGAATACTTAATATTGTGTGAGCTGTCTTTGGAAACCCTGTGGTAAGGAAATAGGTGGTGCTTCACTCACTAGCCCAACAATCAAAACAAAATATTACTTATTTCCCAGCCGAAACACATTTTGTTCCTTGGTATCATTTAAACCTGTCACGGCATAACATCTAACTCATTGCTAAAATGACATCATCCCCATATTCCAAGGACATTCTTCCAACCCTTTTGTTTAAAAGAGATATTTTTGTTTTTCTGTCCATTTTACTAACCATAATCAATTACACTCCCACCTCTGGTCAAGAGCCAAATGATTTTAGATCAGCAGTATTTCAACCATTTCTTAAAAGTTCTATATTATGCTTATTTTCAGGTAAATTTTTGATTTTGGGTGTAGGTTTACATGCTTATTTTTCTCATACTGTTCACTGCTGCAGCACCTCTTTTCACTCTCCCTGTTGTCGGCACCTTGAGTTTTCTTTTACATATATCCTCAACAAGCTCGGAGGCCACAGTATGATCTGGACTCAGGGTTTGCTGTCAGCCATTTGTCAACATCATTAGTAGAAATCCAGTTCAGTGTGTGCGATGCACATCTCAAGTGAGGGGGTGGGGAATACTGTCCCTCTGGGGTACCACTGGAGAGGACTTCTTCAACATGTGTGAACAGCACATCTTCATCTGCACCGCCCTCCTCGTCTGAATCTGACAGTCCAGGCTCATACAAATTGAACGCTTTAATAAAATTTGACCCATTGTCAGTTACAGTAGCGGTCACCTTGTGTGAAAGACCAAACGTTGAGTGAACCTGTTCAATTTCACTGGCTATAACATCATACATGTGTCGTCCTTTTATTCTTTTGCAGGCAACTGCGCTCCGCGTTATGTGTATTTTGCTCACATAACTAGCTTCATGCTAGCATGTTGCCGCTGCAGGTGCTTGGTCAGGTTAGAGGTTGTGTTGGCAGCGGTGGATAGCTGTTTCTGCCCCGGGCACAGCTTACATTTCACAATCAATTTTTTTTCTTTTCTTTCTAAAAGTTCGAAGTAGTGGTCGAATTTCCATCTCTCAAGTGACGATGTTTCCATTCTGTCGCCTCTACTCTCCTTCTCCGTCTTCGTCTTCTTCGTCTTTCGCGCGTCTTCTGCTCCTGCTCGAGTCACGTCCACACTATGGTCACGTCTACATGTCACGTGACGTGAGTGAGGTCAAACC
>NW_023339989.1:254-2319 GCF_004916995.1 Morone saxatilis | reverse complement strand
TCGTTGTTGTTGTCGTCATCATCATCTTCTTCATGTTCATCATCATCAGTCACTACTATTAGTGTAGTTGTTGCTACTGTTGTTGCTGTGCACCTTTCTCTCTGGCCTTCTGTCTCTCTCTGTCTCTCTCTGACTGTCTCTGTCTGTTGGTCTGAGGAAAGATTATTGAGGTTATTTTCTGTATTGGATTGGACATTATACAGCTAGTTTTTTATTTATTTCATTTTTTCTGGATTCCCCTGTGTCGTTTTCAGATAAGCAGTTGATCCAGTACACAACATGTCCCTTGCTGGCCTTCCTCGATGGCTGCACCCCTACTCCAGAGGTGGATTTTGTCACCGGTAGCAGCCCCAGCTCCTCCAACACCCACCTCCAGCCTTCTTCCAGCTCTGGTGCCTCTTTGGAGGCTGAGCCAGTCTCAGAGCTGCTGGACACCGACCTGGAGTCAAAGCAGGCAGCTCACAGCTCCCTGATCCGCCTGGAGCCTCTGACAGAGGCGGAGGCCAGCGAAGAGACACTATTCTACCTGTGTGAACTGACACCCGCTGGACTGGAGGCCGACTCCACCCAGCTTGATGGAATATGAGCAGGAATGGAACTGGTGTGACAGTGATGCCACTCACACTGATGTTGGTTCACCACAGACTACATCCCTCCATCCTCCAGACTGTACTGACCTTGTGTGTTAATATTCCCTCACCTCTCTGGCCTGATGTGTTTGTTGAGAAGAAAGTTCCAGGCTGGTGTTTTACCACGTACACATTTTTATATGTAAGACTTTTACGTTGAAGAGTTACAGAAATAAGCCACATCCTTGTCATATGTAGTAGTAATAATAATAGTTTAGCATTCACACACATCCTACACATACTATACACACAGTATGTCTGTATCTGTCCATTATTGGTAAACATCGATAAAGCTCTCAGAAATCCTAAATAGAGGCTGATCATGTCTTCACATCTTTCTCTTCTACATCAACAGTAATCCAGCAGACATCTGTACATCCCATGGTTACATCTGGACTTTCTGGCAGCATTATAGTTCCTGTTTACATAACCCAAAGCATGATGGGAACTGTAGTACCAAAACATTATTATCCCAAATAGAAATAAAAGAAAAACAAGCAATGTGACAAACTATAGCAATAGTTGTGTTGTGCATTCTTTTCATCAGAAACTTTTTCACCACCTTCCCAAAACCTTTATTACAACTAAACAGTACACTAAAATATGTTTGTTTAGGCGAGAAACAGGCAATGCACTGGACAGACTCACTGAGAATGACTTGTCACAAGGTAGCCACGTCCTACAGGATAGCCCCTATTATCTTAAATAGCAGTTATCGGAAAGTCTATCCCTACCCTAAATAGCCGTTTACATATCTACATCCCTGCTCCGCCACTCATCAAGTCTTTCAATGAGAACAATGGTAAATAAGAAAAAATGCAATTTAACTGATTGCGTTGTATGAGTGACGTCCAACAGCAGCAGCACAGCTGCTGTTAAAACACGGCTGTGGCTATTTATAGTAATCATACTACTGACTGATGACGTACCTCTAAAGCGTTGTCACAGTGTTATCTCATGATTAATCTGTAGATCTTAAACAGGATGGTGCATCCTTAATTCCAAAGTCTTCCCCTGCACCCTGTCCTTGTGCCTTGATACAGCTGCATGTGATTTGAATCTTCACATATCTTTATCCTTCATTCCACCTGCAGCTATCTGTTGAAAACTGTGGTCTGAGGTATGTGTGAGGATGTTATGAAGAGTGATCAGATGAATTGCAATTAATTGCTTTGCCATGAAAATTTACTTAATTCCAAAAAATAACATTTCCACTGCATTTCAGCCCTGCCACAAAAGGACCAGCTGACATCATGTCAGTGATTCCTCCGTTAACACAGGTGTGGGTGTTGATGAGGACAAGGCTGGAGATCAATCTGTCAAGCTGATTGAGTTAGAATAACAGCTTTAATAGGAGGGTAGTGCTTCAAATCATTGTTCTTCCTCTGTTGTGCTGACCAGCTGTCTCCAGTGTTCACTGACATCTTCAACACCTC
>NW_023339989.1:0-222 GCF_004916995.1 Morone saxatilis | reverse complement strand
ATGTGCCAGCCTGCTTCAAGTCATCCACCATCATCCCTGTCCCCAAGAAGCAAGGACCACAGGACTAAAAAAACAAAAAACTGCAATTTCCCAGCTTGGCATCAATAAAGTATATCCATCTAAAATGACTACAGACCTGTTGCCCTCACCTCTGTGGTCATGAAGTCTTTTGAGCGCCTTGTGCTCTCCCATCTGAAAGCCATAACGGACCCTCTCCTGGAC
>NW_023339988.1:0-7831 GCF_004916995.1 Morone saxatilis | reverse complement strand
AGGGCGGACCGGCTGAGAACAGGATTCAAATGTGCCTCATTTGAGGAAGCATTTTTTGTTCTCATTCTCCATTCACTGTTTTTTGTTTAAACTTGTAATCAATTCTAGTTTTAGGCCACAGGATCAGCTATGGTAGCCAGCTGAATCTCTTGGGCCAGACTGGCATGAGTGAGAGGTTATGTGCAGGGCAGCCAAGAAGGGAGGGATTAAAAAAGACACTCCTTGCATTTAAAATTTTAAGAACTCTTTAACAGGGCTCACACTGCCAGAAGAAGAGAGAAAAAAGCAGGAGCTGGGAATTTTAATTGGAAAGGTTCAGGACGCCGCTTTCATTTTGCCTTTTACTTCACTGTTCAACTGGATTGACTTGTTGAACAAGAATCTCGAGGCAGACTGGCCGACTTTCAGCGGCCTTGTTGAAATAGTTGCGGCACGTTTTGTTTCTGTTTTTTATTGGCAACAAAAGGACAAGATGTGATGTTTGAAATAAGTTACATTATGCGTTTATTTTAACTTTTAAAAACTTTTGAAAGTCAACGTTTTCCTGTGTTTGTTGTTCTTGTTCTTCTTATTACGACGTATTGGGTTACAACTTTTAGGTTTTGATTTTTTTTGGATGTGCCAGACAATTGTGCCGAAATCACCGTGACCGTTGTTTTTTGGTAACAGGTTGATTGTTTGAAACCGTTAGTTGGTTTTAGAGACCTCATGTGTTTTCTGGTTTACTTCCCGTTAAAAACAACAATTTTATTGATTTTGCGGTTGCCCCTTACAATAAATTCCTGACATTCACCGCGTCAATCAATCTTCAAACTTTTCTTAGCTGACACCCAGAGTGAAAGGATCATAGTAGCTTATCGGGAGCTCACTTGTTACTTGGGTTAACAGACCGGCCCGGCTCACACTTTATTCCCAGTTTTTTGATTTGGGGGGTGAACTTGGATCATATTTTTTTATTTGGGAGAAGGAATTATTTTGGGTCTTGGTTTTTTCCTCTGGACGTCCTCCGGGCCTTCCGGCTGCTCTGCCTCGACTCCGCTAACTGCTAATGTAGCTGCTGTTAGCAACTGAACGGGGCTCAGCAGCCTCCCAGTGAACACAACCTCTGAGACAGTAACGTTAGCTGTCGTTAGCTCAGGGGTCCCAGAGCTGACCCGGCTGACGCAGATGGGTTAGATTACATTGGAGATGAAAGCTCGGTGCAGAGGGAACGATGACGGACTGAAAGAGGGTCACCTGTTCACAGCGTAGTCCGGCCTGAGCTCGTTTCTGAGCCTGACGTGAAGCACTTTGAATTATCTGTGTCTGCAAAGTGTTTTCAAATAAAGCCTCGTCTGGAGGGGGAGGGAGCTGAGAGAGACGAGGGAGAGTACGGGAGAGAAAAAAAATAGATGGATGTCAAAAGGGAGGAGAGAGGAAGACTTCCAGCAAACAGATGAATGATCCTGCATTTCTTATCACGTCTCTGCACACGGTGTGTACATGTGTGTGTCTCCACTCTTCCTCCCGTCCTCTTCCTCACAGGCTGATCTCGTTGTATTCACAGCGTATTGAATTGCTATTGTGCGTCGTGCTCATGTTGCTGACAAATTACAACATGTAAATGGCGTCAGTACGAGCGGCGGTCCCTTGGCGGCGGGATAACAGAGTAGAGATTCAGCTGTTTGTTGAATGGTTTATTACAGGATTGTAGCTCGGGGCTAGCTGTCCTCTCTTCTGTCACGGTTGCTGTGAGAGAGTGGAGGAATCTGTGTGTGCGTTTAGCCAGAGGTAGAGGACGTGTCCTTCTGGAAGAGTCTCCTTTCACAGTGTGTCTGTATTAATCTTACCTGGGGGGGGCAGCGCTGGCTCTGTGGTTCAGACGCTGGGAGCGCCAGAGGACACGGGTCATTGTTTGTTTTAACAGCTCAGTCTCAAATCCTCGTGTCGGACACATGATCAGTGCCGTCGTAGGCAACGTCTCAGGACAGATAGCTTTTAGATAAATTAACTGCTGCTAAGTGTATCTGGAAACAGGAAATGAGTTAGCATTTTAGCCTCTCTGGTTCCCTCTTTCAAAGTCAGTGTGTTTTTGGTTTAGCTAATCTACGTCAGCTAGTTACACCTGAAACGCTATGTAGCTTTATTGCTGGTCAACCCGTGAGAACTGGGTTAAAGAAAGAAAAAAATAAACTAATTAGCTAACTAACGATTGATTGAAGCCAGCTAGCTTTTTCACTCAAGTTAGCCACTATTTAACGGGATGTATCTAGCTAGCTAATCTACGTCAACCGTTGGCTAACTAGTTGCAACTGAAAACTATTGTCTACAGTTAGCAAAATGTTAACAATAGACCTCCTCTGTTGGAGGCTCCGCTCTCAGGACAGGAAATACAGGTGAAAAATACTAAATAAAACCGTGTAGACTCTTCCGGTGGAAGTGTTTTTGTTGTTTATTAATTGATCAGCCAAAGAAGTCAACATTGTAAAGTGAAAATTATTAACTCAGTTAGAGAAGCATTTTATTTAGCAGATTCTGTGTATATAGCTCGTAAAATCAGTGTATCAGATATCAGTTCAATCATTCTACAGTAGTGATTGTTTTTACCTGTCAAATATTTTTAAAATAGGACATAAACTCCATATAGTGACATCAATTTATAGAAGAATATAAAGCTCTTCATGTCTTTCTCAAACAAACACACACTTCCCATTTAAATTTCCCCTCTGAAGAAAATAATATGACATTTTACTGCAATCAGCTGGATTTGATATGAAAATGACATATTTTGACTTTATTATTTTGTTGTTTTCATTCAAGCTTTCCTTGTATTTTTGTTTGATTTCCTATTCTTACTTTTAACCATCATTAATTACATTTGTCTTTGTGCTGCTGGAACACCTGAATTTGCCCTTCAGGGGGTGCGACTCAACAAAAGGCTTATTTTAAAAAATGTATACATGTTTCAACACCATCACCACAATAGTATCGGGCTACAACTGGGATTGAAAGTCACTGGTTCAGCGGTGAGGAAACAAACATCGGTGATACCAGACTGACCTGAAAGAACCAATAAACCCAAACCAAAAAACTCCCACAAATAAGTTGAGTTAACGCTGTTTGGTTTACTGTGTGTGTGTGTGTGTCTATGTGTGTGTGTGTGTCTTGTGAATATATAACATCCCAGAACAGTCATTAATGGAAACTAGGGCTCGTTACTGAAACTGTGTCATTACAAACTACAGTCAAACATGCTGTTTTATTCATGTTTCAACTCACAATAGTTAATTACATCAACTAGCACTACTGCACAAACATCCCTGACCCACTTCCACACACACACACACACACACACGATAGGGGTTGTTCTGTTTTTGTTACTGTTTACTGCCAATTATAACAATTCAATTACAATTGCCAAGTATAACAATCATGAGCAACCACGACGTTAAACTGGAACCCGGTGGATTGAAATGCCTGCAGAGCAAAACATTAGTGCATTAGCATTAGCGAGTGCAGCGAGGAGACACAAGTATACAGTGCGCAGAGTGAAGTAGGGTTGGTAGGAGAAAGGTGGTAATTACTTCCCTGCCGAGGTTGTTTATGGGGCTGTTAGAGAGGTTTGCAGGAATGGAAGGAGTGGCGTAGACACTGTAGATAATCTCAGAGCAGAGCGGGAGGTGAAGGGCCCGAGCGGAGGTGGGTGGAGGAAGGTTGTCGAAACAAAAGTGGAGAATTAAGTAACACGAAAAAAAACCCTGAAAAGGCTGCTCTCACATCATTTCTTCACACTGATAAGATAAGATATTCCTTTATTTATCCCCCTTAGGAGAAATTCAGGTTGACACAGCAGCAATAGGGTAAAGTAGTGCAAAAACAGAGAATATCACAATTGTTGGCAGAGCAGCATGTTACAGCGGCTACTCGTTGTGAACCCTATTTTGATAGCACCCACACTGCAACTAAAATCAGCTGCGTGCAGGAGGACTTTTATTAATCACGCCCACAGACAGGTGGCTTGTCAGTGTCCATCACAAATTAAATCGCAAATAAAGTTTGCCCATTATTAACGAAAACACAAATAAACATTCAATAATTGAGAGCACCATTCAACACCCCCACTTGCTCTCACATTATTACAAACAAAAACATCATTACATTACATTTACATCCAGTCATAAAGGGGAAAATATCATCACCTTTCCAGGGTTTTTCTCTTAGTTATCTCCAAACATAAACTTAGCAAATTTAACTAACTTAAATTTTGTTGCAGGTTTGGTCATCAAATCTGCAACCATCTGGTCGGTTGGACAATACTCCAATAATACCTTCCCATCATTCACAATGGACCGAATGAAGTGGTATTTTATGTCCACATGTTTACACCTCTGTCTACTGACAGGAAAATAAATATTACTAAAATTATTAATATTAGAAGATATAAAACTATAAATTAAAATATATACACTATGCATTGTTCAAGTAGGACATGGAGTGCAAAATATGAGCAGAAAATTAAACTTGACTAAAACTAAAAAAATAAAACTACACTGTACAAGTGGAAATTAAAAATAAATAGTGTAAAAGGTTTGTGCGTTGTAGGTTGGAGTTTTAAACCAGTCTTTGTCTGCGCAGGTTGGAGGTACTGGGTACTGTGTCTGATGGCTGATGGTACAAACTGCCTTGCTCAAACCGTTTGTAGGCTCAGGGCTGGGTCTATGTCTGTAGCTGAATTGTGCTCCTGATTGTCTTTCTCAGGTCTTCGTATGTATGATGAGGGTTGTGTATGTGATCGAGGTGTGTGGTCCATGATGCTGTATCAGCTTCCTCTTCCCCGTGTCTCAGTATTCAGCCTGCGCACACTCGTGTCCAGGCTGGACCACAGAGCTTGGCCTTCTTTCACGCGATAGCTTACGTAAGTGGTTGGCAATCGTGCCCTGCCGATGCTTCCCTCCAAGCCAGAGCACCGCAAAAAAACAGCTGGCCACAAAACTGGTTTAGAACTATTTCCGTAGTAGCAATAGTGACATCACGTTGTTATTATGGGACTGGTCTGAGGCGCGTCTTCTCGAGAAGAACAGCGCTGCTTGGCGGTGACCTTTCCCTGTAGAGGGCCCTCATGTTTGTGGTCGTCGAGTCCAGTGTTAATTCTGTTGTTAGGTGTCACCCCCAGGAACTTGTAAGTCGCTATTCGAGTGCTTGCTACTCTTACTCCGCCCTAATCTCAACTGTGTGAGGGGTCCTCTTGCCTTCGCTGGACAGTCCAATCACCACCGTCTTGGTGTTTCCGATGTGTGAGCACAGTAGGTGGTTGGTGTTCGTGGTGGGGTGATTAGGTGTGTACGTGCATGCGCAATGGTAAGCGTGCTCAATAATGATCGAGGTCTCTGGTTCTCTTCCTCCCTTATTCATCTGAATGATTACAGCCGACAATGGAGGAGTCTATCAGAGAACTTCTGTATGTGTGGCACGCTCCAGAGTTGAAGTTAGAAAAGTCAGATTGTGTGTACTGAGGTGGAACAGGAACGGTGATGAGATGTTGAGTGAGCAGTTGTTCTCATTTTTTCAGGTGTACCAGTTGCTGGCTCTGTGTCTTACCTATTATCTGGACATAGCAGCTGTTTCCGATGTTGTGGTTATGGTGGCAGTGGGTTTGATTTGTTTCTTGGTCACTGTCCACCGTGCGTATCGACAGAAGAAGGGTTAATGGTGGTGCCTCCCTTTTGGATTTCTGCCTCATGTACGTGAGAGGCCGGGTTCGGTGTGGTTTTTGTATTTCGGATTGAGATTTAGTTTTGATTAAGGTGTTGACGATGGGCACTGGATAAAGCGAATGTCGATGGATACTTTTTCTTATTAGTTCTGTCTGACTTCTCCATTGGTGGGTGTAATTGCTCTGTGATGCATGAGGATGATCTGTTTCGATCCACTGGCCTGATTTCGGTCTCTTTGTTTTACTGCTGGGTTTGTGATGGTTTTTGGTTTGGTTTTTGGTTGGTACGCCAAATTCATCGTAAGAGTTGTGGTTTATCCAGTCTGTGTTTTGAGTCGGGTCTGATTGTGCTGCAAAACCCGTACGTCTCTCAAATGGTCTTCGATATACATGTGGACGTTAAGGCTTAGCATGCGCTGAAAGTGTGTATTTGAGAGCGTTTGGGTCTCCTGTTTGATACGAGTGGAAGCAAGCATGTAAGGGGTCTTTTCCAAATGATTCTTTGGCACCTTCTTCAACCTCAGTGGAGTAGAGTCATAGTTAACAGGTATATGGTTGGACTCATCTCCTTGGACCAGTTGCTCTGCGCATCAGACCTTATATGGTTAGCTCGTCTGTGGTTGGTGGACTTATGCTCTATCTGGAGCGCTCTTGGCGTTGTTTGATCTGCTGTATGTCCTTGGAGCTTGTGTTCTCACCTGGGAGTATTATCTTGTAGAGATGGATGGAATCCGGGTTTTGGTTGTGATGGCAGTGATGTGTATTGGGGTGGTGCATTTTAATTATCGCAGATTTGGAAGAAGGTTTATTTTATTTTTAGATTGATAGAATGTTATTTATTATAAGCTGTGTAACAGATAGATAAACGTGGCTATGCTCGTAGTTGTCGGAACCTTGTTGAGGTATGAGATTGAGAGACAGGTAGTTTAGTATCTATGTGTAACGTGTAGTTTTACGTTTGGAGTGGTGTTTGTATTTATCAGGTGACTGAAGCGAATATATGTCCGTATTTAAACCAGGGAAACTGATTTATGACTTATATTTAACTGTATGTTTGTGTGGGTTGTTTGTTACCGTGTTCTTGAAAGGTAAAGGTCTGTTAAGAGAATGTATTTATTTATTACTTATTCTGCAGAATTATAGGAAATGTCCTA
Source organism: Morone saxatilis (assembly GCF_004916995.1). Taxonomy (NCBI): domain Eukaryota; kingdom Metazoa; phylum Chordata; class Actinopteri; family Moronidae; genus Morone; species Morone saxatilis. The sequence continues at coordinate 985 of NW_023339988.1, read as the reverse complement.
GGTGCATGATAGAAATTTACACACTTCGTGAATTTTATATAGCGTATATCTTGTCTTTATATATGTATAAGGTGTAATTTTAATGTAACAAGCGTCTATTAGGGCTGTGGAGTTTACAGAGGTGTCTTGTGTGACATTAAAAACACTGCAGATTTTATCTACTGCGTTGTATCTCTTGTTAGTGTGTAATAGTTATTTATATTGTAGACGGAGAACTGATTTTACTATATGCTTTGTGGAGATTTATAAATCTGATGTGGTGTTAATCATAAATGCTAGACGGAGAGTTGAGTGACCGGAGAGTTACTTTCATGGCGAGAGGTTCGACATTGCAGTGGAGTGTGTACGGGGTTATCTTGGGTGATGGTCGAAAATGTGTACTAGTATCATAAACCTGGTGCATATTCGAGCTGTAGCATGGACTCGTAGTTTTAAATAGTTTATTATTCTAATTAGAATCCAATGAGAAGTGCCTATATAGGATGTATATTCTTTCCTGTTGGTCTGTTTGTAGAGTAGTTGAAACCAGGGCTTTTAACTGTATGTAACTTGCGGGTTGGACTTACATATTTGTGTAATCGGTATTCAGTGTCATCTGAGCATCTATGATATTGTGAATGTGCTGGCTGACTGTTGGCTGTTTGGTTTTTGAGTGGATGGGTTGATAGAAGTAAGGTGATGCGGAAAATGAGGATATGGTTCCAGAGACAACAGAGATGGTATTCCAGGGGATGTATTTCGTCTGATTATTATGAGTCTGAGATTTCCAGGTGTTCATGACTGGATATTATTATCTTTGAGGAATCAATTTTCTCAGGTGTTGTCCAGGCTACGGGTGTGGAAATACGATGTGGCTGGATACTAGGCTCGCCAAAGCTTTACAGGGATGAGTTTGATTGTGATGGGTCTGCGATGGTCGCTCCTGTTATTTTTAAGTGTGGAAACGGTAAGACATAAAGATGGGATAAATAATGTGTAAAGTTAG
>NW_023339987.1:0-2965 GCF_004916995.1 Morone saxatilis | reverse complement strand
AGGTGTGTCCAAACTTTTGACTGGAAGTGTATATATATATATACACTAGACACTATATAAAGTGTATGTATAGGGCCAGTGGGCTTGCTCAGTACACCTGTCACCTGTGTGTTTGTTTCAGTGTTCGTTCGGTGTGCTGCATGAAGCTGACAGGTTGAGGATGGACTGTCCCAGCTGTAAGAAGAGTACCTGCTGCCAGTGCAGATCACCTGTAAGACACACACACACTCAGTAACTGACCTGTGATGAAGTGTTTGACACAGGTGGACTCATGCCGACTGTCCGTCACTAAAAAAGTAAATAAAATCAGGATCTATGGAGGACCACTGTCAGTAACATAGACCTGTTTGTGTCTGTAGTGGTCCCCTCAACATCAGGGAATCTCCTGTGACCAGTTCAGAGTTTGGCAGCAACAGAATCAGCCAGACCACAACAGCACCTCTACCCTGCTCAGCTATAACAGCATTGGTACGAACACTACAACCAGGACCTGAACTGAGTCCCCCTAACACCATGATCTGAAGCTGGTGTTAGGGGGACCAGTACTGAGACTGTGCTGTGTTTGTGTCCTCAGAGTGTCCCCGGTGTCAGTGTGTATTCAGTCTGTCTAAGGGAGGCTGTCTCCACTTCACCTGCAGTCAGTGTCAGCACCAGTTCTGTGGAGGCTGCAGTCAGACCTTCACCCCTGGATCTGTGAGTCCACTGCTCTCTGGTCTTTGTCCAGACCACCCACATATAAATCCATCCATCCTCCCACTGTACAGAAATTAAGTGATGAATGTCCAGATATGGCCACTTGGAGCCTGAGTCAGCAAGATAAGAACGACTTAGATGACAAAAACCATCTTTTAGTTTGTCCCGTCTGCAAACATGGAGGCAGCTTTATGAGCTTTACTGCAGCCACCAGGGGGAGATAGAGATTCTATACTGTACATCTTTATATATGTGGATGGTTTGGGTCTGGGCGGTTTCAGATGTTACAGATTTCTTTAACATCCTCAGGCCTGCGGTTTCTCTGCTGACTGTGGAACTAAAGGTCTCCACGCCCACCACCCCAGAGACTGCCTGTACCACCTGAGAGACTGGAGTGTTCCCCGCCTACAACTGCTGCTGCAGGTAGGAACCACCTAAGGTAAAACTCAGTTTTTTAGTTTAGTAACGCTAATGTTTACAGCACACCCTCAAATCTAAAATCTAAAGATTAAGACTAGTTATTATTTTTATTTTAGCTTCTAAATATAAATAATAATGATAGAATAATGATGGTCTGCAGATTTAAACCAGAATCTGGGCCGAACTCTGGTCCCGACCCAGGTGTCAGAGTGGAGGTGGGGCATCAATGAGTGCGATGGTCACTGTTGTTGTTATTGGCTCACCTGCTGCAGGAGAGCTTAGGTGTGTACAGGTGATGGTTGGATAGCACTGATGAGGTGGATTGTGTTTCTGGTCTCTCAGTATTGCAGAGTGTCTTCTACCTGGTTAGAACCGGCCAGTAGCAGCTCAGCTGACTTCCGTCAGACAGGTATGGTCTGTGTGTTTGTTGTGGAAAATTTGGTGAGAAATGACATAAAATTGAAAAATAAGTAAACTAAGCTATAATCTAGTATATATCCAGTGGGCTGTGTTAAGTATGAGAGCACCTCTGAAGTAGTTAAAAAAATATATTTAAAAAAAGATCAGGAACTGAGCACAAGCAGCCATTGGCTGTTAGAGTGGATTTAAGAGGCGGGGCTGGAGGTGTGGATGGTAGCCAGAGTCAGAGCTCAGGGTGTGAGGATATCTTAGGGGGGAGCTCCTCAAAAGACACCTAGCAATATGAGGTTTGTGGAAAGTCCCCAGTAGCAGCCAGAGTGCAGAGTCAGCAGAAGATGAGTGGAGGGGTGCCACATAAAAACCACAGTAAGTTATGATGGAGTTAACAGAGAGTTCAACCATATGAGAAAATAAAAACATCTGATCCGGTCCTAAATTTAGGAATAAAAAACATCAAAGTCAAAAGTGTCAATGTCGAAAAAAAATTTCTGACTCCACTAAGTATTTTAAAAGATGTTTTTTAGCAAATGTCGGCAAGATTTCCAGACCTTTTTCTGACCCAGGTTTGAACATTTTTACCCGACATGTGCTAATCAGAATCTGTTCTCTGCACTCTGACTGACGCCAGTTCCGTTTCAGGAGTGTGTTTGGTTCTGGAGCTGAGAGACGATGGCAGCAGACGGGAGGAGCCCTGTGGACGACCTGCTCTACCTGAATACAGAGGATACTGCCAGTAAGACTCCCACTGACCTCCGCCCACTGCGCCCAGTGACACACTAACCTCTGCCCAGTGTAAAAAAGTCTGTTACATGTCGTAACATTAGCTTAGCTAGCGGCTGAGAAAGGCTAACTGTTCGCTGTCTGCGGGGGAGTGTCAGTGTGGTGGGGGCTTGGGAGCATTTACCTGTACAGGTGCATTTGTGTACAGTGTCCACCCGTCTGTTCCGACAGGTTGCACTATAAGGAGCGTTTGGTGGAGCTGATAAACCGTTACCGTGCCGACCCGGCCGTCCTCTTCAGCCCAGCGGAGATGGTGGCGGAGCTGCAGCGCTGGAACATCACCATACCGACCAGGAAACCAGACGAACCAGAGCCGCTGTACGCACACCGCCTCCGCATGGTCAGTGACATCATCACTATCATCATGAGTTACTATATTACAACAATCCGTTAAAATCCCCTTAATTAACCCTTAATTAACTAAACTAAACCTCTTAAAAACACCTTAATTTGAAAAGCCCTTAATGAAGAAAGGAAGTATAGTACTCTGGTTTGGTCAAAATAAATCCTTAATTCACTGAGTTATATGTGAAAATATTTGTTTGTAACGTTAATTCTTAACAAACTAACAGTAGTTGTTGTTGTTTGTTCCACTAACAGTAGTTGTTGTTTGTTCCACTAACAGTAGTAGTTTGTTCCACTGACAGACTCA
>NW_023339986.1:0-2668 GCF_004916995.1 Morone saxatilis | reverse complement strand
ATCGGGAGGGAAAAAATGGTATCGGAACATCTCTAGATATTTCCTACTATATTCATAAGACTGAAACCAAACTCAGATGGTGTATGATCCAGCTGAAGGCATCTGTTTGGTTCCTGTGTGTGGAGACTTTGCATGAACAATGTCAATACTGCGAATGATCAGTCACATGCATGTATGTCTCTGTACATATACCTGTTGTGGTATGATTTTACCACATCATTATCCAACCCAGTCTCCCCTCCAAGTCACCAAAAACTGAAGCTCTGTCAGACATTGACACTGTAGGGATCCCTGTAGCATTATTTCTGGATGTTCCCTCTCTAAAATTCATCTTTAATGTAATTCATTGGCATTATCACTATGCATATCATATAATACAAAGGTTATGTTATTGTATATTTAGACCTACTAGTTAAAAATGTACAATGAAAAAGCAAAACACAAATAAAAGGGACACCAAATAAAGTGAGGAAAATATCACAACACAAGTGAACCACCAGTGCTGCTCCAAGCAGGCGGACACACATTCACTGGATTTGTACTCGCATACACACGCTGGTTCCCTGTTTGGGTGATATGAGGTAAATTTTCTGTCACAGTGGATTGCAACCTGCAGAATGAGAAGTTATATCTTTCAGTTATTCAGCGAGCAAAAAAATGATGCACTTTCCTTGATCACTGACCCAGGTGTTTTTGTCTCTGTCTCCTCTTCCCACTTTTCCATCCTCCTCTTTTTCTTTCCAGATGTCCATCCAGACAGAGAGGAGTGTGCACCCATGTGTTTGTTGCACAGACACAAAGACAGTCCAAAAGTCAGTGCTGAACTGAATGACAGTGTCTTTAAAAAGGTACGAAAACTCCTAAAGGACACACACACACACACATACATTTGTTTGCTCCTGGTTAAGAGCTTATAGTCAGATTTCCTTCAGCTCATAATCTGTGGGGGTACTGTACACAAAGACTAGTGTCAGATGAGTTTTATGTCAGCACAGCAGCTGACATTCAGAACATACTTTGTTCATTTTAGAATCAGAAATAACTGCTCCTCCAACTTTCTGCCTTTGCACTTTTCTAAAATTAACCAGGATGGGAAAACCTCTGGTGAAAGGAGTGTTACACAACAGACTGGGGAAACACTTTCCCCTCTGTTGCTTGGCAGGAACCAGAGGAAAACCAGTTGACTGGCTGTTTCACAAAACAACAACAAGGTGTATATGTAGTACCAAATAGTGTAGATAAAGACCACATAGACTTTACATTAGATTAATGTAAGTAACATTTTTACATTCACGAAAACTTGTGCACAGTGCTGTAAAGCTTTTGAAATATTTGTGCGTGCTATTATAGGGAAACATTTTGAAAGGGGTTTTAATAGCACATAAATGCCAAAGAACCCGTTCTTAGTTGCTTGGTAAAACCCTGTTTGTGCAGAATGTGATCAGTGCAGCTCAGTGTGAGTCATTTGTTCTGGAAGATGCCTTTTCCACTGAGTTTTCTCATAATCCTGCAACTCCACAGACGAGGCTAAACTTGGCTGCTATTTCACCCAAAACCTTGTCTTACAGCATGCTTTGAAATCACATTTAAACTAATTATAGGATTTGGACAACAGTAGGAGGGAGCATAGGGTTGGGAGTGCTTGAGTGTGGAGTATAGAGTTCTATAAAAACCAAATGCCCTCACAGGGATAGAAATATCAGAAAAATGGTGACGCTTTTTTTGATCTCCACTTGCATACTAAATTCATATAAGTATTTTGAGTAGTTGAGAAGTCCTCAATAACATAGTAATATGAGCATGAGAGTGTGTTTCCCAGTGACTTCAGGTTGTTTTGGGCTGACTGTTTCATTGAGGGAAATTTAGTTTTTTAACTTCTTCATTGCTAAAAATCCATCACATATCCCTTTTTCTTAGCCTGAAGACCCCCCCCCCTGTGTTGGACACAGGGTTTGTGTCTCCTGGTCTTGCACCGATGATGCACTGATACAGGGAGCCCTCAGTCCCAGTGAGTGCGCTATGTCAATGGGCACACCTGATGCTGTGACCTCTCTGAGCACCAGACTGTCCTGGAATTCAGAAAGAGAAGAGAGAGGTAAAGGTAAGGTTCTTTTATGTTTTCTAACAGAGAATTATTGTTATTTTTCAAAAGAAATCTAGGAATTGATTTACTTCATTTCAATATCAAAACTTAATGTTTCACTATCAATGCATTTTCTTGCCATTTTCCACCTCCCATTTTGTCTGTGAAACTGTACAGTAGTATATTCTGAGCTGTCTTTGCCACAAGAGGGCCCAGTTTACTGTAAACCCAGATTTAGTGGCATCTAGTGGTGTAAAGCTGGGGTAGATTATGCATTTCAGAAGCATTTTTGTTATACATGTTGAAAGTTTCTTTAAATATCGACAGCAATCAATAAATCAAATGCTACAAAAGAAAAATCTATCTGGTGTCTGTGGCTGTTGCAGGCCTGTTCGAATGAAAGGGTTGGCTGGCCTAACTGCCTGTCTACCTGGGGGAGTGGCTGGGTTAGGGTGGGTGTGCTGCGGCCACGTCACGTGCCGGCGTAACACGTGCGGACCACAACATGAACATTTCTCGTAAATCAGATAAAAATCGCCATGCAGCGCTTTCTTCCTGTTGCCACTAGGTGTCACTCTCACTATA
>NW_023339985.1:0-2084 GCF_004916995.1 Morone saxatilis | reverse complement strand
CGTGTTTATTAAGAACATCATATAAACATTCGTACCTACGGCACCACAGAGCCAACACGGCTGGGCAACCTATGTGTGCAGCACAGTAGAGCAAAACACACACACACACACACACACACACACACACACCTGTGTGTGCATATCAGCGCATGAAGTGTATCCCAACAATCACGTTCACGCGGGGCCGACGCCAGGAACCCTTAGGCTCTAGGGAGTGTTAAATATCAGTTAGAGTCTAAGCTGTATAGCACATACGGTTATAGAAACCTGTCCCCGGGAACGTAGGAGCTTGGTGTGTGTACGCGCGTGTAGCACAGAACCTAGTATATTAATGGTGTCTGTAGAGGCATGTAGGTCCACTGCGGAAGATAACCTAAACCATGACAGTCAGGCTATAACATCCTCACATCAGAACAATGCTGGAGCAAAACGGGTACTACAGCCAACACTGGTGGTTTAATGATAAATACGGTTGGCTTTTGGTAGCGGCTCCCATGATGGCTGTGTTTGGGTTGGTGTTGATCACCCGCAGGATCTGTAGCAGACGCACCGCCCCCAGTATTTACAAACCGTGTTCTCGTCATACATACTCTTCCTTACCCGTGTACGGGGTCACGACATGCGCCAACCCCATATGCACTATGGACTCCACCCGGCTTGCTGATGATGTAATCTGGGAAGTTGAGACGGATGTTGTTCCTACAGCTTCGACGATCAAAGCTACGGAGAATGGTAATAATGACAATCTGTGATACGTTCACAAATGTGTGTACGGTATGTGGTCTTATAACACTTTACATGTCAAACAGAACACCCGTAAAGCTGTTGGGCCGGTGTGAGGAGGACCCCTGCATCCCACCGGAGCCGAGTCATAATGGAACCGAACGGGAACGGCTTCGTGATAGTGGCTCGCCGTATCGATTTCTATTGCGCACTAACGTGCCTGCTCTGTTATTGCTCATTGTGTTTTATATACGCGTGACTGTACTCTATGAATAAATAAACAGCAACAAACAATAAACAGTAACAACCAGTGGCTTGAGACCATTTATTACTGACCATGTCATGGGGTACAATACACAATCCATCATACAGTGATCAAAGGCAGTCTGTCGTATCTTCGCCTTGCTTGATATAGCACATATAGGTGATACGAAGAAATGAACATACACCACAGCATAACCAGCAACGTGATTGTGACCAGGGTCCATGGCCACAGCACATTCGTGCCAGAGTGGACAGCTGTGATCTCGCTGCATGCAATGTCGTTACTATGACAAGTGGATACGCGGGCTCCCATGATCTGTCTTCTGGTTCTCCTGCAGCACTAGACCGGGCTAGGCCGATAGCTGGAAGCACAGGCTTTGGTAATCTCAAGCGATTGAGTGGCAGCGTCGATCTTTGCAGATTTCTTAGAGGGTCCAACACCTGCGCAGGGACAAAACAACCAAAAAAAAAACAACAAAAAGAGTTTTAGGTAACTACGTACCTGTAATTGCCCAATAACATTGCCGGCCTTGGAGGTAGTCCCGGTACAGTTATCCTCCGGATGCACGAGAGTCATTAACGCCTTCGCGGCTTGCTCTCTGGCTGCTTTCTTTGTACTACCTGTACCCGTGGCTTCGTGTGCAGGGAGCGCACCGCCACCATACATAACCACCTTGACAGTGAATGTAGGACAATGGGGCGGCCCGTGTGATCCCAGGTCCCAGAAGCGCGCATTACAATTGTTAGCGGCCGCGTATTCCTTCAAGGTAGAGCACCAGGAGGATGTACACTGTGCAGTAGCCATTGGCTTCGAGGGGATAGCAAGTGTAGTTAGTGCCGGCGAGGACTGTAGAGAGTAGATAATGTCCTCGGTAGAGTACACAGTCAAGCCGAAAGAGGTATTATTATATTGTGTTTTGACGAGCGGGGATGGAAATAATCCATTCCCCGTAAACGCTTCAGCATACAGATTGGAAGGCTCCCACGAGTTACAGACCGGACGGACGGACGGAGGGACGGACGGACGATCTGCATCCCACGTAAGCTCTTCTGCATACAGATTGGAAGGCTCCCACGAGTTACAGACCGGACGGACG
>NW_023339984.1:18605670-18609366 GCF_004916995.1 Morone saxatilis | reverse complement strand
TGGTTCACTGGAAGGGGCTGCTAAGCCAGACTCCCGTTGTCCACTTGGCTCTTTCGGTGCTCATTCTCCTGCTTGCTCGTGGTGTTAACAGACCTAACCCAGCACCCTAGAACTGCTATACAGTTAGCATATGCAGCGGTGCAGTGGTAAAGGATCTCCTGCCTGTCGTTACAAGAAAAAACAAGGGTCCATGTTTCAAGCAATCCTCTGATACTTTGTTCTGGGTGACGAGGAGCAGTCTCACTGAACGCAGTTTAACGTGGTTTGTTGTCTTCGACTGTCAGACTGAGCTTGGAAGATGCTGATGGGAAGATGGTGTCGTCGATCAACGAGTTTGGACTAGTATTACGCGGTACCTCGCCCATACTAATCCTTGTCCCAGTATGTCCCGCTCAAAGTCCAAGCTGGCCAAATATTGTCCAAATCCAACTTCTGGTGTCACGGCAGTAGTTATAGTCAAGTTTATTTCATGTCCAAGTCCAAGTTCAAATCTTTAGATGAGGTCTCCAAACTCGGAGTGATAGTGACAGTCCAAGTCGGAATCATCAATATTCCATGTGCCAGTTCCAAGATCAATTCATAAATATTTCAATCCAGGTAAATTTTTAATGTCATCAGGTTTGCAAACCAGGTCATCAATATCAGTCTCGTTGCCAGATTCGAGTACAATATCTGAGTTCAGTGCCATTGAATTTTTACCCGAGTCATCAATTTTCCAAACTGTACCCCACCTTTACGAATCGGTTTAACATTTACGCTATTAATTCAACGATACGTAAAGCAGTACAGGAGAGCTAATCAATAGGTCTGATCAGTTATTTACTTCAACAGCTCTGATGGTTCACTTAACTCGCCACAAACAATGGACCACTGCAACGGAAAACACATGCACATACACACACGCACACAACACACACACACACCCAGAAACATGACCTGGGCCGGGGGGGGTGTCAACTCACTGCACCTGTCTGGGTCAGTGTGACCTGTCCCTTCACTGTCTCTCTCTTTCTCACCTGTACTTCATGTTGCTGATGACGACCGAGGGCTCCTTCATTTGGGCGTGGCCTAGCGCAAGGGTGTGCCTGTTTGGACGACTCCCCGCTGACCTATTGACTGACAGGTGTGGGGGGCGTGCTGTGTTCATCGCCACCCGCCGGCTCCTTTCATCTGGTGGCTCTCGCCCTCCGACCACTACATTACACGTATGGCACCTGCATTGGTTGCTACGTAACCGCCTTATATATATATTAGCCAATATATGTATAATGATATTATAATAACTTTAAAGCTCAAAACATAATGAGGAAATCCGCCGCTGCCGCCAAGGTCGCGGTCGCTATGGTGACGATGGAAAGAATTCATGAGTGGGATGTTAATTAATCAGCCAGTCAAAGTGACACCACAGGACAACACAACACCACCACACACCACACACACACACTCACACACACACACACACTCTATAAGTTTCTGTTAGCTCCATCATCCCATCGTTGTCCCACAGCTGGATGAAGACGGAGGAGGAGGAGCAGGAGGGGACGGATGGTGGTGGTGGAGTGACGAAGGTGATGATGAAGAGCGGTCTGCCTGCCACCGGGAAAAAGAGCAGACGGAGGTGAAAAGACAGAGAAGTGAATCTCTCTAAAGAAAAGCAAGCGTCCGTCCTCTGGATACTGTACTTGCCATAGAGAGGAGAGAGAGATGAAGGAGAGAGATAGAGAGACGTTGAGAGTGAGAGAGGAAGAGAGAAGAGAGAGAGAGAGAGAGAGAGAGAGAGTGAGAGAGAGAGAGACAGAGAGGGACGAGAGAGTGAGACCAGTATCCTCGACTCCTGCCCTGCCCTCCTCCTCCTCTTTCATCAGCTGTGCGACCTAACTTATAGGATGATGCGAGACTAACAGAAACTTATAGAGTGTGTGTGTGTGTGTTGTGTGTTGTGTGTGTGTGTGTGTGTGTGTGTTGTTCCTGGGTGTCACTTACTGGCCTGATTGAAAGTAACATCCCATCATGAATTCTTCTCCATCTCACATAGCGACCGGCGACCTTGCGCTGGCACTGGCGGTTTCCTTCATTAGTTTTTGAACTTTAAAGTTCTTTAGTATACCATATATACATATATTTGTAAGTATATAATAAGGCGTGTACCGTAGCCAACCAGGATGCAGCGTGTCCATAGCGTTACATGTATGGTGGGGGCGGGCAGGTGCGGACGATCCACCGAGATGAATGAGCGGCGGCGTCGGCGATGAACACCAGCATAACGCCCCCACCTGTCAGTCAAAGTCAGGCGGAGCGTCCAACATGCACCCCTGCAGCCATCCCCGCCCACATGAAGGCCCCTCGTCGTCATTAGCAACAGAAGTACAGGCTGAGAATAGAGAAGACATGTGAGAGTGAGACGGTCACATGACCATGACAGTGCAGTGAGTTGATCAGGTCATGTTTCCTTGTGTGTGGTTGTGTGTGTGCGTGTTGTCTGTGTGTATGGTGTGTTTTCCTTGCATTGGTCTCATTGTTTGTGCGAGTAAGTAAACCATTCAGGAGCTCGTTGAATCATACTATCCAAACCTATTGATTAGCTCTCCTGCTACTGCTTACGTATCGTGATTAATGCGTCTGTTAAACCCGATCGTAAAGGTGGTACAGTTTTAAAATTGATGAACTCGGGTTTAAATATTCACTGGCGCCTGAACTCAGATATTGAACATCGATCGGAAGAGACTGATATTGATTGGACCTGTTTTCCAAAACCTGATACTTTAAAATTTACGGATGGATTAAATATTTATGAATTGATCTTGGACTGGCACATGAATATTGATGACTTCGACTTGGACTGTACTATCACTGAGTTTGGACTATCTAAGATTTTGACTTGGACTTGGACATGAATAAACATTGATATAACTGTGAACCAGAGTTGGATTTGGACACATATTTTGGCAGCTTGGACTTGAGCTGGGACAAGGATTAGTACTGTCCCCTAATAGTCCAAACTGTTGATGAGACCTTCCATCAGTCTGACAGTCGCAGACAAACCAAACCAACGTTAAACTGCGTTCAGGAGCTGCTCCTCGTCACCAGAACAAAGTATCAGAGGATTGTTGCAACATGGACCTTTTTTCTTGTAACACAGGAAGTCTTTTACCACTGCACCGCTGCATATGCTAACTGTAGCAGTCCTAGGGTGCTGGGTTAGGTCTGTTAACACCACGAGCACAGGAGAATGAGCACCAGAGCCAGAGTGGACAACGGAGCTGGCTTTAGCAGCCTCCCAGTGACCACGATTGGGACACAACCTCCGAGACCGGTGGACACTTATAACGGCTCCGACCAGGACTAGACACAGCGGGTTCAGGTAGGGAGCAGAAGTGGCAAAAGTATCCTACTGGATCTGAGGTGTATGGAAACCTACAGGCTGTAATAAAAATAAAAGTACTCTCGTGGTTTCTCTGAAGGACATTTCTACTGGCTGCTTCTCTGCAAACCTTACTGAAAGTACAAATAGAGTCGAGTGTCCCTCTCTCTGTTTCGTCTCGTTTTGTAGTTTTTGTCTTGTTACGTAAGGAGAAGTACAGATAAAGTAAAAAGTTCTCATAAAAATAAGTACTCAAGTAAGGCACAGACACCTGATAAAACTATGAAACAAGGAAGTGGAGCAAGTTTCTAAGTAACGTTATCCATCATCCATCG
>NW_023339984.1:18600959-18605521 GCF_004916995.1 Morone saxatilis | reverse complement strand
AGCATTCAATTCTGACTAGGGCAGTACTGACTCTTACTTGAAAGTAGACTTGGTCTATCTAAGACTATTGACCTGGACTTGAACTCACACCATGACTCAGATAGAAATATTAAATATTTATGGTCTGAACTCAAATATTGATACTTGACTCCAACATGAACTTAGATATCGCTGATTTGGACTAATGACTCGGACTCCATTATGAATAATATAACTTAAACTTGGACATCTGTGACTTGTGGTCCCTCAGTGTATCTGGAACATTTAAACAGGATATGGGACTGGCCTGAACTGTATTACTTCAGGAGGAAAGTGGCATTAACTGAGTGAGGAACAATGTAAGTTGTGGGTCTCTGGACTGACTGCAACCAATAAAACATCTAGTACAGCATTGGATTAAATATTTATGAATTGATCTTGGACTGGGACATGAATATTGATGACTTCGACTTGGACTCTACTATCACTGACCTGAGTATGGACTATCTAAGACTTTGACTTGTACCCAGACCAGAATAAACAATTTGGACTTATTGGACATAAATGAACATTGACATCACTGTGAACCAGAGTTGGATTTGGACACATATTTTGGCAGCTTGGACTTGAGCTGGAACAAGGATTAGTACTGTCCCCTAATAGTCTACCAAACTGTTGATGAGACCTTCCATCAGTCTGACAGTTCACAAAAACTTAGACGTGGACATGAATATCAATTACTTCAACTTGTAGTCTGACATTAATATTTACCACTGGGATTGGTACATGGGCATATATATTAATAACTTTGACTTTTGGGATGCCTGGTTAGCTCAGTTGGTGGAGCTGGCGACCCATGTACCGAGGCTGAGTCCTTGCTGCAGCGGCCCAGGGTTCGAGTCCGACCTGCGTGTCGTCCCCTCTCTCTGCCCTTTCCTGTCTGTCTTCAGCTGTCACTATAATAAAAAAAAATATATATATTTTTTTTTACTTTTGGACTATTGACTTCAACTTCGACATGAACTTTGATTACTTTGACTTCTACTCGGAGCTAACCAGACTGCTCCAGATGATTTGTTACACATAAAAGGATAAAAGGATAGATTGGATGAACCATCTGTCTATCACTTCAAGAATGTAGTACATACAAGCAAAAATACCCCTTTATGCTGATGACATAGTTATTTATACACATGATCTCTCCATAGCACAGCAAGAGCTTCAGACTTTATTTCAGTCATAACAAACTTATCTGCAGAGTCTAAAATTGGTTTTAAATGCTGAGAAGACAAAGTTCATAGTCTTCTCTAAAGCTTGCTTACAGTTGCTTGATGATTTTAGTATTTTCACATCTGATAGTAAATCCATATAAAGGGTGCCCTCGTACAAGTACCTGGATATCTGGATAGTAAACAAGCTTTGATTTAATGTACATATTGCTACTCTAGATTGGAAGCTCAAAGTGAAAACTGTCTGTGATTGATTATGTTGACATATTGTAGATGCATGCTGCCTCCTCCATCGTATCTGTCTCTATCAAATAAATCCAAAAAATAAAATACACCATGCAATAAAGGCATTTTAATTGTTTAAAAGAGATTTTTATGTACAAGTAACTTGCATTTAGACTCCGACATTAAAGACACATTGACTCAGACATAAATGTGAGGATTTTAGTTGATGTACGTTGGTGTTATACGACGACCAAAAGCAGATGTTTTTACACTTGAATGTCTGGATGTACTCTCTATTTCTGTCTGTCTGTCTGTGAGTCTGTGTGTTTGTGTGTTTGTGTGTGTGTGTGTGTGTGTGTCTGTCTGTCGGTTTGTCTTTCTGATGTCTGAAACAGAAAAACTCAGTTAAAATGCAGTTGAATCATCAGTTGTTGGTATTTTTAGCTCATCTGTCAAACTGTCGGAAGCTGCTTTTTTTGTTGATTTTCATCCTGTTTTCTGCCGACTTTCAGTTTCAAACACAATCACACACACGCACAGACTCTCACACACACACACACACACACACACACACACACACACACAATCTTTTAAATGTAATCTCCAACTGTGCTTATTTCCTGATGTATACACTGTCCATCTGTGTGTGTTAATCAGGGCGATGGATCTACACACACAGTGACAGTCTCTGCTAGGTGATCTTTGACCTTTACAGAATTATCCATTGAAAGTGTGCGTGTGTGTGTGTGTGTGTTAATTAAAGGCTTTCATTAGACGCTCCTCTGATCACATAATCTGTTGACGTGTGATTGGCTAACAGATGATTGGTTAGTGTCGGGCACTCTGATGGTTTAAAACCTGTGACATCAGTCAGTTAATGTTCGTCTGTGATCTGATCGGTCGGGACCCGTCCAGCTGCAGCAGTTATTTTAAATAAACTGAGGGAGAAAATGAAAAAAATCAAAGGCAAATTCTGACATATGGATCGATGATTGGTGGACAGAATTACAAGGTTAAATAGAATTCACAGGAATTGATTGAATTTGTATTCATTGTTTTGATCGTAGCTTCCTGGAGGTTCTGATATGATGCCAGTAAAAACCCAATCAGATAGATGAAGAGATAATACAAATGATCAATATATTTGTCTTTTGGTACATTTATTTTAGACAACATATTTTCTGTTATTCCCTCTGATACAAAGTTTTATAGCCCTAGCTACTTATTACTAGCGGTCAACTACTTTAGCCACTATCTGTAGCTGCTACTGTTAGCTGGTCAGCAGCTAATTTAGCCGTCCTACGAGGTGGGTCGGGTCGGACTGTGAGCTCAGAGCACGGCTGCAGGGTCGGTCTCTGCTACAGGAGCTGTGGAACTCTCCTTTAATAAAAAGAAAAGACCAAATATTTAATTTAAGTTGATACCGTTTCTCTTCTACTTGTGATTGGCTTGTGTGCATAATTATTATGTATGTCGTTATATTTCATACAATCAATCCAACATCAAACTGACTTCATGCTGCTTCATTGATTAACTGATTGATCTGATTGCAGGAATCTTGGGAAATCTGGACTGAGAGTGTCCTGCTTAGGACTGGGTGAGAAAACACACACACACACACACACTTACATATATACCACACAGTCAGTCAGTGATGTTCTTTCTCTTTTCACAGGAACATGGGTGACATTTGGCTCTCAGATCTCTGATGAGGTACTCTGCGTGTGTGTTATAGAGTGTGTGTGTGTGTGTGTGTGTGTGTGTGTGTGTGTGTTTGTTATAGAGTGTGTGTGTGTGTGTGCTGAACGCATGAACAAACAATTACATAACCATTACTGTAGGTTTCTGCACACGTTAATGTGGGTTACTGCCTCTGTGTGTAGATGGCGGAGAGCGTGATGACGGTGGCGTACGACAGTGGAGTGAACTTGTTCGACACAGCAGAGGTTTACGCCTCGGGGAGGTACAGTACAAACTGTCTGTCTGACTGTCTCACCTCTCAGTGAGTGTGTTTCCATCCGTCTGCTTGATGCTCATTTTCAATGTGATAAAGTCTCATTCAGACGTTCACTGAGCTCCTCGCTCATGTTAACTCTGCTGAAGGTTTTTCAGATTCTCCAGGATGTGTGGGCGTTATAAAGTATAGTCACATCTCAATGTCCTTCACAGCATCTAAAGTAGCAGCTGATTTAAGCACAAAGCCATTCAATATGTTCAACAATCAAAGTACGAGGCTGCAGCTCCAGCATGAACCCCTCCAGAGGGATGAGGGAGTGACCACACCTCCAGTCTGAATGAGGCTTTGGTGAAGAAACGATGAAATCCAGTCAGAACAATAAAGGGTTAATGTGTGTGTGTGTGTGTGTGTGTGTGTGTGTGTTTTAGGGCAGAGACGACTCTTGGAAACATCCTGAAGAAGAAAGGATGGAGGTAAACAGATGTTTACTGTCTGTCTCTCGTTCTTCCTGCAGCTGTGAAACCATAAACACTTACACACACTCATTATTGTAGAATATTAAATGAGTCACATATAAACATCAGGGCGTCTATTTACAGGTCCGTCTGTGTGTGATGACACAGCAAACCGGGATAATAATAAACTGTATTTTGTCTTGAAGATGTGACTCAGCAGTTTTTCATCACATGCTTCATCACGTCCTTTTAATCTTCTCTCCTCCTCCTCCTCCCTCCATCCCTCACAGTAACTGATGCTGACACCAATAACTCTCTCTCTCTTTGTCTCTGTGTGTCTCTCTACCAGGAGGTCCAGTTATGTGGTGACCACTAAGATCTACTGGGGAGGACAGTGAGTGCTGACATCACACCATCAGCTGGATTTCAATATGTTTCACTGCAGTAACGTGTGTTATTACACTGTGTGTGTGTGTGTGTGTGTGTGTGTGTGTTCACAGGGCGGAGACAGAGCGAGGGTTGTCACGGAAACACATCATTGAAGGTAAACAACATTTAAAATCTAAACGTCAGCATTGATGTTTTCCATGTGTTTGTTTTATATTCCAAATACACTCCATAGTGTTTCTACAGCAGCTCACACCCCAGGTTCTCCCTCACACTTCACAGCCCGTTCTCATTCCCAGGTTGAAAGATACAGATGCGAGCAGTGTTCAG
>NW_023339984.1:18594096-18600859 GCF_004916995.1 Morone saxatilis | reverse complement strand
AGTAAACACAAGAGCCCCGGCGTCGCGCACACACACACACCACACACACACACACCGAGGATGACGCTCGTCTGCGGAGGACGTTCAACGGTCGGATAACTCGCCGAGCCCGGAACAAAGGGCCGCAGCGTTGAGGCGGGAATCCTCCGGAAGGCGCCGGCCGTTACGCTCGACCGTGTCACCGGTTTCACGGTGACTGAGGGCAGGTAGCCGTTGGGTAGCGTTAGCAGGTAGCCGCGGTTTGGCCCGCTTCGGGTTGGCACGGCAGCGGGGAGTGAAGGCAACGCCTTACTAACGTCAACTCACCTTAACATTAAATACCACCCGGCAGGAGCAAGTTTTACCCCGCGGGTGACTAACTACCGCGCGAAGAAGCAACAAGCCCCTTTTTTTTATTGCGTAAGGTAAAAACTTGGCGGGGTTTAATTGACAGGCCTGTCAATCCAGATAGCAGTTTGTAGGTTTTCAGTTGGCTTTCAAGAGAGAGAACAGAGAGATGGACAGGAAGGGATGGACAGAGGGGAGAATGGCTGTTCTGGGATTCAACTTCAGTTTGGGCTTGCGGGAGGTTTCACTGGGACACGTTGCTGTTTACCCGACAGACAGAACAACAGGGCAGGCAGACCAGGTAGAGAGAGGAGACAAGCAGGAGAGACAAGACAGTTGTCCAACAGTGGAAGGATGAAGAGGACGGAGATAAAAACAAGAGGAACTGTGTAACATGGAGCAAGCATTCGAAGCCGGGGCAGAGGACAAGGAGCGTGAGTGTTACAGTGTGTGTTGTGTGTGTGTTACAGTGTGTGTGTGTGTGTTGGTGTGTGTTAACCAGTGTGTGTGTGTTTGTGTGTGGATAAAACCGATCAAATCATGTGATTGATCGGCTGTGAGGGCCCACGCGGCAGGGCAGCAGGCTGTATATGTGATGCTTTGTGATACTGCAAATGCAGAGCTTCCTCCAGGTTTAAATTTAAGGGCTCCTAATTTAATGTATATCTTACATACCCGTTGGTGCTGCAGTTATGGGTGAAACACACCAGACAATTATAAATAAAGGGGACAATTTGTTGGTCTTTCAAACAAACAACATCAAAACTACAGGCATCATTATAATGCTGTTATCAACCTTTAACCTTTTGTCATCTAAACCATATCCCACTTTATTCTGTGTAGTTTTATTTAAACATTTTATTTGTGGTCCTTTATTGGTTTTTATTGCCAATGGAGGAATCAAATGAACATCTTCATTTTTATTCTTCATCGAACAATTAAGAGAAGTTTGAGCTGAAGAACGGTAGTGAGCAGAGATAGATGATTTATATATTCTCCATTATCCTGATCTAAACTGTTGTCACTATTGGTTTACACAACAAACACAAGACAACAACAGTTGTGACTCTTAAATTGTTCATTTATCAGAGCATTTAAAGCGTGTTGCAGGAGGAATTCAATAATCATCGCTCAACCTATAATTGATTAAATATTAGAAATAATAAAATAATAAAGCAGAAGGCAGTGGCTATTAAAATGGTGTTGAATCTGTTGATGGACTCAAACATGACTGGTTGTTTGTACATGTTCTCATTCCTGTTCTATACGTTTTGTTAAAACATCGTTGGAATCAAAAATGAGCTTTTTGGGGATTTTATGTTTGAAAACCATTCAAAGACAGGAAGTTGTGTCATAAAGCATTTTCCCAAAGACTGCGGAGGAAGGGCGAACAACGTAACAGATCGCAAGACGATACGCAAGACGTGTTGTGGAAGGTTTAAACACAAGTAACCTTCAGTATGGAGCCAGCCTCTAGTGGCGTTACAGGAACTGCAGTTTCCTAGCTGCTGCTTGTTCTGCTGTGAAAAATCAACTTGTAGAGACTGAAGCTTTCGTTTAGTCTAGCGTTGAGGCCACAAACCACATTTTACAGATTATTTCGTGGTGAGAAGTGATCTCTGCTTTCGCTCTTACAGCGCGTTAATAGAAACTGCTGCTTTGTGCTTCAGCTGTAAAGACTTCAGACTTTATTTTATCTTTGGTTTCGTAAATATGAACATGCTTGCTTTTAACAACACACGCTGCTTTCCCAAAACATGATCATTGCTCCCCGAGCCCCGGACTCTGATTACGACGGAACTCGTTCCATGTGACGTTTACGGCCAGCCCTTTGCCGTTTGGGATATCAGTGGGAATAATTGGGATGGAAACAATTTCGCAGGAACAATGAGGAACAATTGAGGAAAATGAGGTAAAGATCCCTCCCACTGTCAGGCTTTTATGGCCTCTTCCAGTTGGTGTCAGTTGTCAGCACGTTGTCCTCAGGATGAACTCTTAAGCGGAGGTGTAATCTCTGGTAAGCAGGGAGGAGGAAAGGAAGAGAGGAGGAAGGAGAGAGAGGAGGGGGAGGGAAGGAGAGAGGAGGAGGAGGGAGGGAGGAGGGAGAGAGAGGGAGTGAGGGAGGAGGGAGGGAGAGGAAGGAGGAGAGGGAGTTGCTTTACAGTGCTTGGTGGAGGGCTGGGCCGTCGTTTGTTGGTCTCATTATTAACTGAATGGTGTTGAGTTAAACAGTCCCACACACACTCGTAGTTCATTCAAGCCTGTTAGGGGATAATTTCATTATTATTAAAAGTTTTACTATTTACTGAACAAATAAAAGATACAAACTTTCACATTGGAATTATTCTTCTCCTTTTTTATTTTGAATTTTCAGATAATCATTAAAATTTTAAAATATAACAAGCTGAAAATAAGAACCAGGTTTGACTTAGTTCTCTTTATGTCCATTAAATATATTTTATAAATCTTATCATGTTAAGACAGCAAACACTGCTGTTTAACTTTTTAATTACAGTTACAGTTACCATCTGCTGACACACAACACACAACAGAACACACAGAGAACACCACACACAGAAGACACACACACACAGAAGACACACAACACACCAGGAGACACAGCAGAGACACACACACACAAGAACACACACACACACAAACACACAGACACACACGTAAACACACAACAACGAGAACACAGAGACAACACACACACAGGAGAACACACACACACACACAACACACACAGACAACACAGTAACACACACACACACAGAGACACAACACACACACACACAGAGACACACACACACACACAGAGACACACACCACACACACAGTAACACCACACACACACACACACACACACACAGAGACACACACAACACAACAAGTAACAACAGACACACACACACACACAACACCACACACAGAGACACACACAGAACACACACACACCAACACACAAGACACACACACACACACACACACACAGAGACACACACACCACACAGTAACACACAGACACACCACACACCACAGTAAAACACACACACACACAGACACCACAGAACCACACACACACAACACAGTAACACACAGACACACAACACCCAGTAACACCACAACACACACACACACACACACACAGAAGAGACACACACAGCACACACACACACACACACACACACACACACACAGACACACACAGAAACACACAGAACACAACAGAAACACACACACAGACACACACACACACACAAACACACACACACACACACAGACAACACACACACACACAGACACACACACAGAACACACACACACACACAAGACACACACACACACACAGACACACACAACACAACACAAAACACACACACAGAAACACAGACACACACACACACAGACACAAGACACAGACACACACACACACACACAACAGACACACACAACACACAACAGAGACACACACACACACACAGTAACACACAACACACACACACACAGTACACACACACACACAGAAACACACACAGACACACACACACACACACAGAGACAGACACACAGACACACACACACAAACACACAGACACACACACACACACACACAGGAGAGACACACACAGACACACACACACACCACACACACACACACACACAGAAACACAACAACACACACACAGAGACACACACAGACAACACAACACAGACACACAACACACACACACACACACACACACACAGACACACACACCACACACACAGACACACACACAACACACACCAACACACAGACAGACACACACACACACACACACACAGACACACACACACACAGACACAAACACACACACCAAACACACACACACAGACACACACACACACAACACACAGACACAGACACACACCACACACACACATAGAGACACGTAACACACAGACTCACACAACACACACAGAGACACCACCACAACACACACAGAGGACAGACACACACACACACACACACATCACACAGAGACAGACACACACACACACACACACACACACCACACACACACACACACACACACACACAACACAGCCTTGACACACACACAGAGACACACACAGACACACAGACAACACACACACACACACACACACACAGAGACCACACAGACACACACACACAACAACACACACACACACACACACACACACACACACAACACACACACACACACACAACACACACACCACACAGGGACACACACAACACACACAGACACACACACACACACAGACAACACAACACACAGACACACACACACACACAGACACACACGACACAGAACAAACACACACACAGACACACACACACCACAGACACACAGGACACAAAAACACACACACACAACAACACACAGAGCAACAGTAACATTACAGACTCACACACACACAGACCACAGATACACACACACACACAACACACACAGAGACAGACACACACACACACACACACAGAGACAGACACACACACACACACACACCACGACAACACACAGAGACAGACACACACACACAACCACACACACACACAGACAACACACACAGAGACACACACAGACACACAGACACACACAACACACCACACAGTAACAACACACACACAACACACACAGACAGACACACAACACACACACACACACACACAACAGACAGACACACACACAAACACAGACCTACCACACACACACACAACACACACACACACACACACACACACAACACACCACACCAGACACACACACACACACAGAAACACACAGAGACACACACAGACACACACACAGACACACACACCACACACACACACACACACACAGAGACACACACAGACACCACCACACAGGACAACACACAACACACACACCACACACACACACACACAAAGACACACACACACACAACACACACACAGACACACACCACACACAACACACACACACAGACACACACAACACACAGACACACACACAACACACACAGACACACACACACACACAGACACAGACACACAAACACACAGACACACACAACACACACACAGACACAACACCACACACCACAGACACACACACACACACACACACAGAGACACAGTAACACACAACTCACACACACACAGACACACACAGAACCACACACACACACACACACACAGAGACAGACAACACACACACACACACAGAGGACAGAACACACACACACACACAACACACACACACAGAGACAGACACCACACACACACACACACACACACACAACAGACACACCCACACAAGACACACACCAGACACACAGACACCACACACCACACACACACAGTAACACACACACACACACACACACACAGACAGACACACACACACACACACCACACACACACAGACAGACACACAACACACACACAGACACACACCAACACACACACAACACACACACACACACAGAACACACACACAGACACACACACACACACAGACACACACACAGAGACACACACAACACACAGACAAACAAAACACACACACACACCACAGAGACACACACACAGAGACACACACAGACACAACACACAGGACACACACAACACACAACAACACAGACCACACACACACACAACACACAGAGCATCACACACCACACACAGACACACACACACAGACACAGACAACCACAACGACACACACACACACACAACAGACACACCCACACACACACAGACACAGACACACACACACACACAGACACACACGCACTGAGCCACCGAGCTCACCACAACGAGTCGTCCTCGACACATTCAGCTAGCGTAGTTTGAAACAACACAAGAACAAACACCAAAAAAAGAGAACAGTAAACAGACAAACCAACAGAACACACAGAGAACACACACACACAAACAAGACAGACACAAACAAAAAAGACAAACCACACACAACACAGAACAGAAAAACAACAACACACACACCACAGTGACTACGACACAGAAGATCACACGACACCAGCACGATCAAAACACAATGGGGACAACAACGGAGGTCAACCACGACTACTAGTCCCTCTCTCTGGTATGGTATGTGTCGGCTCGGCTCGGCTCGGCTCGTTTCCTGACTCTGACGCGGTCACTGCGGGCGGCAAGCTCGCGGGAACAGGAACGCGACATCCAGTCCGGTTTAACAAAATAAGAGCGTTGTTTCTTCAAAACAATTTTTAACTGCATTTTCTAAATTTTTTAAATATATATTTATGAGCTTTTGCACATTTATAACATAGTTTTGAGATATAAAAAATGTTGAGAACGTTTCTCGGTGTTTTGAGATACTAATTCATTATTCTGAGAATTTTTTATCATCATTTTAAGATATTATAAGATAAGATAAGATAA
>NW_023339984.1:18592947-18593982 GCF_004916995.1 Morone saxatilis | reverse complement strand
AGAGAGAGGGAGAGAGGGAGACAGAGAGAGAGACAGAGAGAGGGGGAGAGACAGAGAGAGAGAGGGACAGAAGTATATACACTATTTGTTGTTGGACAAAAATATGAGCAGAAAATTAAACTTGACTAAAACTAATAAATAATAATAATAATAAATACATATAATCATTATGACTTATTATATATATAATATCTACTACTATCACTACTTTAACAATTAGTATTGTTTTTATTACTGTTTATTATTATTATTATTACAACTACAGAACCACACCGCCATCCTACTGTAACAAACACTGCATATTATAATAATAATTATTATTATTATTTGAATATAAATGTAATAATCTTTCTTTCAGTGCAAACGAATATACAAACTTTCATTATGTCGTTTTATATGATCATATTTTAGATTTTTGATTATTGTTGTTGTTGTTGTTGTTTAATATAAATGTAATTATCTTCTTATACTGATCATATAAAGTACAATAACAACACATAGAGCCATATATATTCAGAAACCAAGTGTTTAATCAAATCTTTATAAAAGGAAATATAAAATAAAAACAAAGAACACAAAATAAATATTTTTAAAAAACAAATAAATGTAACTACTTTATAAATTGTGTATAACTATGAGGTAAAACAGTAAATATTAATACAATAAAATCGATCTGTTATCGCACAGTAGAGCTTCATTCTCATTGGCTACGAACCCCCCTACGTCAGCGCGTAAAACACCACGTCCGCGGCCCCGCCCCCTGACGCTTGTTGCCACAGTAACGGGACTCCGGCGCACACCGAGAGTTTGCTTCGATCCGGATAAAAACCGCGTTGTTGCGGGTTTAAACATGAGCTAACTGCGGGAGAGAGATGGAGAGACTGCGGTACTTCACTCCCAGCGAGGTGGCTGCTCACAACACTGCGGCCGACCTGTGGGTGTCCTTCCTGGGCAAAGTGTGCGACCTGACCCCGCTGATGGAGCAGCACTCCGGTGAGTCAAAGCAGCTGCTTATAATAACTCATTACTGTTATA
>NW_023339984.1:18592023-18592786 GCF_004916995.1 Morone saxatilis | reverse complement strand
CTTTAATAATGTTATAATAACTCATTACTGCAACACTTTAATGATTACTTTCTCCATTAATCCTCTCACTCTGAAACTAGTGAGTATAAAATAGAAAAGTGATGTTTTTACACTGATTATAAATCCTGTATAATAATATATATCTATCATTTCTAACAAACTGCTCATATGTGTGTGTGTAAACTCTAATAATAAGGTGTGTGTGTCTGCAGGCGACGCGCTGCTGTTGCCCATCCTGGAGTGTGCAGGGAAAGACATCAGCTGCTGGTTCGACCCTGAAACTGAAGACGTGAGCGCTACTCCACCCAACCGACCAATCAGCGAGCAGCTCCGCTCCCGCCTCACCTGTCTGTCCTCTGTCCTCAGGTCCTGAAGTACGTGGATCCGCTGACGAACTGCGTGAGGTACTACACCCCCAGGGGGCGCTTCGTGCACGTTCCCCCCGCCGGCCCTCGCTCCGACTGGGACAGCGACATCGGCCGGCCCTGGTGGAGGGACGAGCGGTTCCAGGTGGGACTGCTGTCCGCCAAAACCAGGTGGATACGAGTCATCAACACGCTGACGTCACAGGAGCAGCAACTGCAGGTGAACCGTCCACACTCACCTGGACGCTAGTAGCTCCGCCCACCACCCGAACGGTTCATACAACGTCTCCCAGCTATAACAAATGACTGTGATTGACATTTTAAACACAGTTTAAATAAGAATAAAGTCGTAATATTGCGAGAATAAAGCAGTCATTTTATGAGAACTCTTCCCGCTG
>NW_023339984.1:18590119-18592001 GCF_004916995.1 Morone saxatilis | reverse complement strand
TGAGCATCTTGTGAAGTTATACTTTGGTATCAGTGTCACGAATAAGGAAATAATTAATCTTTCAGCATCAAATTATTATCAGTATCAGGACTTTGGAACGATTGTGCAAACGACTGAGTCTATTTCGAAGAAAGAACCACACGGACTTGGAAGAAATTGCTTCTTTTGTACTTTATTCTCGTAATTTCCAAAATGTTATTTATTATTTATTTATTTTCCTCTTAGTGTAGCCCTAATACTACGTCGTAAATGTTAACCAGCTATAATAAGTAAATATGCACTCAGATAGTATTCAGCCAGTGATAACGTTATCATGTGTGGTTCCTTCCTCAGGTGTGTTCGGAGGAGACTCTGGCGGAGATCCTCCAGCGTTACCTGCACTACAACTCCCACGCCTGCAGTTACACCTGGAAACACGGCGGAGCGACTCTGGACATGAGCAGGACGCTCGCAGAGAACGACGTCCTGGACGACGACCTCCAGCTCCAGCAGCTGCGACTGGACCGAGACCTCTTCACGCCCGCCATCCTCCTCCACTTCAACGACGACCTCACCGAGGGCTGACCTCTGACCTCATCAACATTCAATAAAAAAATACCTTAAAAATCTCATCCTCAGTCATATTGTTCCCATATTTAACAATGAATGTCAAAACATTAAAAAAAGACGTGTTTATGAAATATTGTCTGGAGTAGATTATTATTATTTTTTACATTATTGTTTCAAGTATTTAAATATTAGTTTTAAAGCTCAAGTGTGTCACATTAATATAATATTCATATGTATGTTTTCATTAGTGTTTAATCACCTTAAAATAAGAATCATTATGTGTTTGTCACCTCAGAGTGAGACGTGCGGAGTAGCCCAGAACAGACAAACCACACACTGACTGTAGATAGGAGCCTTTGCAGCCACCGTAGTTTCTCCTAAACACTTGGAGGGTTGAGTTGTATTCAGATGGTTGCAATCTGTAACGTCACCACTAGATGTCACTAAATCCGACACACTGGTCCTTTAATATAGAGTCAGAGGTCCTTTGGAGGTCCAAGTAGAGTAAAAGCTGTAAGCGATTTTATTTTAAGGAAACTTTAACTGTCAGTCTGTGTTAAAGCTCGCACACAGTTTGTTTACTGCGAACGTTGGTTTGAGGAAGTGCCGAGCGAAGAGAACAATGAGTCAGAATAAAAAGGGAAGCTGTGAAACCTGACGTCTGCGAATCTCGGCCGGATTTGGAGGAATAAATGAAATGTTATGAAATTCAGAAACATTTGTAAAGTGATGAGTGGACAGTTTGTACGAGGGAGGAGGAAGCACAGGGAGACCTCCTCCTCCTCTTCCTCCTCCTGTGTGGGACTGTTTCTGCAGAGACATCAACGAGGTGAGTGTGTTTGTGAGATATGGTTCTTATAAAGTCATATTATTATATATTTATAAAGTTAGAATGTCATTAGATGTTTTATTGTGAAGAGGTGACGGACACTGTCGCTATGATCTTTAAATCCAATGATGATGAGATAATAGATGTTATTTTCACTTGTTTTCTGTTTAATGTTTAACTTTAAAATCTCCAGTTATTATAATTAGTTTGACCTACAGTGGCTCTAATCCTCTAGTGGATGAGTGAATATCAGAAGCAGCTCTGGAGTTATTGATCGAATCTCTCCACAGATAGTTTATTGTTATTGATCAGTTCCCTCCAAGATTCTGCCGCTTTTTTTGGGATTGTTGTTCCTTAAAATGTCAAATAAAAAAAAAGATGCATTTCTAAAACATTGCGATACAGGTTGAAATGTTTTTATTTTCACTGAAATTACAGAAGAAAGTGAAAATGATGCTTGTGTTCACACAGAACATCAGAGTCCCTGCAGGTCTGATATATATT
>NW_023339984.1:18585528-18590019 GCF_004916995.1 Morone saxatilis | reverse complement strand
GAACCAGGTAACACCCACTGTCTGTGTTGTGTGTGTGTGTGTGTGTGTCTGGTGTCTGTGTGTGGTGTTATATGACCTGTCCTCATTTCTCTTTGTGTTTTCCCTTTTTAGTGCTTCTCCTCATCTCTTGTCTGTTCTTTTGTGTCGTCTCTTTGTTGTCTCTTTGTTGTTTCTGTCCTCAATAAGAAATCGGACTCACCTGTGCCACATACACACACACACAGAACAAAGGTTGGTTGTCGGTAGCGATAGGAATCACCTGAACAGTAGTTCACTGATGAAGAGCACACACTTCATCAACAACAACCTGTACCAGTCAGAGGTTCAATACGAGAGCCTGAGAGACAAAACCCAGGGCAGAGACGCCTTGTAAGGTACTCACAAGTCGACTCTAAAAGAAGTTTCACATATCTGACGCAGTAACGTTATTCCCTGTTCATCCCGGTCCGGCAGGTTATCAGCAGTTAATTAGCAGTTAGCTACTTTAGCTAATTTAATAATATCGGTCCATCAGGAAACTGTGTGAATCTCAGAGAGTTGAAGGACGAAATATGTCCTCCATAAAATGTGATCCAGTTTCACCAGAATCACTGAGTACAGTTAAGAAGCTGAGCTAACTAACGACTGATGTAAATAAACTAACCAGTCATCTAATTTACAGAAGTCATTAGTTAGGAAGTGTTTTGTTAAAATGATCTTTCAGTTGTAACTAGTTAGTGATTGAACCTTTTCACTATAGAGCAGATAGAAGCTAGAGAGAAAGCGTTTGATTGGACGCAGCGTTAGTAAACGCCCCGAGTGCAGGATGAGTCATCAGATACTTTTATTGATTATCAGGAAACTGTAAAATACCGTTAGGTAAGCTGAACATACCTGAACCAGGACTTCCTGTCGGTGTTGGACAGACATTGGAGGAGACAGATGAGACGTGAATCCACTGAGAGCTGATTAACAGACTGTTATAGAATATAATATATATAATGTTATAATGTTAGAGCAGAATGAGGAGACCCCCGTGGGTCGTCCGGTTTTAGGTTTTAATGAACACGTTGAACGTCTGCAGTCTGTCACTGACACTGATGACAGACCTCTGGACAGCGTGTCCACGGGTCTGACTGTGCTGCGGTTCAGAACGACGTCCTTTGATCAGTTAAAGTGAGAGTAGAGAGGACTCAGACTCTAACAGACCTCGAGCTCAACGGTGTCCCGTCTCTGTCTGCAGCTACGACGTGATCTTCGCGTCCGGTCCGGAGGAGCTGCTGTCCAAGTTTTCCCGTCTGGGTCACAGAGTGGTTTTCTCAGCCGAGGGATTCTGCTGGCCCGACCAGAGGCTGGCCTCCAAATACCCAGAGGTGCATGCTGGGAAACGCTACCTCAACTCCGGAGGTAAGAGGAACTCATCCGTCAGCGCTCAGTTTATTATTATTATAGTGTGGGGACACCTTCACTGAGTTAGATATCAGATCATCAGAACTTCATCAAAGTGGACAGAAACAGAAAACTCATTAAAGCGTCTGTTAGTGTTTCAACAATCACCAACTCTGCTTTGGTGGAAATAAATAAGAAGATCATTTAGTTTTATTTAAAGTAATGTAGAGTTTTTAGGAGCCGTGTTTATTGAAGCTCTTATTTACTTCAGTCAGGTGAAGAGTATAGGTGTAAGTTTGTATATAATAATCATGAAAATCCGTCTGTCTGTCTGTCTGTCTGTCTGTCTGTTCAGGGTTCATCGGCTTCGCCTCAGACCTCAGTACGATCGTCCAGCAGTGGAAGTACAAAGACAACGACGACGACCAACTTTTCTACACCAGAATCTACCTGGACAAGACCCAGAGGGTAAACTCATTCATCTAACTGACTAATAACTCAATTCTCTAACTGCAACTAATAACTCATTCAATCTAAACTGACTAATAACTCATTCATTTAACTTACTAATAAACTCATTCATCTAACTGACTAATAACTCCTTCTCTAACTGACTAATAACTCATTCATCTAACTGACTAATAACTCTTCATCTAACACTAATAACTTCGTTAATCTAACTCACTGATAAACTCATTAACTGTTTAAACAACAACAACAACAAACAGATGATTGTGATTTGTGTCTTCAGACCAAGTACAACATGACTCTGGACCACCGCTCCCGAATCTTCCAAAACCTGAACGGAGCTGTTGGTGAGACAGACGCACACACACACACACACACACACACACACACACACACACAGAGTAAAATAAAATGGTTACATGTTTTGTATATTGTGGCAAACAGGAAGTAGCATTGTCAACCTTTTATCTCCTCAGGGGACAAGAAGTCAAACACACAGTACAGTGGAGGATACACTCTGATTGTATTCATATTAACTGTCTGTGGGCAACGTCCTGTCTGAGTCTGGTGGCTTTCATGTGTTACATTTAGAGCAACGTGCAAATCCCAGAAGCTGCAGATTGTTTGATGAAGATAAAATGTGACTCTGTGGTTCTGAAGAAGTGGACTGAAGCTCCCAGTTTCTGTCAGAATAACCTCAGTCGGATGTTTTTGAAGCTCTAACCTGAACGTGTCTCTGTGTGACAGACGAGGTCGTCCTGAAGTTTGAGAGGGCAAAGGTCAGAGCGAGGAACGTCGCCTACGACACGCTTCCTGTCATTATCCACGGCAACGGCCCCACCAAGGTAAGCGGCCGATCGCAGCCCGCGGGCCAGAACTGCCTGCAGTGTGTGCAGTTCCTGAGGTTCTCACTGTTTGGTTTGCTGATGCGGACACGATGCTGTGGGTTTAAATTACAGCTCAGAGTGTTATTGAAGACAACAACAATGTAGGAACCCTGTCATTGGATAACTAACAGTGGCAGAAAAACCTCACCGCTGTCCGTGTTTGTTCACACGCTGCTGAACACACAGCAGGACAAAGACGGAGCTCTAACTCCCTCAGCAGTGAACTGATGGCATTCAGTGTGAGGGTGTCCATATCCCTGATGTCCATCCACACAAACAGCTAATGATTTACACTGCTAATGGAGACAGAGTGTAAACAAATATATATATTGGGTCTATTACCAACTACACATTTATACACAAAAGTTAAATTTCACATTGCAAAGGAGAAACTACGGTGGCTGCAAAACTCATGAAGAACATCACAATGTTTTTGTTTATTTTCGTTGTGTTGAGCTGGACGGACTCACTGAGAATGAGCTGTCAATCACAAGGTAGCCCCGCCCTAAAGCATATTATGGTCTGTTTGACTCTAAATGGGACCATCAGTTACTCACACACACACACACACACACACACACCACATTAATATCTAATACAGGTAGCATCCAGGCAACAATCAGACCTAACTGTGGTTTATTTGCCTGTGGCCCATAAATAAACTCTGGACAGGAACAGCTGGAATTATTTGGTTCTGCCTCATTTCTGACTTTAAATAGTTGGCTAACTCACTAGATTTAGTTTAGTCGTAGTTGAAGTTTATAGGTTCAAATATTTGTTAGCTGCAAGCCGTTGTACAGCTGTAGAGAAACAGGAGTTATGTATAAGTTCCAGACTCACTAGGAAGAAGTGAATTCAACCTGTGTTGAAGATACAGCACAACATCAAACACTACTGATCGTCTGTCCATCAGACCTCCAGGTTCTTCTCTGATCATCAGCAGCAAATGTTCACAGCCTGAAGGGAGGCTGAAACGTCACAATATTCATCTGGAAATCTCCACTCACACAGCCATGTTTCTGCCTTGTTCTCCTCAGGTTCTCCTCGGGTCCGACCAGCAGGGGTCGGGGAACAGCGCTCTGTGGACGCTCCCAGAACTTCGGATTTGGCGTCGTTGGTACACAACCTGGACCACAGACAGACAGAGGAGATCAGATCAGAGGAATCAGAGGAGATCAGCATCAGAATATGTGTGTTCTGTTTGGTTTCACGTTTTGTGGATTGAAGAGCGGATCCTGGCTGGCGGTAGTTGAGGACGTCAGTCGGTCCAAGACTTCCTCCATGAAGGGAGTGGCGTTCGATGAACACAGCGGACGTACACCAGGAGCATCTCCTCGTCCTGAAACACACACACAACCACACACACACATTTTAAACACTGTGATGAGATAAAACAACGTGGATGAGCGAGCGCGTCAGCCGCCGTACGTACGGGTAGGTCGTTTAACAGCAGACAGGTCGTCATCGCATTATCCACAGCCGTTCTCAAAGGTCCACGCCGTTCGGTACGTAGTTCCCCAGGTAGTTCAACTGACAAGCTGCACAACACACACAACACAACTCTGTGACCTCACTGACACTCACAATTACTCGACAGTGTGTTAAACCTGCAGTCTCTCTACAGCCAGCAGGGCAGCTCCAGCTCTGATAGTATGGAGTCTTATGGAGAGTTGCATGTTATGAGCTCAGTAAACAGTTCCTGATGAGTTTCTTGGTCTCAGTCTCTAGTTTCAGTCTTCTTCCATACAGCATGAATGTTCGTTAGTAA
>NW_023339984.1:18582644-18585503 GCF_004916995.1 Morone saxatilis | reverse complement strand
GGCGAGACCAGGACAGACATAGAGAGAGAGCAGGGCGCCTCCAGACAGGAGAGAGGAAGACAGGCAGAGAGGAGACGACTGAGAGAGAGAGCGCAGAGCACGACTCGAGAGGAGAGAGATGAGAGCGACGATGAGAACTTTGAGAGACGAAACAGAGTGACGGAGAGACAGAGAGAGAGCAGACAGAGAGACAGAGAGAGAAGAGAAGAGGACACCAGAACGGACGACGAGCGACCACCAAGACAGAGAGAGAGAGAGAGCGAGACAGAGACCCAAGCAGCGGGAGAGCGGCCGAATAGGAGAGAGCAGACAGAGACAGAGAGGAGGAGGAGACAGGAGAGACGAGAGAGACAGAAGGAGAGAGAGAGGAGAGACAGGGAGAGAGAGAGAGAGAAGAGGAGAGTGAAGAGACGAGATGAGAGAGAGACAGACGAGAGATGGAGAGGAGAGAGACAGAGAGAGAGAGGACAGAGAGAGAGAGAGAGTGAAGACAGAGAGAGAGGACGAGAGAGAGAGACAGAGACGAGATGAGATGGAGAGAGAGACAGTGTTTACCACTCAGGCTGTTTATCTTGTAACTCTCAGAAACTCTTTGCTGTGAATGTTTGTGATTTCTTCTATTAGAATCTTTTATTGTGTTTTTCACATATTGTTTTACTGTTATTCTTTATTGATGCTGTTGTGTGTGTAAATCACTTAATGTTATTGATTATTATGGGCTGAAAATGTAATATGAAGTATCTAAAATATGTAAAAGCTAGATAAGGAGTTAGAAGGTAAGCTGAGGCACAATATAATAGTATCGATTTATAAATCAGATGCATGTTGTTCATTGTATTGTTTAAACTCAAACCTTGGCTGTACCTATATTTGCATTGTCATGTGATGTATATATAAATATAAATATATATATAAATACTTTGGTTGCCGAATTGATCATAATCGTACAACAATTATGAATCTGTAAAATAAATAAGATAATCAACGTGTATCATTAATAAAACCGGAGTAAAGTTTAAAGGTTAAGTTCCTTCAGTGAACCCTGGTGGAGCTAACCGCCGCTGACCAACAGAAGCGGGTTAAAAGAGTCCCTGAACGCACCTTTACTCCTTCTACACGGTTATTATATTTATTTATTCATTATAATCACAAACAATACAGTTTATTCACATTAATAACGTTTAATTCAGCTCAAATCAACTCAAACTCACCGGAAGCTTTCTTCTCCAGCACCATGTTTGTTCTCTCACTTCCGTCTACGGCAGCCGCGGAGGTTCAAGACAAATCAGGCGAAGCGCGAATAGCTTTATCCCAGGTCCGCTGTGTTTACTCAATATGGCTTTTTATGGTTAAAGATATTTTTATTATTATTTCTATTTCACCATAAAGACTGAATAAATTACTGTGGTCTAATTTACTACGGAAAGCCACAGGGGATGTAACAGAAACGCGTTTCTCTCTGTCGTCACCTGGTGGCCACAAATACACATTAACGAATAAAATCAAATAAAGGAGTTCCTGGTGAACAGGTTGAAGTTTGGAGACTTTAGAGACAATAAACAAGAATAAATAAACAATATTTATGATTTAATCCTCTGACACTGAAAATGTTAAAGAAAATATAATAAAATCTGCCCTTAAGACTATTATCTTCTAGTTATTCTCTTCTTAATTCAAATGATCTATTTTTAATTAAAATAAAAACACAATTATGTTTGAATTGGCACAAAATATGAATAATAATAAATAATAATAATAAAATAAAAAGATGGTACAGAAGCTGCTGGAGATGTTTTGTTTTGTTGAACGTTGCTCCCTGCTGTAAAGAGTCCGACTTTAATGAATTATTTTGTCATTGAAAGACTTTAAAGTTCACTCAGCTCCACAATCAGACACCAAAAGTTCCCAACATCAGCCCCCCCCCACCGGACACAGAAAACAAACGCACCCCGCTGTCACAGTAAAATGATTTATTAAAATCTCAAAACTTTATTCGCTCAGTCATTAACAAATAATTTAATGCAGTTTGTACAAAGCCAGAGAGTCGACGGTGGAAATACTCGACTACACGATGGAAACATAAAACACTAAACAATGAAGAATAAAACATGAAATATAAAAACGACCATTAGCGTTTGAAAATATCTTTCACCTCCTCATCATTTACACACTTTTACTACACACTCCTTGGTAGAAAAAATACTTTTTAAACCCTTTTATTAAACATATTTTATCTCTTTATCGCACTGATTTCTCTCCTGATTGAACGCTCGCTGTTCGGGGGGAGTGGAAGCAACCTGTGGAGCTTTATCTGAGCTAAATAATCCTCTGTTAGTCGATTAATTATTCTCATGAAGGTTGGTTTGTTCTGAAATGTTGGAATTCATTCAGTCACTGAGGGAACCAAGAAGCTGCAGGAGGGAGTGAAACAGTGAAACATTCAGGAACTCTAATCTGCAGCTACAGCACTATTAGAGTATCTCACACACACACACACACACACACACACACACACACTTGCATAGATCCAGGTAGTGTAATCAGGTAAGGCAGCACGGTGACTTTAAGTGATTTTAACCTCCACCACAGACTCTTATTTTGAAATGCCACACTTGTCTTGTTACTAAAAATGAAGGTAAATAAAGTGACTCTTATTCTGAAATGTCCCCTCTGACTCTGAGCGGTCACACCTGCGATGAGGTCACGCTGAAATGATACAGGTGAGCTGGATCGTCCAATCAGAGACGAGACAGAAAAAAAAAGTTGTGATATGTTCTGAGACGATGTGTTCAAGGTCATCACGTATAATCCTCCGTCCTGGCTGTCTCCATCAGTGATGATGAGGTCGACTAGCGTTCA
>NW_023339984.1:18581876-18582266 GCF_004916995.1 Morone saxatilis | reverse complement strand
TTCGGTTCGGTTCGGTTCGGTTCGTATTGACGGTAAACATAAAGTAGTCTGAGTCACAGGGAATTCTTTATTGTTTATTTGTAAACAGACAACTGTTATATTAGTGAATCATCACTTTAAGGTTATATAATGATACTTTATGATTAACTGATATGGATCAATATCAATATCAGTAACATATAATGACAGTTATGGCGGTAAATTAAGATAATAAATAAATAAAAGTAAATAAACACAACACCCAACTAAATCTGATTTATTTACATTTATTTTATTTATTATATATTTTTATTTATATAAAATCATTCCTTGTTTTCATTTAGAATCATTTAGTGTATTTTTATATTGTCTGCACCTATACAGCTAACTGTATCTGTATTGATTATTGAT
>NW_023339984.1:18580960-18581821 GCF_004916995.1 Morone saxatilis | reverse complement strand
TCTGTATTGATTATTGATCAGTATCAGCTGATTGTGAATGGCTGCCCTTTGTGTGCCTGTTTTTAAAACTACTGTATTAATTAAATATGATCTGTTTGTTATTAATGATCCTTCTGCTTTAATTACTATAATATTCGTATAAAACACGTCTTTAGTTTGTTAAAGTTTAGGCCTAAATCATTTAGTTTATCTGTAAATGATACACGCAGGAAATAACACGACACTAATTATAATAAAACATTATTATTGATTATTGATGACAGCACAACTCAATTTAACCAAACAACACTCCTGTAATGGAGGTGGTTCTTCTTCACTGACAGTAATACAGCAGATACTGACAGTAAACATTAGACAGAAGATAACTCCAAGGCTCGTCAGCTAAAGTGAACGGAAATATTCAACCATGAAACTGAGTCATCATCCAGGATGTCGCAGTTACAACCTCTCATAGATAATGTTTCTGTAATGACACAGAGATTGTGCAGAATGCCCCTTTATTTATCTTCACATTAAAATCTACATTCATCATTTCACGATGAAAACAAACTCTGCTCAGCTTCAGTTGAAACCACAGCTGTGGATCTGTATTTAATAATAGTCTATATATGTATTTATTCCTTTTTCCACAATAACAATCAAACAAACAAACAAACAAACAAACAGGAAGTTTGTGGAAAACCAGAGATGTGATTAGTTCCTGTGAATATTGATCAGAGACGAGTTTTCCTGTTATTTTTATATAATTCTCTGTATTTGTATCAGTTTTAACAATCCGACAGACTTATTGACAGATTCTGTTTATTCTCATTGATCTATCAGCTGTTTGGTTTCTGATTGATCAGAGACTGAAGCTCTGTC
>NW_023339984.1:18580166-18580854 GCF_004916995.1 Morone saxatilis | reverse complement strand
CAAAGTATTGAGACTTTTTTACACTTAAAATGAAGAAGGCTTTGTGACCCTTTGGCGACCCCTAGTGGAGGAACAGTTCAGTTCAACAGACAAACAGGAGGACACGGGAAATAATCTGTTGCAGGTAACTCACTGGTTCTAAGAGTTCAGGTTCTGTGTAACAATCTCTACCTCCTCTTCAGGACTGTGAACAGAGCAGAGAGAGAAAATGTTTCCTCTTCGTCCTCAGTTTAGTTTAGTTTCTTCTTCATGTTCATAAACTGTTGTACAATATGTATAGAAAGAAAATTACAAAAATAAAAAGTAGAGTTTAAGACATAAAGTTGTATACGTTGAAATACAGGAATATGTTATAATATGAAATAAAGGTTTGTAAGCAGCAGAAAGCAGCGTTCGTTACACTCGCTGTCACCAGTGTTTAATCTTTCTCGACACTAAGAAGAAAAGCATCGCTGCACTTTCGTCCCAGAGTCTGTAAAAAAAACTAATGTAGATTAATATTTCCACCTGGGTGTCTGCAGACGATAAATACCGACTGCTGCAGAGTATTTTGAGCCAGGAGTGGATTCATGTGAGCCTCGTTCATCGTAAAAAATGGACTCACCAAAATTATCTGAAAAAAAGATCAAATACATAATAAATAATAATCAGTGGTGTAGTCTATGTGATACGCAGGTATACGCCGTAT
>NW_023339984.1:18578331-18580066 GCF_004916995.1 Morone saxatilis | reverse complement strand
GAGCAGACACATTCACAGTACAGAGGGAGGTGGGAGGGAACTAATGGATCAATATCTGTGACCTCCTGAGGACGTTGTTGTCTCTGATGTTCATCCAGAATAAAAACATTCAGAACTTGAGAATCATCGTATATTTGTTCAACATTCGTTTCTTTTAACTGTCACATTGCTTTATTCTCATCCTTTACATATTTTATTGTTCTTTTGGTTTATTTTATTTCTTATTTCTTACGCTGACAGATTCTGTTAAGATAAAAACTGTATTGATTGCTCACTGGGAACAACACGATAGATAGAAACTACGTTAAATAAGTGAGTTCTATGTACACTGTTGTTCTTTTATTTGTTATTCATTTGATTGTGTGTTTTTCTCTCTTCTGTAGAGCTATAAATAATATACATGTAAATAAAGTATTATTATTATTACTATACAAACAAACTTTATTTAAAACCTCAGTGCTGTTTGCATCAGTCAGTGACTCTGTGGTAGAGCAGGTCTCAAAAACTCCTAACAAATGTTACGTCACAACCAAAACGTCTCACACTGACCAACAAACAGTTCACTTTCAGTTTTTAATAATTATACAAACAGTTCACTGTCGTCCTAAAATCTCTTAAAGTTAGTGTTAGCATGTTTTCACTTTCAGACCAAATTAAATTTAAATTCATCGACCAGCAGAAGATATAAATTCATCTTTAATGTTCTTTTCTCTCCCAGGCCTCTGGCCCCGCCCCCTCCACACAAGCAGCCAATCAGAAGCCTTCACACTGAATCTATCAGCATCACCTGAACCTGTACCAGACTACTGGACCCGGATCCACCGCAAACTCTGCTGTTCTACAACTAATCAGACTTTTATCAAGCTGTCGTTGGAGTTTAAATGTCCTCAGATCTAATAAAGACGAACTGATTCCAGGTTTCACACAGCGGCTGTTTCTCTGATGTAGTTAGCGAATGCTACGCTAACTCTTGACTGTGGAAGACACTGGGTTGAGTTACTGCTGTATGGAAGCTAGTTAGCATACAACACAAAACATCAGCAGATAAACAGTTTGATCCGTTCTTCAGAACCAAATCTCAGAACATTGTCAGATATCTCACCATCAGTCGTCTTCGTAGGGTTTCCTCAGTGCTGTTTGATTAGTAAACGATGATATTCATACGTATTCGTTATGGATCGAGCTCGGAGGCGCCAGTTACTAAAGTTTTCTTCATTCCCGCCAATTGAAGCATGTAAAACTTTACTCTGAGCGTCTTTCTGAAAAACTGTAAAACTGTGACAATAAAAGACTGTAAACTCTAAATAAGAGTAATGGAGTATTTTCAGTTTCCTCCAGGATTACAACAATGGATCAAAGGATGTGATTGATTGTTGATTTCAGATCAGCAGGAGACAACAAAAGTAATGTAACTAATTATATTTAGCGTAACTAATATTAGTAATTAGTTACAGTTCTAGTTATTGTAGAAAGTAATATTATTAGTTACCCTGGTTACAACTCTGCTGCTGTGTTACAAAAAATAATCAATAAACATTTAGGTGGCAGATGATCAGTTTTATTGGTTGAGTGTGTGAACACATTAAAGGAGTTAATTCTCATTGATCTAAATGTTCTTACACATAAATATCAGATATAAACAAAGATAAATAGATAAAAGGTAAAATGACTTATGTTACAAGAATGGAAAACAACGAAAATTTATAACAATTCAAATTATAGTAGAATATAAGAG
>NW_023339984.1:18575098-18578304 GCF_004916995.1 Morone saxatilis | reverse complement strand
AACTAGTGTGGAACGTTGCTTAAAAAGAGAGAGTTATGTTTAATAAACACAGTAAGGATCAATATAAAAGGACTGAATGTACAGATTAACTGAGTGAGGAACACAATTTCTGCTGTGGAAAACTTTCTGTGTTATAACGTCTAATAGCATCATGTGATATCACTGAAGTAAAATAAAAAGATATCAATTAGTCGTGTTTGCTGTACAGTTTGGAACTTACACACGTTAATATATCAGGAGAGTCGAGGCTCCAGTAACAGGAATAAACTGCCTCAGACTGCAGAGGAATTATAAACTGTAATATAACTGTATAACTGTAAAGAATAAAGCTTTTCTGGTGAACTTGTAAACCACAGCGCCCACTGCTGGACAAACTTTACACGGACACTAATATATTAGCACAAGCATAATGCTGATACAGATATGACAGCGGCTTTCAACCTGGGGGTTCGATGGGACCAACTGAAATATTTAAGTTAATATTAAAGTATCTTCTGACATTTTTAGTAGAAAAAGAAAAAGCCAACAAAAATAAAATACAGCACAGAACCATCAGTGTCAGATTTATTAAGAAAAACACTTCAATATTTCAGTTTGTAATCCGTCACTGAATTCATGGCAAACACATTCTTTGTCAGTATGCAACAAGAGGGCATTGAACTGTGTCTTTTTAATAATCTGCATTTAGAATTTAGTGAGAAACTGTTTCCTGTGAACACTACAGGTAGTTGTTTCTTTATAACTTGCAAAAAAACGTTGGAGCTCGAAAAAGTAGGTTTTGCGATTTTGCAAAAACATTTTATAAATGTAAATGATCCCTGAACAGTTTCGAGCAGACGAGAATTCACAAACACCATCCTGATTATTCTGGAGGTTGTGACCTTTAAAAGGTTGAGAACGTGTTATGAAGAATATTATATATCTATATGATCGATCAATATCAGCTGATTGATCTTTCAGTCAGGCAGCAGAAAGTCGTTTTTAGTAATACAAGTATTAATGTTTTTGTATGAAAGTATCGATACAAATGTATATATTTATACATATGAACTGATAATATATTGATAATATATTGATAATATATAAAAAGCACCAACAGTCAGTTTACAGCTGCTATCACAATGAGTCTGCAGTGACCTCACTTCCTGCTCTAAATAAACACAAGAGGACAGTAACCTGCAGTCAGTCAGTGTCCATTATCACTGTCCTCTCTTACTGTCTCTATCAGCAGCCTGCAGGAGAGACACTCTGTGGTGCATTGTGGGATTTTATAGGTGAACTCTTCCTTCCTGTGAGTGAGTGTAAATGTGATGTTTGAGCTCTCAGATGATGCAGACAGACATTAATGTCAGAGACAGTAACAGTGTCTCACAGTGGACGCAGAAGAGGACGCTGGACGCCGTCTGACCAACACATTGGAAATAAGTAACAAATAACTTGATGTGAAATGTTTCCACATCTTAAAGTAACTAAAGTAATGGAGTCTAGTAATATTGAGGTTACTAGTCCATCAGTACAAACATCTGCTGCTGATCTCTGCAGGTAAAAGAGCTCAAATATGATCCGGTCTGACCTTCAGTGTGGACCAGGACTCACTAGAGTTCACACTACAGAAGATCTGTGGTCAATGAGATCTGTGATCACAGTGAGTCTAAATACCAGCTGTAAA
Source organism: Morone saxatilis (assembly GCF_004916995.1). Taxonomy (NCBI): domain Eukaryota; kingdom Metazoa; phylum Chordata; class Actinopteri; family Moronidae; genus Morone; species Morone saxatilis. Next base: position 18,576,635 of record NW_023339984.1, on the reverse strand, counting down.
CAACATATACAAGTAAAGTTATAAACGATACAAATACTGCAAAAAAAAATACAAATTGACTTGATATTGATTAGATAGATGAATATATATGTCTGTACACAGTGAGCAGGGTTTATAGTGGAGCATCAAATGGATGTTTGAGAGCGTTTCTACGTCCACTTATGGATAACTGGGAGAGCAAATTAAGCTTGTGCCAACTGTTGTTTCCATGATTGAAACTTTAGTTTAGCCTGTTTCTGACCCTCTCCTTCCAGCAGAAGGTTGGCATCATGGTTACATAGTGTGTGACGAAGGGAGCATTTTGTAACATGGGAGGGCAGAAGGTAGTCAGTTATTGTTGTCTATTCCTTGAGTTTGTAGAAAAACATCAGAGTGTGGACGGGAGGCCGGAGTCAACAGCTTTGCTCTGGAATCAAACTAGTGCAGCGTGAACGCGTTGGTGAACTTTAAGAGAACTACTCTGAGTAAAACGTTTGCCACACTGCTCACACCGGAAGGGTTTCTCTCCGGTGTGAACATGTTGGTGTATTTTCAGGTTATCTATCGTAGTGAAAGTCTTCCCACAGCGGGCACACCAGTACGGTTTCTCTCCAGTGTGACTGCGCTGGTGGACTTTCAGATGACTTGACGTTGTGAAGGCTTTCTCACACTGGTCACAGCTGTACGGTTTTTCTCCAGTGTGAACGCGTTGGTGCTTCTTTAGGTCACTTGATGCGGTGAAAGCTTTCTCGCACTGGTCACAGCCGTATGGTTTCTCTCCAGTGTGAACCAGCTGGTGCCTTTTGAGTTCATACGCTGTAGTGTAAGCTTTCTCGCACTGGTCACAGCTGTGCGGTTTCTCTCCAGTGTGAATGTGTTGGTGGTTTTTCAACTGAGTCAATTGAGTAAAACTTTTCCCACATTGGTCACACCAGTAGGGTTTCTCTCCAGTGTGTCTGCGCTGGTGAGCTTTTAAGGTACTCAACTGTGTGAACGCTGCAGTGCATTGGTCGCAGTTGTACGGTTTTTCTCCGGTGTGAACTCGTCGGTGGGTTTTTAGATTGTTTAAAGAGTTGAACGCTTTCTCGCACTGCTCACAGCTGTACAGTTTCTCTCCAGTGTGAACACGTCGATGGATTTTTAGATTACTCAAAGAGTTGAATGCTTTCTCGCAGTGGTCACAGCTGTATGGTTTCTCTCCAGTGTGAACTCTCTGATGAATCTTTAAAGACGATGATTTTGTGAAGGATTTGCCGCAGTCCTCACAGTAGAAACGTTTGAGTCCATCTCTTCCTCTCCGTTTCTGTAGCAACAGACAGAAAGACAGACAGAGATGTTATTGTGAGCCTGTATTGTTGTAGTGGAGCCAGCAGCGCCATCTTACTCAGTTTCACCCAGTGTTGACAGTCAGAGGGCAGTTAGCTCACCTATCAACCCTACCATCAATAAATTACTAATTCAGTGACACACTGTTGACAAACTCATGTTAGTAAAATTAAAAATATATACTGATTGATCTGATTTTTCCTTGCCACTGTCTCCAAGTGCTTGCTCATGG
>NW_023339984.1:18574773-18575012 GCF_004916995.1 Morone saxatilis | reverse complement strand
TCTGTTATGAATTGGAGCTATACAAATAAAACTGAACTGAATACAGGACACTTATTGTAAAGTGTCAGGATCTGCTCTAAAGGTAAATCATTTATTTAGATACAGATAAAGTCAGTAATATCTTTCCCATTTTAAAATTATTTAATATCTTATCATACACGTCATTGTTACTGTATTTTTTTTGGATTCTGTTTTATTTTGCTGCAGCACTTTTTAGAAAGCTGCTGTACAAATACATT
>NW_023339984.1:18574475-18574767 GCF_004916995.1 Morone saxatilis | reverse complement strand
ATTATTACAGTGGTGTAGTCTAGTTTATTGTAGTGGGTATACTGTGATGATTCCCTCCCAGCCTCGATACCGACACCCCATAAGCACCACCACACTCACTAACGCATACAGTCGGCTACATGCATCCACACATAACTGAAAGCATTCTGAAAGACTGGGTATGTATTATCAACAATTTATTATAAGCAACACAAGCCAATAAACTAGTAACTAAAGCTGTTCGTAGTGTATCAATGTAGTGGACTAAAAAGTACAATATTTCTCTTTGAAATGTAGTGGAGTATTTGAGTAG
>NW_023339984.1:18566451-18574375 GCF_004916995.1 Morone saxatilis | reverse complement strand
TGTTTGTACAGTGATAATAAAGTTTTGTGTTTGTACAGTGATAATAAAGTTGTGATTGATAATAAAGAACTGATCTAATCAGAGTGATTGACAGGAGAGATGATCAGAGGGTCAGCGGTGCCGGGGTTGAAGAACGGGAACAGTCTCTCAGTGAACTGACAGTCAGTGAAGGAGAACATCAGATCTGCAGCATCAACATCGTAAAAGGAGACCAGACCGCCATCGTAGTCCACGAACACGCCGATCTTCCGAGGATTCCACGTCAGACTGAGGTGAACGTCACGGCTGCCATCACAAGCTTTGTACTCGTTAGCCTTCCTCAGTATCCAGAGCCCACTCTCCTGGTTCTTTGTGACTTTCCCCTTCCTGCTGATGGACTCTCTGACCACTCCTAAATCCCACTTCATCTTCTCCTTTACCTGCACCTCGTAATAAAACCTTCCACAAGAGAAACTCTGCTTTGCTAAGATCCCACCGCCTGGATAAAACCTCTCCGGCGTCTTTGGGAGAGTCTTCTTCATGTCTCCAAGACTGACTTGTTTGTCGTGGTCGGACAGGACGAGCCAGGGACTCGCTGTTTCAGGATCCAGAGCCACTTCCACTTCGCACTGCTGGACCCTCTTCAGCTCGACCTCAATCAGCTTCTTCATCTGTTTACTGAGCGTCTCCTCCAGCTGGTCCACAGCTTCCACCACAACCCTCCTCACCATCTCCTCGTATAGCGGCTGCTGGATGCCGACCTCCGTCCAGTCCTTTGTGGGTGGAGCAGTGTTCACGGCTGAGAAACTTTGGAGAAGATGAAAGTGGTCGTCTGAGCGCGAGAGCTGATCCACTTCAGTGCTTCTCTTCACCAGCTCACAGATTTCCTGCTCGAGCTCCATGATGAAGCCTTCGGCCTGTCGGCTTGTTGTTTTCAGCTTCTTCTCAATCACCTCGATGAGTTCGGCCAGACCTCCTTCAAGAAACTGCATCAGATCAGTGAAGACCTGAACACCGACCGCCATCTGTCTGTCTGCAGATTCTTTATTTATCTTCCCTGAGAGTGTAATCTCCTCAATCTTCAGTCGCCTCTCCTGGATCATCCGATACATCTTTCCTTCGGTCTTCCCCAGCATGGCCTTCCTTCTCTCATGCTCCTCTTTCAGAGGAACTAACATGTGTGTCTTGTGGTCTAAAAGGCTGCAGAGCATGCAGACGTTCGTACGGTCCGTCCTGCAGAACAGCTCCAGCAGTTTATCGTGCTTCGTACACATCCTGTCTTCCAGGTTCTCCACAGGGTCGATCAGCTGATGTCTTTTCAGGCCTGACATTGTCAGATGAGGCTCCAGGTGAGTCTCACAGTAGGAGGTCAGACACACCAGGCAGGACTTCACAGCCTTAACTCTAGCTCCAACACATTCATCACAGTAGACCTCTCCTGGTTTGGCAACTTGTTGCTCCGGGTTGCTGCTGGCTGTGTTTACAGCCGACTGTCTGAACCGATTCGCCATGTCAGAGATGAAATTATTGATGCGCAACTTAGGTTTGATATCAAAGCGCTCTTTACACATGGGGCAGATACAGAAGACGTTAACATCCCAGTGCTGTGTGATGCAGCTTTCGCAGAAGTTGTGTCCACATGGTAACGTGACTGGAAGAGTGAAGACGTCCAGACAGATGGAGCACAGAAGCTGGTCTTCGGTCAGCAGGCAGCCGGCGGCCGACATGGTGACACACTGACAACGACAGAGAACACAGATTCACCTTCAGCATACGGAAAGAAATATAAAGGTTTCTGGTTCCTCAGAGGAACCGCCAACTGGGAACTTCTTACTGTGTGCAGTGGCACCACCAACAGGACAGATGAGCCGGTTACTATAACAACTGTCCTTTAACAGACTCATTTGTATTATTTCATTTAGTTAGCAGGTCTCTCTTCTGGCATTTAAAATAGTCAGTCAGGTTTTTGTTGTTTTGTTGTAAAAAGAACACAAACTCTTCAGTCTAAATCAAAGATATACTTTTAAAGTTTTCACAAAATAACACAGAAATCACAAAGATCATCAAAAACAGAGATAATCAAATAAACTCAAAATTCCCGTCTGGGCTTTTTACCTCTCCTAATCCCACGTTGCTTTTAGTTCTGCTTTCATGGATGAAAGGTTAAACCATTTTCAGTCCAGTAAACCTGTTTATCTGTTTATTATCTGTTTATCTGTTTACTGTCTGTTTATTATATTAAACATGTTGCAACTCTTCACCTTTCTGTGTCAAACAGCATAAATGAGCAACCATTCGATCCGAATGTTTCTAACAGTCCCAGAGTTTACAGCTGCTATCACATGAGTCTGCAGGGACCTCACATCCTGCTCTAAATAAACTAGAGGACAGTAACCTGCAGTCAGGTCAGGTGTCCATCTAATCACTTGTCTCTACTCGTCTGTATCAGCAGCCTGCAGGAGAGACATCGTGGTGCATTGTGGGATTTTATAAGTGAGCTCTTCCTTCCTGTGACTGAGTGTAAATGTGAAGTTTGAGCTGTCAGATGATGCAGACAGACATTAATGTCAGAGACAGTAACAGTGAGCGTCCAGCAGGCTGCTGACAGTCAGTAACAAATAATTTATAATGTATAATATAATGAACAATGTGTGGTAGACAGAGGTTCTCCTCACTCTCTAACTCATGTCTGAATGGAGTCTGCTGATACTGAGATTACTGTGTTCACAAACATCAGCTGCTCTTTGCTCTCTGATCATCACCTTATTATCCCTTTATTACCGTTATGAAGCCCATGTGGCAATAAAACTATAACACAACATTGTGACCTGATGGAAAATAAAATCTTTACTTACAGTCTGAACTTTAAACTGCTTGTAAAATCTGTCTCAAACTTCCTGAAGCTCAAATATTCCAACGGTTGAATCAGTTTCAACCTGAAATAAAACATTCAAACATGTTCAAACATAAATACATTTTATTTTCCTGGAGTGAGGATTCATGAGGACTATCAGTCAATAATCAGCTGTGGAACTGTTGATCACGCTCCTGTTTACAGCTCTTGATATTTATCATATTAATGGAAAGTATAAATATGATCCATTATTATTATCATTGAATATTGTCTACAGGATAACATTTCTACAGTCACATTCATGCATACACTCCTCCATCAGCCTTCAGGTGTGCTGAACTCACCTGTGTGTGCTGCAGACTCCAGTCGAGTGTTCAGTCCCAAACTGAAGTGTTTCATTAATGTTTGACGTCTTCCTGCTGCTGGAGGACAAACTCCATCCATCAAACCTTTATGGTCCATGTGTTCACAGATATTTAACCCTGTCACACACTTTACTGACAGATTCATCAAGTTTTCACCTCCGTCGTCAGATTTGAACATTTAAACGGAGCATTTTTAACTGATTTATAATTTCTGTTTTATCATGAATGAATCCGACTGATTCCTGTTTCTATAATAACTTATGTATTCTGACTGATTCCTGTTGGTTTCTATAATAACTATGTATTCTGACTGATTCCTGTTTCTATAATAATAACTAATGTATTCTGACTGATTCCTGTTTTCTATATAACTTATGTATTCTGGACTGATTCCTGTGTTTTCTTATAATAACTTTATGTATTCTGACCTGATTCCTGTTTCTATAATACACTTATGGTACTTCTGACTGATTCCTGTGTTTCTATAGATAACTTATGTATTCTGACTGATTCCTGTGTTTCTTATAATAACTTATGTATTCCTGACTGATTTCTGTGTTCTATAATGAATAACTTTATGTACTTCCTGACTGATTTGATGTTAGCTAAGCTAACGCACGCTTTTCTGCTAGTTGAGCAGTTTAATGAACGTTTTGTAAAGTTTAAAACTTCAGTTTGTTGGTTTTATACAGTTCCTGTAGTTAAAACGTGACCACGATAGGAGAGTGTGTCTGCCAATTGTTGTCCTTATATATCCTCTGCGTGTGTGTGTGTGGGAGATCATATATACGCATATCCAAGTGACCACATCACCACACACACACTCTCCACCCACTCACTCACCACACACAACAACACACACTCACACACTCACCCACACACACTCACTCACACACACACAACCACACACTCACACACACACACTCTCACACACACACACACACAAACACTCTCACACACTCACCACACTCACTCATACACAACTCACCACACACCACACTCTCACACACACACACACACACTCTCTCAACACATCACCACACACACACTCTCACACCACACACACACACACACTCTCTCACACACTCACCCACACACACTCACTCACACACACACAAACATCGTACATAATGAAGCCTGTCCATTTTCTCCCAAACCAAACATTAACATTTTTCTTGTCGTCGGGCGGTTAGATTCTAAAATACTCATTTTTTTCCCAGAAGGCGAGTGATGGCGGCAGGTGGGGCCGTGCCTGTTTTTGGGGGGGATCTGTAAGGTGAAGAGAGAGAGGGAGAGAGACATAAAGGAGAAGAGAGAGAAGTTTCCAGTTGTTTCCGATAAGTCGAGGCGTTCATTTTCTTTGAGGATTTAATTATTTTAGTGTTTCAGACTTTCTTCAGTGGCTCCGCCACCAGGTGAGAACAATCAAGACACTTTTCATTAACGACTTCCTCTTTCCGTTTGGGATGAAATGATGTAGGAGCCTGAGCAAGCATCTAAACGGTCCCATAGACAGACAGTCATTGTTGCTAAGCTAAGCTAAAGTCATAGATGTTATTGTTTACATCTTCGCCTGCAGGTCTCCTTTAAACTATTGATTATGTTTTAATATATATATATATATATATGTATATATATATATATATATTATGTATATATTATATGTTAGAAACTTATTTTCTTGTTCCATTATTCCTCTTTCAATGTTTTTAATTAATACTCTAAACAGTACGGAAGCCCTGAGGGACAAGTGGGGATTCATTTTTTCTCATCATCACTTTTGTGGAAACAGGTTTTTAAATACAAATATTTTTAAACCTAGAAAATGTTTTTAACCCTGTTTTCACAGATCCGAAAAAAAACATTGAAAACTAAAAATGATCACGAGAAAAGAGAAAATACTGTACAAGAAAACAGAATAGAGAGAATTATATAATAATAATATATAATAATAATAATTATTATTATTATTAACTTTTTATAGGTAGAATTGGGATTTATGTTATTTTTAAGCCATTTGCATCTCATTGATATTAAATAATAACTATTTTATAAAATATCACCCGTATTTAATATGATATATATTTGTTTTCTAGCAGAAGAAAGGTGGACTCACCTGGACTCACCTGGACTGACCTGGACTACTGACTCACCTGGACTAACTGGACTGACCTGACTCACCTGGCATCACCTGGGACGAGATGCTGCAGTCTGTGTTGGTGCTCCGCCTGTTGCTTAGTTTCAAGGATCTGCAGCTCCAGTAAGGAAACTGTTTCTATAGCTTTCTAACAGATTACTTCACTAACAGGATTACTTTTATCAAGTAAGGGTCTGGAATACTGTTAAAGTTTCTCTCTGTGTGTGTTGTGTGTGTGTGTGTGTGTGTTGTGTGTGTGTGTACAGTGTGTGTGTGAGCTGTAAGATGTGGAGGAAGAGGCTGATGAAGATCAGTGTTGAGCTCAGCTGAATTAAGAGATGGAGAGTAACTGTAACTAGAATTAGAGTAACTGTAACTATAGACTTAGATACTTTAATAAGATTAGAGTAACTGTAACTATAGTTTGTGTTCACAGTCTTAATTTCAGTTCTCTGAACGGCTCCATCTGCATGGAGGCTTCATACAGCTGCCAGTCTGTTTACCTCATTACAGCTGATATTAAACTCACAGAGACTTTGATTGGCTCCGTCTCTATACATACACCATACATTACACATATATATACATTATAATACATACAATACATACTACAATATATACATACCACATACATAACATACATACACATTAATATACAATCACATACTATATACATACATATAATACATACATACATACATATAACATACAGTACATACATACACACATACATACACACATACACACTACTACCATACAATATATAATACATATTACATACATACATACATATATACATACATACATATATCACCATATATACTAACTAATATAACTACACCACATACATACATACAATATATACATACATACAATACATACATATATAAATACATTACATACAATACATACACACAAATACATATATATACATATATAATACATACATACACACATACATACTACATACATATATACAATACCATACTACAAATATACATACATACATAATATATACATACAAATATACTATCATACATACATATATACTACCATACATACAAATATACAATAGCATACTCACACCCATACATACATAGCCATATTATACATATATACATACATAACACACTACATACATTATACATACATAGACACTACAACACATGACATACATACATACATATATACAATACATACACACATACATACATACATATATACATACATACATATATACTACATACTCTATAAAAAAAACCCTTTCCCTCTTACCCTCTTGGGGGTGGTATCTGTGTCATACTCAAGCTCGCAAAGCTGAAGGTTTGCGCAGTATGTTCCCCTAGGAACAGCTAAGATACTGCACAGAACTCAATGCTAACCAGGCCTCTGGTAGAGGAGCTTGAGGATGCACAGATACCAGCCATTACAGATAGGACCAAACTGTGATATTTATTTAGTGTTTTGTTTGAGTCATTGTGGAGAAACAGAAGCAGTAAATCTGAGCTGACTTGAAACTCTGTGGTTGCTGTTACACAAACATCACTGAGTGTGTGTGTGTTATTGTGTGCTGTGTGTTACTGTGATGTGTGTGTGTTACGTGTGTGGTGTGTGTGTGTGTGGTGTTGTTTTCCGCCTGTTCTAAATCAGTGTGTTGAATGTAAAAGACTGTTTATCTGAAGCCTGAACCACAAACTGTAAAAATAGACACACACACACAACAAGTAAAAACAGATTAAGACATTTTAACAGGTAGAAAACATTTTATTTAAATAATAAAAAAAAGCCACCACAAACAAACAAACAAACAAACAAACAGACGTCTGTAATGTGACTTCAGAATAAAAACTCGTTGTTGTTGTTCAGCCTCCTGCTGTGTTTCCTGTGGTGGGAGTGGCCTCCAGACAAACCCCGCCCACTGCAGCAGAAGCCCCGCCCAGTGTGGTCATAGAGGTCGAGGACACAAACATCACGCTGAGCTTCGCCATCTTCATCGTCACTGAAGAAGAGGAGGACGGGAGCGGGACCGACGGACGAGGAAGGTAAAGACGACCTGTCTCCTCGTCTTCTCTTCATTTATTCATGTATTTATGTGTTTGTTTGTTTGTTTGTTTGTTTGTTTGTTCCCAGATCAGACAACAACAGCGACAGCAGCGAGAGCGATGACATCACTGATGCCAATGAAGGAAGAGTATGACGGTCACATGATGAGGGATCAACCGATGAGTCCTGATGACTTTAACAACTCGTCCTCGGAGGTCACTGAGCTCAACCAGGGTCCAGATAACCAGAGCACCAGCAGGGGGGACAGACCTGATCTGGATCCAGGTTCTCAGGAGGACACCGGTCCGGTCCACCAGGACAGGGCAGCTGGCTCCAGCAGGGTTAGCATTAGCAAGAATATGGGTTTGGGTTCTAGACTCCAGGAGGTGTTTCGCTCCATCCAGGAGGTTCTGGATCTGCTTTCAGGAACCCAGGGGGTGGAAAGTACCCAGCACAAGGTTCTGGGTTCGACTCCCAAAGTCCTCCCTGGTTTTACTCTGAGCTCTGATGAGAGTCCAGAGACATTCAGTAAAAACAGTCCAGATC
>NW_023339984.1:18566217-18566429 GCF_004916995.1 Morone saxatilis | reverse complement strand
TCTTCTGGACTCTGACAGCTCTGAGGAGGAATCTGTTGGTGCACCACAGGTTGTTGGTTCCATGAAGTCCAAAGTCCAGAGTCCAGAGGTCAGCTCCAGCAGCGAGGAGGTACTGTCTGCTCCCGCCTCCTCGTCCTCCCCTCCTCAGGCTTCCTCACCCGTTCCTCCCATTCAGACACCGACAGAGGCTGAACCAGAGAGGTCTCGTTCAC
>NW_023339984.1:18565679-18566170 GCF_004916995.1 Morone saxatilis | reverse complement strand
GGACTCTGGGTCTGAACCGGACTCTCCAGGACGTCAGGGTTCAGGGATGGACTCTCTGAGCAGTGAGCTTCATCCTGATCCTCCCTCAGACTCTAGACTCAGTCCAGAGTCCGACTATAATCCCGGTCAGGGAGTCCGAGCAGACGTTAGCTCTGAACCAGTAATGGATCCTGAAGGTTCTGATTCTGAGGCCGGTTTAATCTTAGAAACTACAACAGATTCTTCTTCTACTGCTGCTGCCGTGTTTACCACTGGTCTCGTTGGCTCTGCAGTGAGCCCGAACGCTAACACCGACACCGGCAGCGAGTTCAGTGTTGAAGATGAAGAAGATGATGAAGATGATGGTGCTAGCACAGAATCAGCTGTTAGTGTGAAACCGACGGCGACTGAGAACACAACGAACCCTCCGGACTCCAGAACTAACACTGACAGTCCAGCTCCAAATCAGTATGACAACATGGCCTCTTTCTCTCCAGCTCCTCCTCTTCCTC
>NW_023339984.1:18564996-18565656 GCF_004916995.1 Morone saxatilis | reverse complement strand
TCGCTCATTCATACCACGACCAACCCGTTGCCATGGAGACAGCTGCCTCCTCTCACAGCGTTAACCGTCGGCTCACCGCGGGCCGCCGTCCTCCGATGGTGGCTGATCCGGCGGAGAGCAGCAGCGAGGAAACCAACGAGCGAGGGCGGTTAGTTTCCACGTTAGTTTGGTAGCAGAGGTTAAACACGGATTGATCAATAATCGATCAATAATCAATAACAGCATCCAGAACGCTGCTGGAGCAGTGAGCAGGGTCGTCTTTATTCCTCCGGTGTGTGTGTGCACCTGAAGGCAGCATTCATTAATTCCTCTGTTGCTATAGTTACTGTTGCTGAGCTCTGATTGGTCAGTCTGTAATTAAAGTGTATTCCACCTTATTATTCCCTCATAATGGATCAGAACCAACGGGGACACTGGGCTTGTTTCTGTGCGTGCTGTCAATAAAGTTGTAAATCCTGCTGCTTGTGAAATGTGTTTACTGTCGGCTGCTTCACCACAAACTCCTCCTCTTCCTCACTGACAAACACAGCTGAGCGGCCAAAAGTATGTGGACGCCATCGACCTCCAGGACGCGACGACACTAATTATATATCAGAGTTACAGTATCAATACTCTGAGAGTAATCGAGTATTTCATGGTACTTTATCTGCATTTATAAAT
>NW_023339984.1:18560921-18564896 GCF_004916995.1 Morone saxatilis | reverse complement strand
AATAAAAGCGAGAGGGCAGCGGTGGTCGAGCAACCTGAAACCATACTTACTACTGATTAAAAACAGTTGTACTAATGAGAAACAGAGAAAAGTAATGACAGGGAAACAGTTCTCTCTCTTCTGTCAGTCTGATGTACATTATAAAACAGTGTGGTACAACTAACCGTTGTTTTCAGCTTGTTATATAAGAACAAGGTCCTCTCCCTCTCGTCCTTTAACCTCTTTGTGTTCGCCTTCTCGTTCCGGTTCTCACAACTATCATGGTGTGCTTTCAACTTCTGGAGGCGATCCAAGTGACGACTTTGAGCCTGCAAAACACAATTATTTGTTGAAAATGTTCAACATCGTGCTGTTAATCCCTGAATTGTTTAAAGATCCATGTTTTGGCATTTCTGATTCATTGGAGAAGACAGTGTAGAGACAGAAACACAGAGCAGAGAGAGTGAATGACATGCAGCAAAGGGCCGCTGTGACAAGGACGCAGCCTTATCGGACATGTACACACTCCACCAGGTGAGCCACTGAACAACTTTAGTAAACTAAAGACTGGGACGCTATCACATGCTGTATACTGTCAAACATTATTCTGTTGATTTCTGGCCGTGCATGTAAAGACTGTCGACTTAAAGAACCCAAAGAACATGATGAATCCTACCTTTCTTTTCTGTTCAGAGCCAAAGCTCTCTGTCCCACCAGCAACTGCAAATAAATGACACAAGATGTAAATGTTAATGTGGTTCAAGATGAACTAACAATGCCAACTTTAGGCTCTTCAATAGTTCTTCATTTAGGTTTGGTTTCCTCCTGTAATAGTTCTGGGCCTAAACCCAGAAACAAACCAAAGCAATACTCCCTGAAGTATTAACAATAAGGACGAGAATAGTGTCACTGTTTTAGCAAAACTTTAGTTACACCAGATTCAACATGACATGAGACCTTAATGTGACCTTAAAGTGACCTTAAGGTAACCTTAAAGTGACCTTAAAGTGACCTTAAGGTGACCTTAAAGTGACCTTAAAGTTAAAGTGCATACAACCACAAGTATTTTAGAGAGGACAACATGTCAGTATTTCCACTGGACTTGTTTATCTCCTGAGCTCTGGGCAGTTTTACATCACCAACAATGAATGCATGTAAAAAAGTATATAGGGTATTAAACAGGTTTTTAACCTTTATATTAGACATGCAAATTACTCTTGATTTCACATGTAAATGTGATCATTTAGACATATTCATATTTAATGCCACAGTACAGACTAACTAATGTTTATTTTCTGCCATATGTTTAAAATATTGAATAAATCAAAAAGTAAGGGTTTATGAAATGTACATTTTCACAAAAGCAGCACTACAATGACGTCCTTTAAGGGGCTGTATGTACTGTTACAATGAAATCACTGATCAGTCACTTTGTACTGCAGAAATAAACAGCCTGTGTTCTCTGTTGCTTGGAACAGCCACAATTCTGCTTCTTATGTGAAGGTACTGGGTCTGGTTGTAGCCTCCTGCCGACTCCATCACTACAGCAACAACACCACCGCTAACTAAATGCAGTCACTAATCAGGATCCAGCTCAACATTGTGATGTCTGTCAGCCAGCAGCGATGGCAGCGTCTAGCAGCCAACCCTGAGGGAATTCTATCAGCTGACTACAGCTTCTCCAGCGTCTCAGTCGCTGTAACTTCCACATAATATACAAGACTTCAACATAACGGTGCAGGACAACAACACAGTGGAAGAACCATTCACTACACAGTGTTACTTATTGCAGTCTGACAATCTCATTTCTAATGTTCAGTGTAGCTCACTAACCCTTTTAGTTATCCTCTGATCCATTTAGCTGTGCTAACACTGCTGAGCCTCCGTTATAAGACACACAAATAAGATCAGTTAGTGGAAACCGTGAGCAGAGCTAACGCCGATGCAGCACGTCGGCTTAATGCTGTCAGTAACGTTACGACCATGGATTACTTTCTTCTTACTGTGACGGTGCAGTGGAGTTCTATAGATGTCTTAGCCCCCCCAGGCAGCACTTATCATTATTAAGGAAGAACATACTGATAGGACATTCAGATGGGTGATATTAAACAACCGCCCTCAGGGCTGCTAGTCCCGTCTGAATGAAGCTGAAGAGATGCAGGCTTTTAGTTTGGTGGCTGTGTTACCTAATGATTACGAGCATTCATGAACCGGGGCTGGAGGAGAGACATTAGAGATAAAGGAGACACGAGGAGCTACACTGGAGAGCTCCTTTTCTCCTTTGGTTGTGCACTTCCTCTAGCTCATTTCAGCTTAAAGACTTCTTTTCAGTAGAATATTCTACACTCTACAAACCACATTAGACTATGCTGTGGTCACAGCTCCACTTTCTCACCTGTGGGTTCAGAGCTGCCACCAGTGGATCTCAACGTGGGACCATCCTCCTGTAAGCACAGTGACAGTCAAACTTCAAGCTCTAGCAGATAATCACATGACACTGGTATATATATATATATTAATATATATATTTGGCATTATACTGATGTAACACTGCGACATGAATGGAGACATTATGTAGATCTGGTCTGGATTAGTGGTTAGCAGAATGTTTGACTCAAACTAAAAGCCATTTTCTGGCCCTAAAGGCTGCACTACAGAATGTATTAGACTATCCTCATTAGCACATTCTCCACAATAAAAAGGATCATTTCTCTAGATTCTCTGTGTGGGAATAACTAGAATAACAATAAAAGCACCAATCGTCATCCCCAACATACAATCCCAGTAAGAGCTATTGATTTAAAACAAGTGTAGGATTTTAGCAACAGAGTAATGTAGGAAATATGATATGGCAGCTAATCAAAATGATGTGAATTACAATATGTGCTTACAGAAGAAAATACGACATTCTGTGTGGAAACGTACGAAGAAAAGAAAATATAAACTATAGTGCTGTGTGAATGAAAGCTGCAGTGTGTCAATGATAATTCTGTAGTTCATTATAGCTGCAGTCCGGTGGACCTGTAGACTTTAGTGGATTTAGTGGAGCTTTATTATGACTTTAGTAGACTTTTATAGACTATTATATTAGACTTTTAGTGGACATTATAGTTAGACTTTAGGTAGACTTTATGTAGACTTTAGTAAGAACTTTAGTTGGATTTATTAGACTTATTAGGGACTTTTATAACTTTAGTGGACTTTATTAGACTATTGATTATGGACCTTTTAGTAGACTAGTGATTTAGTTTGGACTTTAGTAGACTTTAGTGGACTTTATTAGACTTTATTGTAGAGACTTTATTAGCTTTAGTAGAACTTTAAGTGGACTTTAGTGATTTATGGACCTTTATTAGACTTTAGTAGGACTTTAGTGACTTTATTAGACTATGTATTAGACTTTATTTAGTAGACTTTATTAGACTTTAGTGGACTTTAGTGGACTTTATTAGCACTTTAGTAGACTTTTTAGTGGACTTAGTAGACTTTAGGTGGGACTTTATTAGATTTAGTAAGACTTTAGTAGGACTTTATATAGACCTTTAGTGGGACTTTAGTGGCTTTAATAGACTCTTATTAGGACTTTAGTGGACTTTAGTGGACTTTAATAGACTTTTATTAGACTTTAGGGACTTTAATAGACTTTATTAGCTTTAGTGGACTTTAGTAGACTTTAGTAGACTTTATTAGTACTTTAGTGGACTTTATTAGACTTTATTGAGACTATTAGTGGGACTTTAGTTGACTTTAAATAGACTTTATTTAGACTTTAGTGGATTTAGTAGACTTTATTGAGACTTTACTAGATTTAGTAGGACTTTAGTGGACTTTAATAGACTTTATTAGACTTTAGTGGACTTTAGTGGACTTTAATAGACTGTTATTAGACTTTTAGGTGGACTTTAGTAGACTTTATAGGACTTTTAGTGACTTTATTTAGACTTTATTAGACTTTTAGGGTGGAATTTAGTTTGACTTTACAATCTTCTTTCTTTT
>NW_023339984.1:18555301-18560896 GCF_004916995.1 Morone saxatilis | reverse complement strand
GGGCTGGAACTTTTTCATTGTTAATTGTTCGGGTAGGGCAAGTCTTTTTTCAGTAGAAGTGAACTATACTGGGTTGTGTTACCAAGACCTTTCTGCTGGTTTTCATGTTTGCTACAATTGTCTAATCTCAACCTGAAATAAAACCTTACTTCACACACAGCACACGCCACGCCCAGCGCACACACACACAACCCAACACGCACACACACAACAGTGCTTTCGTTGGAAAAACAATTGAGTTAAAGCTATTTAAATCCCTTTTCTTGGTGTCAATGAAGTTGAAAGATTTCAGTGCTTTTTAAACATTTTTTTTCTTATACACCAGGTTACTCACTGGTTGCAGTTCAGTCAGCGGCCCCATTATACATAGTATATAATTCACCTGAACAATAATATTATTGCTGTTTCTTTTTGAAGGTTTTTAAATTATTTCCGATTAAATGTCAACTAGACTTCTAAATTTTATTGGAATCCCGCTTTAAACATTTAACTTTTGATATTGCAAACTATACAGCATTGAAACTTATAACTTGACAAGGATCTTCCTCTTTATTCAGTCTCAAATGTCTAGTTGCTTAATTCCTTTTTCTTTTGGTCATTTTTATTGCGTGGTTTTTTAAAAGAAAATAAAAAAAATTAGTATTCATGTTACCAAAAATGGTTGCTCCGTCTGCTTGCTTAATCTGCACGGATTCACTCCTTAAAGAGCGTCGAGGGAAGGTGGGGTTGAGGGGCAAGTTGCGTTTTTTTTTCGATTACCACTGTTATCGTACAGATTTGGTGGCAAAAACTCTGACAACTGAAGCCTTTGCCCTTGGGCCAGTCCAGCCTTGTTCATGATTCCACCTTTCTGTTAGGAAAACACACAGAAAGTTAGGTATTTTTCCTGCACCACAACAGACACCACAGCTGGTGTTTTTTCCACCACTCTTTGGCTCTTCCTGTTTTCTACCCGTGGACTCTTTTCAAAACCCCTCTTTTTTATCCTTAAACCCAGGAACATTTAGGAAGGTTTAAACACAAGCCAAAATATGGATTTTTATACCTTAAATGTGGGGAATTTCATTTACTTATCCCTTCTAAACTTTTATGTCATTTCAGTTTGTATTTTGTGTAAGAAGAGTAAAGTTTTCCGGTGTACTGTGGAGGAAAAGATGATGTTGGTCGACAAAGAATACAACTGTTGTTCCGTCAGGGACCAAATTAAACCTTTCCCACGTAAAAAGCCTTTCCGGTGGAGGTTTTAAACTAACCAAAACAGATTATAAACCAGCTTTTCAATAGTGGGTCCCTAAAATCGGATTAAAAATATTCTGATGTTTTCAAAAAGCGACCCTCAATCTAAAAAGGTCATGTCGGCATTTTTCAATTCCCGGGGACTTTTTATGTCATTGAAGTGAGGACAGACGTTCACAAATAATGGCTGAAGGAGGCGGGACCACCCAGCAAATATTCATAATTCATCCATTACGTTAATTTTGTCAGCTCCGATTGCAAACCAAACATTCAAAATAAAAAAGGACAGTAAGAACCACAACAAATATGGGGGTTTTTATACTTCTTAAACCTTGGTTCCATGTTGGTACAACCCAATGGCCCAAGATACATTCATCTTAACACAACTGTGTCAGGTTGGTTGGAGCGAGTTGAAGGTGATGTTTTCCTGGTTTATGCACTGGGAATTGCAGGCTAGGAACTTGGATTTTGCTTAAACTGTTTATTATTTGAAAACCAAGATTAGCAACCATTTTATTTTCCCTTCAGTGGGGCACTACTTATTTACTGTCTTTTTCTGTAGTTCCTTTGGTTTTGTTTGCTATAGAAAACAGAGATACCACCCAAAAAAGAACTCACTCCCCTGTGACCAGTTGTGAGAGAAGTTAAAAATTCCGCCTACATTCACAAGATTGATTAAAGGGGTCCATCTGGACAGTTTTCACACTGGAGAGAGGAACCATAGACAAGGCATTGTGGGAGGCCAATGTGGTAAAGGCTTCTCTCAGTCAAGTAACTTAGGTGGGTCCCACGCCAACCATATTCAACCCCCACAGGAAGTTGGGAAACCAGTTTACCACCTGCAGAGAACATCTGAAAGAGGCTTTTTCATTCTTTATCATGAACGGGGATAGCAAACCCCACGGAAGAGAAGAACCCATACAGCCTGTTACCAGTGTGAGGAAAAAAACATCCAAGGACAAAGGAGAAATCCAAAAACATTTCAATCGGAGAGTTTCACGCCCAACGGGAGAGGAGGACGCGTTTACCCGATTGGTCAGGAGTGGTTAAAGGCCAATACAGGTTTTCATATGCAGTGAGGCTCCCACAAGTCCATAAACCCGGAAATTTTCCCACCATTTAAAAAGAGAACCCCTCAACGTTTTGTCAAGTTGTTGGGGAAAGGGATTCAACATCGTTTTGCAGGAGAGCTAGATTCAACCTGAGGGTTCTCACTGGAGAAATTAGAACCATACAGAAAACTGTGAAAAAGCATTTTGGGGGGAAACTTTTTTTTCAACGGGTCCCGGGTCGCTATTAGGAAAATCCCAAACAAAAAAACTTTCCATAAGCGGAGAAGAGGGACCATCACAGCTGTGTGGGGTAAAGCTTTCTCTCAGTCGCGTGGAGAGGAACCATACCACTGCAGATGCTGTGAGAAAAGCTTGTCGTTAATGCAACAAGTACAAACAAATCCACACAAAAGAAATTGGTGTTAATAAATTTGATTGCAATTTTACAGAAGCCCTGAAAGGCAGTCAATATGTAATTTTTTTTTCTCATTAATCATTTCAATGTTTTCCCTTGTGAAAGCACTGAAATGTGAGTTAAAACATTTTTGCCTGTTTTCAAAGATGAATTTTTTTTTTTTACCCTAGAACAAAAATGAGCAAAATTTTGAAATTTCTTAGCATTTAGAGAATTCGAATAGCTGCCACTCAAATACTTCCAGGTGCTTTCACTCAGTTAGGAACCTTCCTGACCAAAAAAGACTATTTAACTGGAGGTTAGAGGGAGTGGTCTTTGTTTTACAGTGACGTGCACATTTTTACCCCACTCTTAATAAAGATCAAGAAGTTTTCTCTTAATGTTCTTAATGTGTTTTTCTGCAGCCAGACTGGAACTTGAAGCTTTGGTTGAACTCAGTGTGTTAACAGAGCGGCAGCTGTTTCTCTGTGAGACTCTTGAGACAGAAAAACTATGCAGGAGCTTGTATATGTAAACACGTGGTCAGGAGAAACAGTTCGCACCATGCAGTTGCTCGGGGTTACACGAGGAAACAAGTATGGTTTTAAACTGTGCGGGAATATTTGTTTTCCACTTTTGGTGAAATTTTTATTAGATAACCATATTTTTGTGTAACACAGCCAGTTTTACCTTAGCAACTGAAGAAGAAGTGGTTGATAAATAACTGTCACATTATTAATAAGAAAATGTCTGTGACACTCCTATTTAACCTAATCACATTCTGCCACAGTTTTATGTTTAATTATGTTAATGAAGATAATTACAGATGGTGCTCAAACTGAACAAAGTGAGGGGTTAAGTGTCAAACTACATAACATAAAAGTTAATATTGACTTTATACTTAAACCTAGACTCCACTGTACCATGGAAGGATGTAGCTGAAGTAACAGGAAGAAGCAACTGGTTTTGGTGGGCTTGTTGTAGAGAATTAGAAGATGTCTGTCTTTCTGTCGATTGTACAGTCATGTCTGTTATAAACACTTCTGCAGTTAAACAAAGTGCATTATTTATCAGAAATGATAAAAATTGTACTCTGTTTCAAAGGGTTGGATGGACTTCCTTACAGCCAAATAGCCATCTAATGTTAGTCATTTAAAAGGCTCTACTGTTAAAGCTTCCTTGTGTGTAACATTGAGGAGGATCTATTGTCAGCAATATAATATAATATTCATAGTTGTGTTTTCATTAGTGTTTAATCAGCTTAAAATAAGAATCGTTGTGTATGTTACCTTAGAATGAGTCGTTCTATCTACAGACGCCTCGGTTGCCGTTTTCCTGCCACCATAGTTTCTCCTTCACACTTGAAAGGGAGGATGAAGAAACAGAGTTGCCTTTAACATCATGCTGTGTGGAAGAAGACTAGAGACCATAAATTCATTAGGAAACAGGGAGCAACAGCACTTTTCTTCTACAACATCTGAGTGCAGAAAATACATATTCTAATAACCATTAACCATCTTTTATGAACTAATCTGTATAACTTCTTCTATAAACTTCTTGTCTTCATATCTGTGTCTAATGAAATAAACTGGCACCTTTTCTGTCAACAAACTACAAAGTTCTCACCTACGAAGAGGAAGCGGGTCATGTGACTGACGGCTGGAGGTGACATGTTGGTCTCACAACTGTAAGAGAGGTACGATGGGACAAACATCTGCACACTGTCTGCTCTGTAAGTCCAATTTGTTCCAATCTGTTCTAATCTGTGTATCTAATGTATGATTGTACAGTCTTATTGGGATAAATTGAGATTTTTGTGAAGAGAAATCAGTTGTTTAACATTTTAATAAGTTTAGAAAACAGTTCCCATTTCCTGCAGTGCAGCCTTTAAGAGCAGGAAGTAACAACACTTCAATAGGTTGTGATATTCTGTCTCATCTCAGATTAAAATGTAATATAAATATCACTGTCCAATGCTACTGCCATCAAATCCTAAATGTACAACATGTCAGTGGTGTAAACAGACCAAAGAATTAGTTTATAGTTGGTTTATTGGTCTTTGCACATTAACAGCTCATCATAATGACTGAAAAGAAATGACACTAAAACTTCTTTAAAAATAAAAGTATAAAATGTGATTGTATATTATGACTCTGTATGTTGTGGATTTGTTGATGGTTGTATGAACTTTAAAGGACCAGTGTGTAGGATTCAGTGGCGTCTGGTGATGTCTCTACAGGCTTATCACATGGCAATTTATTAAAAAAGTATGTTTATTTCGCTGTATATCTTAAAGTTAAATGTGATACAGGTTAGATTTTTAATATGCACAAAGTTGTAATGTCTGTATTTCCGAGAATCGTCTTGTGTTCAACCTAAAACCTCAAACCACTCTCACTTCTCTTCAGGGCTAACCACAATGCTATGCTGCACTGCTACCCAAGGTTGGTAAACATCTTACCTGACAGTCCACAACGGTTAAATTGGGGCGGATAAAGGTCCTGAAACTAAACGGTTGTTAGGACGTGTCGCTAGAATCAGCTCTTTATTGAGCTTTCAAATCCTTCAACAAGTTCAGAAACACACAGACGATGTTTTAAACTTCGTATTAAGTTTCCATTATAAACAAATGTTGGTTTTTATGATTTAATGAAGAGAAGTTGAAACTTTTCATACAGTATTAAACAGCTATGGAGAAACTGGAAGAGTTACTAATATCCATTAAAGATCAATACACACTGATTTACTGATGTTCATGCTTTAACCACATTAAACGTTGGATTTAATCTGTAAGAAGATGAAAAAAAAATAGGCAACGTTGATTTCATGTTCAGAAACTAAAGTTCAGTGTTTCAAACTTCACTCTCAGATTGTTTAAAATATCATAAATTCCCTCCAGCCTCTCTGACTGTG
>NW_023339984.1:18553718-18555201 GCF_004916995.1 Morone saxatilis | reverse complement strand
AATTATTATTTTCAGGTGATTATATACTAATGTATAATGCTGACTGACTGCACAGTGAGTACCTGGTGTATAAGAATGGAAATACACTGAATGCTTTCACCTCATGAACACCTGAAGGATTATAGCTTTAACTATGTTTCCATCAAGCACTGTGTGTGTGTGCGTGTGTGTGTGTGTGCGTGCGTGCGTGTGTGTGTGTGAGTAAGGTTTTTATTTCTAGGTGAGATTAGACATGTAGCAACATGAACAGCAGAGTCTGGTAAACAACCAGTATACTCACTTCTACTGAAAGACTGCCTACCAACATCTAACATGAGTCCAGCTGCTGAACATTATTAATGATGACTCAATGAAAAAGGAAGAAGAAGTTTAAACACATTTATTAACATAATAAAGCTTATAGGGTGGTGAAATGAAAGTGTAAGATTAATGGGTTATCGGCACATACAGACGGAAAACAGTTTTGATATCTGTAGGTGAGATTGAAAAGCTCTTGTGGTTCTTCACATGTCTAAGTCAATGCGCATCAATAATGAGCTACAAACAAACAATTACTGGTCATTGCATATTTCATCTTACTGTCACAAACTGCTAATATAATATACATCATATATATTATAATATATAATATATATTATTATATAATAATGAACAATTTACAATAATTGTATTTAATCTCAGAAGAAAAATTAGAAAGTGCAAAAGTCCCAAATAAACAGCTAAAAGTTCGTAATAATTGTATTTTTTCTTGCATGCTTTGATAACTCTTAAAAATACAGAAAACTATAACAGATATTGGTCAATAATTGCACACTGATCCATTCATAAAGAGGACAACATAATATAATTTACACCTGATGGAAACTGGAAGGTTAGTTATTAGTCATTAAAGTGGTTCTCGTAGTGTCTCTGGTTAATGTACAATAAGTTGATTAAGGTACATCTATGAAAGCTCACAGTCTGCTGCTGATCCTGACTCAATGCAATAACACTAATTAGAAACAGCTGATATATTACGCTGAGCCTGCTCTGTTTACTTTCTGTCTCTGTCATCACTTAAAGTCTCTTTTGGTTTGTTATCCTTCTGTAACTCTGACTTTTACGGTGGCCCAGAGGTGTCAAACAAAACTGCAAAAACCACAGCGGGAATGTAGTGGTAACAGAGTAATATAATATTAATATTGAGTGTAAGTCTGATTATTATCATCACAATGTTTCAGATCATTTATTATATATAAATATATATTTATTCTTTATTTATTGTGGGTTCTGCATTAGTTTGAAACCTCTGGGACTGTTCAGACCTCTCGATGGTCGTCTGTTGCATCAGCAGGAGGTTTATAGAAAGTATTATCTTTGAGTCCTTTACGACGTTTTAAAATGATAAAACTAATCATACCAACAAGAAGAAGAAGAACAGTAACTGACAAACCAACTACAACTCCAACATAACCATCCTTGTTTCCTCCATCCTTGTTTCCTC
>NW_023339984.1:18552757-18553684 GCF_004916995.1 Morone saxatilis | reverse complement strand
ATCCTCGTTACCTCCATCCTCGTTACCTTCAGCCCAGGTGTTTCCAGCTGTAGAGTAGAACAAAGATGTGAGGTATCAGTAAGTCTGAGCTCTACAAACCCACCTGAGTCTGAGCTCCACAGACTCACCTGTGCCTGTGACTGTGAGCTGGATGAGGTTCCTGATCTCAGAGCGTGTCTTCTCGGTGGTTTCCATAACAACCCGACACTCGTATGCTCCAGTGTCGCTGACGGTGACGTTCTTCAGGACAACAGAAAAGTCTCCATTCTTCAGCTCTGGATCTCTCGGCTCCACTCGACCGCGATACATCGGATGCTGGTAGTTTTCATACGAGCGCTCGTTTCGGTAAAAGAACAAGTAACCATGTGAGTCCAGATCAGGTCTGATCCACTCCAACAGTATGATGGAGGCCTCTCTGGGACCCCGACACTGAAGAGGGGCATCATCTCCAGCCTTCACTATGATCTCTGGCTGGTCTGAAAACCAACAGAAAAGTTCAGTTACAAAGCAAAAAGCTTTGGTTTTATTGACTTTCCACACCAGCTGACTCCTTCTGTGAAATAATACAGTTATTATAAATCTCTCTCACTGTGTTTACATGCACTGAGGTATTTCAGTAACTAGGTAACAGCTGGCAGAGATCTGAGTTCTTAAGTGCTATGCAATAGTGAAACCTTTCTGTCCACCTGGTGTTTCTCCGCTAGATTTCCTCTGAAGAACTCTGATCCCTCTGCCACGTCAAGATGTCATTTCAAAGTGAAAGTATTGCATAATGGAGTCTATAAGTACAGTATTTTTTGACATATACTATATAATAACAGCTAAACAACAATGACAGTAATGATAATATAATCTTCATAACAGTGGACATGACGTGGGGAGCTGAGGGGGCTGCAGCACCACTAAAATGTAGAATAATAAAAAATT
>NW_023339984.1:18552443-18552633 GCF_004916995.1 Morone saxatilis | reverse complement strand
ATAACAGTTCATTAGTGAAATAGGTTCATAGGATCGGTTGATATAAATGATCCTGGACACACAACAACAACATAAACAAACACCCTGCCTACCATATGTTCCCTGACCCAGATGAGTCATGCATAAGGAATCGTGTGTGTGTGTGTGTGTGTCAGTGCACACTATACACACACACACACACAAACCAAGA
>NW_023339984.1:18549850-18552343 GCF_004916995.1 Morone saxatilis | reverse complement strand
GAATGAATGTTTAGTACTCAGGTTGTGTGTGTGTGTGTGTGTGTGTGTGTGTGTGTGTGTGTGTGTGTGGCCACTTGGGGGCAGCAGAAACCAGCTGTGAACACACTTCCTCTTTATCCCAGATATGTGATTTCAATCAGAGTTAAATGTTTCTCACTGATGAGCTTTTTTGTTGATTTGTTTACCTACAAATAATAATAATAATAATAATAATAATAATAATAATAATAACAATAATAAACTCTATTCACCCCTCCGTCTTTAACGTTGAACACACACTGATTAAACAGCTGCCTCAGGTTATATCTTTTATACAAATGAGTCAATAAACTGAGTCACTCACCCTCTCACAGGTGAAAACTGTTGCATTCTGGGAAACAGACTTTGAGTGTGATTTGGTTCCTTCTGTTTGTCGTTTGTCTCTGTTATCTGAAAGTGACACTGCTCCACTTCTGCTCGTCTTCTCTTCTCCAAGTTGCTATGAATGAAGATATGCAGCGACAGTTCTCTTCCTGCCCCTCAGCCAATCAGTGAGCTGAACTTTACAGTGAGTCATAGGACAATTATAGAACATCAGCAGAGTGAATATTGGTCAGATGTGTTCTTTTATCAGTGAATGACAATGTGCAGTTCAATGAAGTTCAGAGTCAACCCACAGTGTGTTCTCCCATCCAGACGGATCACACATGAGTAGTTTTTGATTTAAAGATCTGTCCTGTGAGACACAGAGACACAAAACGACCACAAATAACACAAACAACCAAAATCAGATGCAAAACAATTACAAAGTTTCACAAAGTTCATACAAAAGCACACAAAGAGATGGAAAACAATTAGAAACAGACTCCAGAAAAGACTGTAAGGAGGACACACTGAGGGACACACTGGACAAAATGGCTGATTTTAGGTCATTTCCTCAGGACACACATATGGCAGACTGCAGATTATTTTAAGGTTAAAATGTTGTTGTTGTGTTTATTGGCTCTCTCCCTTCTAGAAGCACCTCCATTATGATGTTGTATCTTACCGTCCCCTCAAACGCTCTCTGTTTCTGTTTTTAATCTCTGATCCACGTCCACTCTGTCCTACATCTTCTCTATTAGTTACATTAGTTGAATCATTACCATCACTCCTCCTCTCCAACACAGCTCCTTTCCTGCCTTTATCTCTCTGTTTGTTGGCCTAATAAGAAAGAAAGGTTTTAGAACGATTGACCTTTTTTTCCTGTTTTGCTGCTGAGAGCAAAAACCACACAGTCAGTAAACTCACCTCAGAAGGAAGGAGGAGGGTTCAACTGCTGCGACGGAAACCGCTCTGTCACATCACTATGTGCCACCATGAGTCCAACATCATGCTGCTGCTCTGTGAGTACATACTGTCCAAATATTAATGATTATATTAACAGGAGAGGATGATGTTATTGATCGCAACAGATATGAGAAAGAAGAATTCATTAGTTGAGAAATAATCTCAGGCTTTTACATTCAGGGTTTTTTTGATTACTTATATTCCACAGGATGTGACAAACTACTTCATGAAACTTAAAATGTCATATTTAATGAGCTGCTGAACCTCAGCAGTGTTAAACGACATTCTCACCTGCTGCCACTAAACACATCCTGTCTCAACAAGAGCTCTGCTTTAAAGCATCAGATGAGTCATAAATCTGGTCTGTGGTCAGTGCTCCAAGATTATTATTTAATCCACTACAGGATTGAAAAACCTAAAAGATGTATTATTGTTTATTGAAAGTAAGTGAGCTTTTATCCAGTGGAAACAGATTTCAGAGCCACTTCGGTTTCCAGTAATCTGGGATTTTGTCAATCTTTTTTCTCCTCAGTGCTGAACTCACTGCTGTGCTGCCCAACACACCAAGGTCAGTGCACTCGCTGTATAGCAGCTTACGTTTCACATAAAGACCACAAAACACACGTACTAACAATTGTTCCGCCTGCAGAGACTGAAGTGAAAATAATGGAGACCAGGCAGAGTTAGGGACTAAATCTTTATTGAATAATGACAAAGTGTGTTCTTAAAGAAAGTCCTTAGGAGGATTATGTGCTGAACTATATCTGGGATCAGTGACTTCCTCCTGTTATAGTGCTGGTATCAGAGTATGTTAAAGTAGTTTTATAGTTGTAGTATTAACCTCTGTGCAGTGATTTGGTGTCTGATAAACCTTCAAATTTAAGAATATGTTGTTCAAACTGTAATAAATATTTCAACCTGTTTCTGATTGGTCAAATATTATTCACCCAAAATATCATAAATTCCCTCCAGCCTCTCTGACTGTGAGTCCCAGCAGCTCTCAGATGTTTACTCCACTGTTCATTGGGACGTTGAAGCTCGCACTGTTCCCAGAACGAACAGTGATCTTCCCCCACATTATTGCCAACTGAGTCCTGACTTCTCTCGGTTGTCCGTCCTCCCTCAGTGTCTCCAGCAGAGCTGTCGTCTCCTCACAGCCTAGAGAGACAAACTGTCCTTCAAACA
>NW_023339984.1:18546442-18549750 GCF_004916995.1 Morone saxatilis | reverse complement strand
TTATGCTTTTAAGAGAAAGAATGTATTGATTTTGTTGCACATAGACTTTATATTAGCACTATGCAACTTTTATTTAATTAGTGTCAAAAAGTGTCATTATGTAATCTGCATTCACAAACCCAAGAGGAAAAAAAGCTATTTAACCCTCGAGGCACCTTGGAGGACCAAACGTGTACATTCTGCTCTTTTGACTTGTTTGATTCTCAATATATCGGTCGGTTTAAAGGCTAATTGTATGAAACTTGGCCAGGATTTGTTTATTATTATTACTTTTAAAATGCCATGATCCCCTCTATTGTAAGGTGTATAGAATAGGAGATATGCATATATACCTACACCCTTTAACCTCGGGCCCGACTTGGACACATTGACTCCCATTATAAGCACATATTTTGATATACTGTAATGTAACTGTAACGTTATAAGCACATATTTTGATATACTGTAATCCTGACATATTATAATGCTTTTCCCATGAATACCTAATAAATCTAAGCCACTACCTTCAAAATACCTCAAATACAGGGAAAACAGGTTTTAGGTCTGATGTATCATTCTCATTCCTAAATAGGTGAATGCTTCCTCATTGACAGTGTAGTTAGTAGAAGTAAATCATGTCAGAACTTTTCCCACCTTTTATATGACCTGTAACCCGAACAATTCAATTAAAAGACAAACTGAAATCTTTTAGGGGGAAAAATAAAGAACTTACAATAACCTGGTTGTATAAGTGTACACAGGCTCTTATAACTGGGGACGTGGCTGTGTTCAGAATTTACCAATCACATCAAACTCATGTTAAATAGTCAGTTCACACCTGCCATCATTTACTGACTTTGATTAATCCCAAATAAAGTTCAGCTGTTCTAGTAGGATTTTCCTCACAGCATCTTAGAGCAAAAGCCACAGGAGAGCTTCCAAAGCATCAGACGGATCTCATTGTCCAAAGTATCAGTCAGGAGAAGGGTACAGAAGAATTTCCAGGGCATTAGATATACCATGAAACACAGGGAAGAAAACATGGCACAACAGTGAACTGATTAAAAAGACGAGAAGAAAACTTCCAAGAGGCCTACAGCAACATTAAAGGAGCTGTGTACTACTTTGCTATCAATTCAATTTTGGTACAAAACCTTCAGGCTTCCGTTAGAAAGATGAAGATGAAGAGGAATTTCACCTTTCAGCACGACAACGACCCAAAGCATACATCCAAATCAACAAAAGCATGGCTTCACCAGAAGAAGATCAACGTTTTGGAATGGCCCAGCCAGAGCCCAGACCTGAATCCAACTGAACATCTGTGGGATGATCTGAAGAGGGCTGTTTGGGGCACTTTTGTAAAGAAGAGTGGGCAAATATTGCCATGTCAAGATGTGCCATGCTAATAGACTGGTGTAATAAAATCAAAAAGTGCTTCATCAAAGTTCTCTATGTAGGATTCCAGAAATATACAAACAGCCCAGCTTGATTTTATGGGACAAACAGAAACATTTAGGTTATTTTCTGGTTTGAACTCATGCAGCTGAGTTATAGTCTATGGATTATTTAGTTTGAAGACACAGAGCAGCCAATCAGAGTGCAGAGATCGTATGATGTCACTAGTGTCCAGGCAGACACTATTATAAGTCCTTCTGCAGATCAACAGTTTACCTGGAAACCTCTCCACCTTCACTGGCTAACATACTGGTTACATGTTCCTGCAGCAGTGATAATAATAAATATATGATACAGTTTTAGTATATTTTACTGTTTATTATAAATATGATAACTTTACATTCACACAGTGCAGAGTTCAGTTTACACATTCAGAGCAGCAGCTTAAACAGATTTAACTGAAATCTTTAGACCAACATTCATAAATGACAAACACATTATACAGTACACACTGCACCTTTAAAGCTTCAGTTCATGTCTCGTTCACATTTGTTCTAATAAAACAAAGTTTAAATAAATATTAGCTTGTTCTCATATACTTCCCAGCATGCATTGCATTAAGCTTAACTTATAATACCAAGATGGACTGCAGATGCTTACAGCACACAGAGTTGATCAGAGTTCATGATCAATCAGAATTAACCCTTTTGTTCCAGCACCACCTGTGGCCCTACAGCTCGTCTGCAGAGGGCAGTACCCACAAAAAGTGGTCCAAGGAAGGAGCAGGTCTCGTCAAGTTCTGAGATAGATCAGTGCCAACGGTGGAACTGAACTGCATTTAGTCAGACCGTCTCTGGGGCCAGTTTGTTATTGGAGACCCGACCAGGAGCTGAGTGCTCACAGCAGCTTACAGAGGGGAGACATTATTAGTTTGCACTGAACCGTACTGATGGTGGAGAGGCTCACTGAGGAACTGGTTCTGGTGATAACGACTGGTTTAGTTCAGCAGCTTCATCAGCAGGTGGACGCTCTGAACTCTTCTTCACATGTTTTTTATATTTACACAAAATGAGAGAAACAATCACAATCACAACAACACACAGAGCCACCAGTCCATAACGTCCACGCGTGTCCCCTCCCTCGTCAGTCTGTCCAGCTGTGAGACCTGAGGCAGAAACAGATGTGAGGTATCAGCTGTCTGACCTTTAACGAAGGCTTGTTTGGCTGCTATAAAACAATAAAGAACACAGTTTGTTTGTTTATTCTGCGTAGATCTTTTCCTGCAGACAGCGGAGGATCACTGACCTCTGTGGCTTTACAGCAGCAGTTCACAGCCTCTTTGTTTCTGTAGTTCTATTTTAAATCACTTTAAAAAGGCGTGGACAAATGTATCATTATATTAATTTTTAAAAGAATGTGTTAAAAACAAACAATGTGATCGAAGTTCAATAAAAAGACAGAAATGTGTGAAAATTTGGAAATAAAACAATGGATTGATTTCTGATGCTGTGTTCAGATAAATATCTATATATAGAAATATATCTGAGGGATTCTCTAAGCAAATATACAAATAAGATTCAACTTGGGAAAGAGGCATTATTGATTATTTCTTCCTGATTATGTACTGTTGGTGATCTTACATGAAATGTTCCTACAGTGTAAAGGTAAACAGACCATCGCATAATCAACCCAGAGAAGAGACAGGCTAGCAAATGTCATAAATGTAGTTAAAGTCAAACAGTAAATACAGTGCAGCATCAAATCTTCCAGCTAAGAAAATATGAGCATTTAAATATGAGATTATAAAGTCATTTGAGCCAACTTTCCCTTTAATGTTGTAACGTAAAAGTAATTTCCCCACGGGGATTATTAAAGTATTTCTAATTCTGATTCTGATTCTCTGAAACCAACTCTCCTGTGATACAGTGGGGTCG
>NW_023339984.1:18537318-18546385 GCF_004916995.1 Morone saxatilis | reverse complement strand
TAAAATAATAAAAGTGAATATATTTATTTTATATTAATATCAGAGCCGTTACCGCACTGAACCCTGGGAACCCTGTGGGTCCCTGCTAACCTGGAGTACCGACCCGGTTTACCTGTACAGAGCAAACTCACCTGTGTGTGAGACCTTCAGGTGGACCGCACTGGACCTCTTCTTGCACCCTCTGCTGCTCACCGTCACACACTCATAAGTCCCATTGTCCCTGAAGGAGATGCTCCTCAGGGTCACAGAGGCGTCTCCGTGCTCCAGTCCCGGGTCCTTCAGAGACACTCGACCCCGATAAGATGGATGCTGGTACTCCTCGTACAGCCGTCCGTCCCTGTAGAAGAACACATAGTGGTCTGACCCGAGCTCAGGTCTGCTCCACTTCACCGCTGAGAGGTCTGTGGGAGCCCGGCAGGGAAGAGTCACATCCGAGCCAGACTCCACGGAGACCTCCTGGGGGTCTGAGAGAGAGAGCGAGAGAGAGAGACACAGAGAGAGAATGGAGGTAATGAGGAGGTCACACACTAATGAGCACTAAATCAGAGGGCGTTTATGATCACACCGCCTGTTATACATACACTGTTTATATGAGCATATATTCAGGTATTGATTTATTCATTTGGGGTGGATTATCTTCTTATAGCCTGTCTCTCTCTCTCACACAGTGCAGGGTTGCAGGTAATGTGGATGAAGTTTTTCTGGTTTTAGAACAATGTTTGAACATTTGAGTGTGTTACATATATTTAAGACTGTTACTGAGGCTGGAACTGTCTCACACACTCCCACACACACACACACACACACACACCAACTATAATATTTTCACTTCTTCCGTTTTGCCCGCCGATCTTCCTGCAGCTGGGTCACGTGTTTGAATTGTGAGCAGTTTGATCAGGAACTTCAGTTCAGTGATTGAGATCCTCCCAGCATGCAAAGTCTCTGGAAGACTACAGGGACCGTTCTCTGGAGGACTCTGGGGTCGTGAACTCTAAATACACTTCCCTCTGGTCAACCCACAGTACATCCCATAATATGCCCCAACTGAAGTGTTTCAGAAACTGACAACATGCGTGTGTATCGGTTTATTGTTCTTTATTGTTATTACATCAACAGCAAATCCATCAGGACATAAACAATGAGAGAAATATGAAAAAAAATAAAAATCTTATTTCATTTTGATTGACTCAGTTATTTCTTTGAATTGCTGAGAGACAAAACATCCAGAGACAGACAAACGGAGAGAGACAAACAGAGTGCACCATAAATGAATACATGAAAATAAAAATCTATGAAGAAAAAAGGAAAATAGAAAAATGTTAGTATAGAAGTATTAGTTTATATTCACATAAAGTTGCATTTTTCGCTCCGTTTATCACAGAAACAGCCTTAAAATACAGTCAACCACTGGATGTAAAAAGGTCAAGGGTCACATCTGGTTATATTATCTGTGAACAGTGTTTGATGTCGGCGATATATACGCAGACAAAGATATGACATCATTACAGGATACCACTCATAAATCCATTATTGTCTTTATAATATTTCTGTTGTTTACTTTCATCCTCTGACTAAATAACAGTTCAAATATTTAATATTTATAAAAGCTGCAACACAACGGAGCCAAATGAGGAAGGCTAATGCTAATGCTAACCCTATGACGTATAAACTTTATTGTAATATAATAATGTTTATACAGAGAGCTTCAGAAGCTTCAGCAGCAGCTCAGTCAGCTGCGATGGTTATATATAAATTAAAGTTCAAACAGAGGAGATATTAACAGTAACTCGGCCTCCTGTGTCGGCCATTTTAAGGATTCGTATTCATGAGCTGCCGGCTCTTTGAATGTTTTACACTCAGTTAGGAACCTTCCCGCTAACAAAAAATGTTTTTTCTTGTTTTCATTGAGATCGACTTGCTGCTGTATAAATGTGAACTCGTACCTGCATCCACTGTCAGTGTCCATGAAGCTGTGAATGAAGCCAGAAGCAGCACAGACTCTGGAGCCATGGAGCCAGCACCTGAAGAAGATCAGAGTAAAGAGTGTCTGCTGCTCAGCTGCTTTTAAACTCTCTGGCTCCACCCACTGCTCCCCGAGGTCACATGATTTACCAGCAATCAAAACCATTAGGTTGCGTTCAGGTTGTGTCAGACATTCAGCTACTGAGAGTCTAACAGCAGGTCTGTTGTAAACTCACACAGGAAGAGCACTGCAACACAAACAATAAGGAGAGTAAAGGAAGAGAGCTGCTTCTACGCTCCTTACCAAAAGATTTCTTACTCTGCAACCATTTGGTGACATTAAGCTTTGGTCCCTTTTAGAGAATCAGTGAAGATATAACAGTTCATCCTGAGTGTACGGAGGCCACAGAGAGACAAAATGATATAGTGAGTCCATGTTTTAATAGCTGTGTGTGAACTGGTTAAATAGGCGATCAGAGCGCTCGCCGATGCCTCGCAGAGGGGATGTGATGCCGTTATCTGCAGCGCCGCTCTGAACCCAGTCTTAAGTTTATCCTGTAGCTCCACCATGTGGACATTGCTCCTTACTGCAACCTCATTTATTCTCTGGATCTGGTAAAAAAATTATATTCAAATATTACACCTTTAAAAAAAGCAGGTACAAGTTGAATACTATGAACCAAAGTATGTAATCTGTCAGTTTATTCCATCAGTGTGGAAAAAATGGAGCTATCTATAGGTCTGAATATGAGCTGTGACAGAAATTGTGATCTACAGATGAATGTTTGGCTGGACTGTTGGTGGCCGAGGCCTGTAGGTAAAATGCAGTATGGTGTGATGCATAGAGACAAAGTGACTGAAGGAGAACCATTCTAGTGAAATACAATAATGTGTTTAATAAATATGGAAGTAGGCAACTCACCTGTGACAGTCTTGACTGTCAGTGCAACGACAGTAATCTCTAGGCTGGACAGAAGGTTGGTTTCACTATAAAAATGTTTATTGCAATTGTATCTTGAATTACATTAACACATTTTAACATCATTCATTTAATGTCTCTTAAACTGTGAGGTCTCATTTTCAAATGTAAAAGGTTTTACTTAATGTGTAGTCTAACCTTTGATCACTCGTTAATGGTAGGATGCCAATAATGCACCAATATTAAGAAGTTAGACTCATCAAATCTATTCAACCTATCAAAGAACTTAACCACAGTTAGTTTTAAGATTCAATAGATTTATTGCAGTTTGAACAGGTACATAAAGATTCATCCTCTCATCGTCCAACATTCAACAATCCAAATGTCACACTAATAATTATAATAATACTATAATAATTACCGTAAAACATCTAATAATAGCCCGGGCGTTTATTTGCTTAAATCACTGAACTCCCCCTGCCTTTATTGGGGACAGGCCTCTATACAGGCCTTTAATTCCTTTAGCACTAAACTAAACTAACTGCTGCTTCTCTTGAGATTTGTTCAGTAAATTTGACAACTAACATGATGATTATGATGCTTCAGGGGTATTTTCCCGTCTCTGTTGTTTACCGTGTTACCCATTTAATTAACGTTATACTTTGTTGTTGATCGTAAAATATAGTGAAAGATTGAATTGTGGAGAATCTATAACTGATCTAATGATGTGCATTATGATCATTAAATCTATACATTTATATTTGTGTAAGTAGGAGATCAAAACGACTTAAAACTCTCTCAAGCAGGCGACCTGGTGGGTTTTATACATCGAGATCATTTCTATAAAATCCAGACCAGGCCACTATTGGAGACCTGCGTCTATTAGGGGCCCTGCTTTTATTGGAAGTTTTACGGTATATAATACTACATATAATAATAATAATATAACTATAATAATAATAATAACAACACTAATGACACACAGAGCTGCCCCGCCCTCAGGAGGCGTGGTCACACCCCAGGGCATGCTGGGTAGGTAATGTGCCAGCCACTCCCCCCAGCTGCTCCGGGGCTCCTCCTCCCCTCCTCCTCTTTTCACCTCCCACCCCCCGACCACCCAGTCCACCTCCTCTCTCCCCCCGCCTGCCTCCTCCTTCTCCTCCCTCAGAATGACACTGTAGGACTTCCTGGAAACTCCTCCTCCACTCCTCTCTCTATCGCCCGCTTCATCTTTACCCCTCCTCCCATCACCTTCTGCAGGGACCCAACACTCCTCCTTCACGTCCCTCCATCCCTCTACCTGCTCCTCCTTGCTTAACAGACGGTACAATGTCTTCCTGTACACTCCCCTCTCCTCCCTCCCTCCTCTTTCTCCTTCTTCCTCCCTCAATGCGCCTCCTCCTCCACTCGGCTCCAAACCGACAAGGAGTCGTTCTTTCCCTCCCCTCTCCTCCCTCCCTCCTCTTTCTCCTTCTTCCTCCTTCATTGCGCTTCCTCCTCCACTCGGCTCCAAACCGACTAGGAGTCTTTCTTTCCCTCCTCCTTCCTCACCTTCCTTCCCTACATCTTCCATAGCTTCTCCTCCCTCTCTCTGGATGAACAGAACAGATCGATACAGCGCCATCACTCCTCCTCCTGCCACCTCCTTCTCTTCCTGCCTGCTGTACATTAACATCCTTACTCCCTCGCTACCTCCTCCCCTCCTCATACTCAGCGGCTTGTACACCCTCCGGTACCAGATGACCATCCTCGCCACAGTCGCCAATATACATGCCGCAGACGCCACGCACAGCAGCAGACACCCGGCGAAAAGCCAAATACAGAAGACGCCAGCACCTCTGACCGCACTCACTCTGCTATGCCGCCGGCTGCCCGGTTCATCGATCACCCACGAAGGGATTGTGGTGGTTTTTGTGACTTCTTGCACTTTTGCTGTTGTTGGTATTACGGTTGAAGGAACAAATGTGGTTGTCTCAGCGGGTTTCGTTGGCACAGCGGTCGTCATTTTAGCAGGACTTTCAGTTGAGGGTTTGACGGTATGGAGAGTGGGAGGAGAGGAAGTAGGAGTATGCAGCTCAACCAACCGCATCGTACCTTTCACGTCTGACCCTGAATAATCCGACCACTCAATGAATCTGGTGAAGGATTGATACCAGGACCATGTGACTACTCTGTGGTACACAGTGTGGAGTTCTTCTACGATTGCTGTAGCAGAGGGAGCAGGAGCAGTGGTTGGAATAAAAGTCGTAGAGGTGATATGAAAAAAAGTAGTAGCAGGAGTAGAAGCAGCAGTAGTGGGAGGAGGAGGTGATTTGTTGGTTGTAGCTGGGATCATAAGAGGACCGTATGTAGTTGTTTGTGGGTAGAAGTCTCCCGTTGGACCCGATTCTGTCGGTGAACACAGATCAGATTCTTCCAGACTCATTACAGGTTTACCCCTATGCCACTGTGGAGAGTCACACATCTGGGGACAGATAACCATAAATATGTATTACACACAGTCTCTGTCCTAGTTCCTAAGGTACAACCTCTCGCGTCTCTAAGGTAAGAGCTTTTAAAGGCACTCCCACTGTTGCTCTTGACTTTCCAAATCATACCATCAGTTCCCAGACTGCTATTACTTTTCTTTCACTGTGGTAACATTCAAGTATGCTCGAGTATCTGAATTTAAGAAGAACCGGTCTTACTGTTTACCAAAGGGGTTAGGGATGGGTTGGGAGTGTATTTCCAGCATCACAGACACTACTGAATGATTACAGAAATATTCTAAGGATATTATGGGTACTCACCACACTCTCTGCCTCGCCCCTGATGATCGGGCCATCCCGGACGTAGATGTTGAATTCGTAGTCGTCAATGTACCTTCGCAAGTAACCAAGGGAACAGGAGCAGACCCAGAGATTCTCTGAGAGGTAAAGGTACGGCACCTCCTCCTTCTGGCTGAACCAATCATCCGGCATCACCTTGATCTGAAATGAAAAAGAGGGAGTTTTAGACCAGAGCTCGAACTGCTGAACTTGTACCACCGGTAATCTTTCATGACGTTTACACCACCTTTATCTGAGTGCTAAAATGCTTTCAGATGCTCTCGGCGTGTGTTCTCTCACCTTGTTGTTATCCAGGTAGAGGGTTTCTATGGCAGAGAGGGGGTGGAGCATGAGCTCGGGAAGCACCTTGATACGGTTTGACGACAAATCCAGGATCTAGAAGGTAAGACAGCCAGTCAGAAGACGACGGTTGCGGTTCTTTGGTAAGAAAACTAAGAACTCAGAGAAACTGACATGAGAGAACACATTCGTAACTGGTTTTGATTATGATTAAAGTGCTGAAATAAGCTCTCTAACATAATCATGATCGTAACTTGCAGTAACTGTGAAGTATTTTAGGGGGAAAAGCCATAACAGATTAATATAAGTCAGTGTTCTTATCCTAACTGAAGATTAAATTTTGCTCCAGTTTTTGTATGTTTCAGTTTGTTTCTTTATGGGAAAAAGTCTTTTTGGGCTGCTGTGCGTCACCTGACTGACGCCATTACTGTAATTACATGGTTTGGCCACTATGTCACATTGGCTTTAAAGCTCAGCGCTCTTTCTTGGGACTTGAGCAAGATGAGAAAACTAGCATTGGTTGCTAGGTAACAGACATTAAAGCTAATAAGCGTTGTTGGATTGAGTATTTAGGATTTCCTAACCTAGAAAATAGGATCCCTAAAGTTAGTTTGATTTGCTTCTGTAATACCAAATGGGAGAAATCTTATCTTCTCTTAACTTAAGGCTTAAAATAGGAAGTTTCTGTAAAACAGCGCCTCCATCTTAACCTCCTAACACGCTGCATTCACAACATTCATCCACTGTTCAACCTCCATGATTATTAAGTTTTTGACATGCAGCCTTCACAGTTCCTTCATCATATCACAGCATGTTAACACGGACCTCCAGCTTGCTGAGTCCAGAGAAGGTGTGGTCGCTCAGGGAGTCCAAGGCATTTTTGTTCAGGTAGAGCTCAGTCAGACCTGGACAGGCGGTGAAGGAACCGTCAGAGAGGGACTTAATATGGTTCGACCCCAGCCGGAGAACACTGAGGGTGGGCAGGATCGGAGACACGCTGGAGGTCACCTCTGGAACCTGAAAGTCAGGAAACACACAACAATATGAGAGAATGAATACTGATACCAACTGGCTTTAACTAATACACATTCAGTATTTATATTTTTTCAGGAGCGTGGTGCAGACAGACACCTTGTTGCCTGTGAAGTCGATCTCATAGATGTCCGTAAAGGTCTGGAAAGAGGACCAGGACACACTGGAGAACAGGTTGTTAGGAAACAACAGAACCTAAAAACCAGAAAGAGAGTAGAAGAATATTTAAAACTGTGAGGG
The DNA here is from genome assembly GCF_004916995.1 of Morone saxatilis. Classification (NCBI taxonomy): domain Eukaryota; kingdom Metazoa; phylum Chordata; class Actinopteri; family Moronidae; genus Morone; species Morone saxatilis. The sequence goes on along the minus strand of NW_023339984.1, from coordinate 18,539,125 downwards.
TTTCCTGTTAAACTGTCATCTTATCAGTGTAGAACAGGAAGCTTGTGTCTCCGCTGTGGTCTCCTCCTGTCAGTCAAACACTTGAACACAGGGATGAGTTCAGCTCTTTAGACTGTAAATCGTGTGTGAACCAGTGTGTGACAATAAGGGACCTCAGAAAACCTCGTAATCATGTCATTTACAGTGTTTAAATGCAATTTGCCACATTTTAATTGAGTGTAATGTATAGTTCATATGCCGTGCTGCTGTCACAACTTCCTGCAAATTTATCTGTTTATATTCCTTCACTTTTGTTAAACATTAAATGTGTAACAGACATTACTTTGTGCACATTTTCACAGCATAAAGGAGGTTTGATGGTACACTGTTGTTGTGGAGCTACAATGATTGATTGGCTGATCTGTTTCGGAAGTTCTTTGCAAGTTGTGGACGAACAGTGAGCTTTAACAGGATATGGTCATAAAATAATAAAATCATGCAGCATTTCACACAGAAAAAACACGATGACAGTCAGATCTTCAGCCAGATCAACATGAATTCAACTAAAGAAGGATACAAAGAAAATGGATAACTTCTCATGGATGTTTGAGAAAGGGGTGAAAATTATATGATGGAAGATCATATACGCACTCTGTTTAACATCTAGGGCGGGAGTGCTCTAAGGCGTAGATTACATTAAACAATTAATTTCAAGGACACCAGATTATTTCCAGGATATTGGCTCATTTTAATCAATTTCCAGGTGTTTCCCTGACTGTCTCTAAATTTCCAGGTTTTCCAGGACATGTGTAACACCGGTACTGCTGCCATGGCTTTAAGTGTACGTTAACTTTGTAAACTTCTATCGTTATAATGTGATAACTTAAATTGTTTTAATGTGTCGTAATATCCAAATAAGTTTTTAATGCTGTGATTAATTTAAAATATGTCCTGAAGCAGATTTATCATCTTATATTTCTTTGTTCGTCTTAACAATTTAAAAATGTGATTTTAAAAAGTGACACGTATCCTCATAGAACCTCAAATATTATTTTTACTTCCATGACTAAATGTGTTTTTTACTTGTGACCTCTGCACATCTAAACTTTACAATTAACTTGGTGTTTCGTGGCTTTACCTTGGTCGAGGGTTCGAATCCCGCCGGGACGTTGCTGAAGCCGGCCGCTGTGCAGTTCTCCCTTGGCCGGTGGTCCTTGTCCCTGTCGCTGTGGCAACCGGCCACTGCTGTCACCACGGCAACGTGGGACAGGAGGAAGAGGAGGATGAAGAGCTGCATTCTGAAAACGACCCTCAGCTCCTGGAGGACTGTCTGTCTGTCTGTCCGTCTGTCTGTCTGTCTGAGAGGGGAAACTAAGACACTAAACATACCAGGAAGTATCTGTGTGTTTGATTGACAGCTGCTGAGACAGGAAGTGCTGCTGCTCTGTTGATATCTGACCGCTGCTCCACTTTATATTTGTTTGTTCTCAGCAGCTTCCTCATTGTTTTGTTTATTTGAACGTTTCCTGCTGTCTTTGAAAGATAAAACAGAATAAGACGCTCAGACACTGTAAATGTAAATGATTATTCTCCAGTGCTGCTGCTGTTTCTGTTGAGGCCTGAGATGTTTCCGGAGTATGTGACCTCTGCTGCTGAGCCAGTAAAGTTCTGTGGAACAAAAAGCATCACATGTGCTAAATTTGTTCAATTTGAAAACTCAAATCAGTTTGAACTTTGCACTTTGTGTTGAGACGTTTTGTTTTTACAATTATTTCATGTTCTTCTGTATGTATGTGCATTATGTTTATTAGACTGCATTAAAATACTA
>NW_023339984.1:18536699-18537272 GCF_004916995.1 Morone saxatilis | reverse complement strand
ATTTTAACATCGTGACCATCAATATTTTTATAATTATTCATGTTATTATTTGTATATTCCGATTATTGTTAAGAGATATGATATTAAAAGCTGCAGTCATGAATAATAAGTTGGTGTCAACTCAATCTAATTCATTTATTTAACGCACTCAGAAATGTTCCAAACTTTGTTAACCTCCGCTGCTCACCTTTAAAGGTGCACTATGCGATCTTGCATGGTTTCAGCGCGATTTAATTTTTTTCTTAAATCGTAGGCATCTCTCCTTTGATCCGCTAGCTGCCTGCCCCCTGCAATACACTGTTTTTCTTGACAACACAGGATCAGCGTTCTGCTCAGAAACGGTGACATTTAAAGGACTCTGTGTTACGTGGGGGACTCTTTCTGTTATGAAGTTCAGTTTTTATCTCTTAACTCAGACTCAGGTTCAAGTTTTCCCCGACGCGTGGGAACCCTGTTGTTATTTGTTCTATTGTTGTATTGTTACTGTTTGTACTACTTTCCTGCATTTGCAGTCTTTATTATTGTGTATGGATTTGTTCAGTGCTTTGAGCTCTCTCAGCCACCATAGCGTTC
>NW_023339984.1:18530770-18536599 GCF_004916995.1 Morone saxatilis | reverse complement strand
GTTGTGGTGTGTGTCTGATGTGTGTGTGTTTGAGTGTTGTTGGACGTCAGTGTGGTGTGTTGGGTGTGTGTGTGTTCCCTGGGTTAAGTATTTAGAATCATAAATCTGAAGTATTGGTTTTACTTTAAATAAAGCTGATTTATTGTTTTTCTTCTAAATCTGTCTGTTGTTAGTTTTGATTGTTTTTTGAGGTTTGAGTGAGGAGGAGGGGCCGCCCGGGTGTGTGCGGGGAAGTCTGTGTCTTGGCAAACCGGCAGACCCCCCCCCCCCCCCATGGCAGAATCCAGAGTACGTTCTCGAACCTCCCATCGGTCTGGACTGGTCCGCCGCCCATTCCCTTGTCCGCACCTCTGCTCCAATCACAGCCTCCTGAATCTGTGGAAATCCTGCGGCATTGATGTCACTTCAGGACATCGGTGACATCATTGTGTAGCCCTCCTCCACTTATTGGCTCAGAGCCCCTCAGCTGTGTTGGTTTTTCTGTCTGTTGTTGTTGTTTTTGTTGTATCAGTGAACCAATCTCAGTGCTATTACCTTGCAGACCAACATGATGGCAAATAAGACTGTCAATTATAGAATGAAAACACTTACTCACTTCCTGCTTTACTGTTTCCGTCCGCAAAAGGCCTGAACGCTAATGGTGGCTGAGAGAGCTCAAAGCACTGAACAAATCCATACACCAATAATATAAGGACTTGCAAATGCAGGAAAGTAGTAACAAACAGTAACAATACAAACAATAGAAAAAAAAAAACCAAATAAAACAAAACAGGGGGGGGTTTTTTTCCCTACGCCGTCGGGGAAAACTTGACCTGGAATACATGTTTTTTTGAAGTCTGTAGTTAGGAGATTTAAAACTGTAACTTCATAAGCAGAAAGAGTCCCCACTATACACAGAGTCGCTTTAAATGTCCCCTGTTTCTGAGCAATTACGCTGTCCTGTGTTGTCATGAAAAACAGTGTATTCAGGGCTAGGCGCTAGCTGGTATCACAGGAGAACTGCCCTACGATTTAAGTAAAAAAATTAAATCGCGCTGAATACCATGCAAAGATCGCATAGTGCTACCTCATTTAATAAGGTGAGCAGTCGGAGGTTTACAAAGTTGGAATCATTTTCTTGAGTGCGTTAAAATAAGAATGAATTAGATTGAGTTGACACCAACTTATTTATTCATAGACTGCGAGCTTTTAATATCATATCTCTTAACAATAATCGGAATTAGTACAGAATAAAACATGATAATTATGAAATAATTTGATGGTCACTGATGTTAAAATAAGTAAAGTTTTTGCTGAATGTAGTATTTTAATGCAGTCTAATAAAATAATATGCATCATCATTTACAGATAGAAACTAGCACACACACACACGGACACACTCAGACGGTTGCATGAGGGCGAAGGCGCTCCCTTTAGCAGCATCCAAAAGAACCCAATATTAATGACACTTAGAGCTTTAATATAATTATATTAATAATAGCGATGATGACGTGATGACATCACAAAGCAAAGGTCGAACGTGTAGGCGGGGTTAAAATATTCAGGACAAGAAGAAAATGAATAAACAAAGAAAAAGAAAACAGCCAATCAGAACCAAACTGGACAATTAAAAAATTGTTTTTAAAAATAAAATAAAAAAAACAACAAACAAAAAAGGAAACATCGTTTCCCATCAAGCCCGGCGGTGGCAGCAGGTTATCGAGATTGTCCCGTGATTGGTCGATTCCAGAGGCAGCAGAGCAAAACGAGGCGGAGTTTAAATCCTGCTGATGTCATGCTCCTCTGGCCAATCACAATCAATTCTTGTGGTTTTTTTCGTCATCATCATCGTGGCGACTCCCTCCCGCCTAGCGGCCGGAGGGAGCGCTCCCATTGGCTGGTTCCGACCTTCAGTGAAAAGGTCTCAAAGTCACGGAGCGCAAAGATGCTCCACTCGTCATCTCCCACAATGCCTTGCTCTGTGTGGGCGGGGAGACGTTTAGGCAGTGCCGCCAACTCCCAGCTCCTCCCGACAGTAAACGCGGCGTCATTCAGGGTGCGTTCAGTTCGACGTGGGAAGTTGGAAATCTGTGGTTGTTATTAGAACTTCCTACATTTCAGAGGTTCAGTGAACACAACAGCGTAACAAACAGAAAGAAAGAATATTACTCAGCAACTAGTTTCCTTATCTATGAATCAGACATTGATCATACAACACTGATGTTAAAGCTCTGTTGAAGCCCGAAGGAGCTGCGAACATTACAACAAATATCTCATTATATTGAAAAGTGACATTAAATGCAACATCAGATGGGGAAAAAGCCACTATTTCCAACTTCCTGGCGTCTCATGAAGGCAGCAGTCCCTTCTCATCACAACTGAATGATAACTAAACATCGTCAGATCCTTTCACACGTCGTAGTGTTCGAACACAAAGCTTATTGTATCTCAGATTTCTTCAAGTGTCTCCCTCTTCCTTCTTACCCCCCTTCTCAGTCTCTCACTACATTTCCCAGAGTTCCTCGCTTGCACGGCCCTACATACGCCACAATCCATCATCTTTTCCTACGTCTCCCATGTCAGTTTTAAATAAGTCAGTATTCCTACATCTCCCATGAGGCATCACACGTCGGGTGTCACTTACTACGTTTTCCCACGATTGCCAGAGACAGTGAAGGTTTCATGCGTCGCTTAAAATAGATTCATCTTCATAAAAACATCAAGACAAAATAAAGTCACTTCAAATATACACACACAACGCTTTAAAAAGAGTCAACAACAACAACCTCCTCTTCCTCCTCTCACCTTCCTCTCCTCACACCGTCCGTCCGTCTGTCTGTACAGCAGTGTGTCTGTCAGCTCTCTGCTCTCCTGCAGGAGGCGCCACAGAGCAGCTTTCTTTGGTTTGTAGCACTCAGCGATGCAGCATTCAAGTCACATGGGAGAGACGGTAACTACGAGCTTCAGGCACTTACGTTACAGGTGAGAAGGTTCAATAGACCTGTCCTAAGCCCCGCCCCCTTCTGCTCTGTGCTCCAATAACATTTGAGCAAGAAACTTCCTCCTTTCCTGTACTTAGATATGCTATATGCTAAGCTAATCTGTGTTGAAATGATATTATGAAGATGGTTAGAAGATAAAAGCGACATATATAACACAATATGGAGTCACTCCATATTAAATACTGATTCATCAGTGTTTCTCTTTTGTTGGGACGTGTTTGAGGTCAGTTCACGTTCATTTAGACGCTTTAACATCCAGGACAGATTCTTAGTATCTAAATTTAATTACTGTTTTAATATCCCGATAAAATCTTTTATTTTTCAAGAGAACTTTTCATTTTTTACAGACAATAGCTGCAGCGACAAGCATACACAAACCAAAGCCAGCTGATATAAAGAAACAACTGTCCTACTGTATGTGACATTCTGTCATGTTTAAAGATAATATGACGTGAAATTTAAAACTAAACATTAGCTAAAGCCACAAAAAAAAAAAATCACTTTGAATTCTTCTATTTTTCTTTTATTTTGGAGGGACACCACTGCGAGCATAAGAAAAAGAACCATTCTAAATGTTTTTTTTACATTGTACAATGTTTTCTTATGTAAAGGATATTTGCCGAATTGAACAGTGGAAGCCAACGAAGTGTCTCGTAAATCATTTTATCACTTTGGTTAATTTCAAGAAAAGCAAAGCAACATTAAAACACTGAATTATTGAATGTTGTTTGGCATGAGACTCTCCTCCTACGGACGAGAGCGGCACATATCGGGGAAAGAGGAGCCGTAATACACTTTCTTTCTTCTTTCTTGTCGCGAAGGCAAATATACTGCAGAAAATAGTCTTTTTGGTAAGAAACAACGTAATAGCTGGTCTGATGTTTGATTTTGTGACAGTAAACTATTGTTTGTAATAAGTAGAATGATGTTTCTGTGTTTGTCCACCAGAGGGCGCTGACGTTTATGCTCCGAATGCATCTTTATGTACAGAAACTGCTTTAATGAAAGTAATGATGTGTGTGAAACCTGAGTTCTCACTGAAGTCGTACAAACTGTGAGTCCCATACAACATGAATGCTGCTCCGGCTACGCTAGGCTGTGCTATGCTAGGCTAATACTTTCACCTGTGCAAACCTCGGGCCGGGCTAAAGTGTGGCTCTTCACCACACAGCACATAGCCCCTCGTTGCTCCCTGCTCGGGATAACCCGGGCCATCCCGAGCTAACACAGACCTCTCCGGGCTGAACCAGGCTAGTTAGCCTCCTGGGCTAACAGCGGCTAAACCAGAGGAGCCAAACCTCGAGTCCGTCCCGTCCAACGTACTTCATCTTTAGGTAAAACAACAGGAGACGTCTGCTACCAGTAACTCGCCCCAGGAGCCAAACACTGTCAGCTTTAAAAGGCACCGATCACAACCAGAATCAATCAATATCAGCGATCAATAACATCAATCAAACTAAATAGTAACGTGATAAACTTCAATCCTGTCTGACAGCCTGACGAACTGCAAGAAAACAAAGAGATCCGCTTTTTCCTTAAAAACAGTGTCGCTATGGCAACAGCTAACCCATGCTAACGTAAAAGGCTAGGAGCAAGCTACACACACACACACACAGCCTATTCTCTACAGCATCAGGACCGCGCGGTGTCCTGCAGCCAATCAGAGGCCACCCTGGTGTCAGAGGTCAGAGGTCAGATGGGGGTCTCCTTATTGTTGTTTTTGAGGTCCGGTGCGCTGAACTGCCGTCTCATCCTGGGCGGCGTGGTGAAGCCCCACCCACCCGGCGGCGGCCCCACCCCCAGCAGCATGTCGGCAGGAGGGGGCGGGACCCCGGAGCGCGGCAGGCTGTGGTAGTTGGGGTGAGGTCCTGGCTGGAATGGTGCATTGTGGGGGTTGTAGTAGGGATGGTGGTGGTACTGATGGTGCTGGTGTTGATTATAGTGGAAGCCTCCATCTCTGTCCCTCCCCCCTCCTCCTCCTCTCTCTTCCTGGCGGGCGACACCACCCTCCTCTGTTCGGTCGCCCTGGTGACCGCCAACCGCGCTACCGGCCACGTGATGCTGGTCCGCCTGTCATCCAGTTAACTTGTTGCCCGTGGGGCGGAGCTGTCCAGAGCAGTTGCGGCGGTAGCGGCGCTGCTGGTTTTGGTTGTTGCCAAAAAATGGTGGTGGGTAGTAGAAGCGCCGCCCTGGTTACCCTGGCTTGCCTTGGTTACGCTGTGCCCGGCCGCGATGAGGGCTGCGGGGTGCGCATGCGAGGCGGAGGCGGAAGGGGCAGGCGCAGGAGAGCGGCAGACTGACCCTGAGGAGGAGGTGAGGGAGAACTTTACCCTCCAGCTACTCCTCCTCCTCCTCCCCTCCTCCCTCGGTCTCGTCTGCTCCGCCCCTCGCCCCCAGACCCAGAGCCTGCAGGGCGGCGCTGGCTGGCCCATGACAACCGGCTGGGCGGGCGGGTTGACTCTTGAAGGGAACTTGAGCTTTGCACACTCCTGGGAGGGATGAAGCGGCGGTCGGGGAGGATAAACGGGGACAACGGGGGAGTTCATTGGCTGCAGGAGGGGGGGAGCACACATCAGTCAGGCGCTGAACGACATTCCCTGTCCTCAGGGTCAAGAGGTTGAGCCTGTTAAGACTCACCCTGGTTCTGGTTCTGTTCTGTCCTCGCAGTTTTCTTGGTGACTGTTCTGCTGCTGCAGGGTTGCAGATCGCGTGCGTTCCTGTTGTTTCAGCCCAGCGGAGGCGTCCTAGGCCGTCTGAACGCCGGGTCCTCGTCCATCCCGCTTCCAACTCTGACCTCCGGCCTGGCGGGGGGTGTCCGCCGGCCGCCCGTCTCTGAGGCTCGCCGCCT
>NW_023339984.1:18518777-18530670 GCF_004916995.1 Morone saxatilis | reverse complement strand
GATGGGTTCACACACACACACACACACACACACAGGGGGAGTATGGGGGGGTCGTAGGTGGGGGTGAGGGTGGGTGGGGGGGCACAGGAAACAATGAATATAATGAAGGTGACGTCACCATGGTAACTAGTAACACCGACTGTTAAGACGATACCTGACAGATTTCCTGGCAGCTTTTATAGAGAGAGAAAAAGAGAGAGTCACTCACTGAACACACACACACACACCACACTCTCTCACACACACACAAACACACCAGAAATAACACGTTCGTCTTGTATCACATGACTGTATCGATCACAAGCTCCCGCTGAATGAAAGCAGTTCATCTTTAATGTAAATCAATACTTCCTCTCACACTCAGTGGAATATTCTCCAGGATTACAGAGAGGAGAGAGGAGCACTGAAGGCTGTTATTGTTGGTTTGATTAAAAGAAGTATTAACAGTTAAAGGCTGTATATATATATATATATGTATATATGTGTCCTGTTTAAATAAACTTTATTGTAAACTTTATCTCTGGATAAAACCTCCAGGGGGTTGGACACTGACGTTCAGTGTCAGCAGCAGGAATGATTATTGATCAAACTTGGAAATGAAGAGTTTCTCACACATATATATTTTATATAGATATAGATTATATAGATGATGATACATCCATCACACAGTGTCAATAGGTTTTATACTGTCCACTATGGAGGTCTGTGCTACAGATCTGTATCAAACTAACATACAAACCAAAGTTTCATTTCATTCAGATGAAGAAATGTGTTTTTATCTGATCTTTATCTTTTATTGCCTTATTTTTGTATTTATAAAAGAACATAAATACAACGTGTAGTTTGTGTAAGACTGAGAAAGTTCATATAATCCATTTTAAGGTGCTTTTGGTGCTCCGTTCAGTCTGACCACCAGAGGGCGCTCTAACCCCACTCACTGACAGGAGGACAACAGGACAGAGACTGTTTCCTCTCTGTGTCCTGATCCTGTCTCAGACAGAAATCAGCTGATTATACTATAAACACTAAACAGTTTCAGCCAATCAGACGGAGCACAGCGACCCCGAGTCACCAACACCACGACCAACGTCTCTAACTGGAGGTTCACACAGACAGACAGACAGACAGGTGTCTCACCTTCTCCCTGGTCGTTGAGCTCACTGACAAACACACAGTGGATCTCTTTAATGAAATGACCCGACAGCTTAATGTCCACGTCCTGCTGTCCAACCCTGAAACACAGACGGACAAACATCCCGTCAGGATTCACACCGACGCCGTTAATAGAGAACGCACACACCACACTCTCCACTCACACACCACACACAGCACACACACAACACACTTCTTTGCCACTTTTTTTTCAGAAGCACAAACAACACACACACACACTGGATGCACACAGGGCTCCCAAACTGTGAGGACCATTCATCTGAAGGATCACATGTATAAATATTCTAGCAATAATAAAATGCTTCCAACTGAATATAAAGAAATAATGAAGTTCATTCTTCACTATTTTCTAAAACCATCAATCAATCGAGATCAATAATGTAAGCACGGGTGAAGCTCTGACCTGGTGAGCCCCTCCTTGATGTAGTAGAGGAGACACTCCGACATCAGAGGGTCTTCATTCAGGTTGACCAGGTGAGGCGTCTGCAACACGTTTCAAAAGCTTTGTTTGAATCCGACGATGAACAATGAACAATATCTGAGACATTAATTAGCTCCAGTGCAGTTGTATAATTACAGCCGGAGAGTTAACATCATTCATTATTTCTAATATAAGCTCTGTGTATTGTTTCAGGCTCGTCGATGTTTACTGACAGTCTTAAAGCCACAGTTGTACATTTGAGTATGAGCTTCAGTCCCTGTTTGCATATGTACCTTTGGTTAATACATTTATTTGCATAAACATGTAAATGCTATTTCAAACTTTAAATTAAGTTTACAGTGCGGTCGTCATGACGATGCTAGCTGTCCGAGACGCGTGTAAACTCACTCCTTTGGGAGAGAAGACGCCCAGCGTTCCTCCATCTTCTTTAATGGACACGCCCATCTCTGCCAGCAGGGACTCTCTGGGCGAGAGACACAGACACACACAGGGAAAAAGAGAGAGAGAGACGTTTCATTAATGACAAGTCCCGCCCTTCGTTCTCTCTCATCAGCCTTCAACTCTTTTTCATTCCAGACTTTTATAAAAGCACAACAACTGCAGTGAGTTAGTGACGTTACCTCTCCAGTCGAATAGATTCTGTCTTTCTTAGTTTCTCTTCCCACGTCTCGTTAAGCTCCGCGATGATCTTCTCTGTTTCCTGCAACACACACACACAGAGGCCTCATCAGTGTCCGAGCCGGATTCAAGAGTCCAGCATCAGGAGCATCAAAGTCTGATCGTACCAGCAGCATCTCAGCTGCCTCCTCTTTACTGATGGGCTCCGCAGAGTCCGCAGAGTCCGCCTCCTCTCCGTCCTCTACGTCCTCGATCAGGTGGTCGGGGTCAGCGGGTGCCTCACCTGCAGAGGTCGGCTCGGCACCTGGAGGTGAAGAGGACATTCAGAGAGACACACAGAGACAGGAGATAAAGACAGTGACGGTGAGTCAGGATGAAACGGTGGCAAACAGGAACATTAAATTACAGTATAAGTATGTTTTCACCAGTGTTTAATAGTAAATCACTGTTTCTTTAGATTCTTCTTTGTCTCAATACATATGAAAGCTTTTGTACCATAAATAATCAATACAGATTTCATAATGTGTCCATAGTTTGTCACATCACAAATCAAGTGGGTGTCACTTTTCTTTAACCTCTAAAACATCAAATTCATCCACAACATTATCAGAATCAGTCACACACACACACCTGGAGGGGCGGAGCCATTCTCAGGTGCGACAATCCCATTGGCTGTGATTGCCAGCTGCAGTGGGGAGGGGGACACACCTGCGACACCACCGGGGCCATTGTTGTTGTTGTTGACTTTAAGAGAAAGAGAGAGAGAGAGAGAGAGGAAAGAAACAGAGAGAGAGAGGAGAAGGGAGAGAGAGAGGATCAGCGTTTCATTTTTAACAGGTTGATCTCTGTGTAATGTTGGTTTGTAAAGAACAGCTTTTGTAAATATCTGCTTCATACACAACACACACACACATATACAGTTGCTGTTGTCTGTAAATAACGCCTCTAAACATTCTGCACATAGACATACCGTGCATACCGCGTCTAAATAACCACACACGCTACCCAAAAATACATTGTTCACCAGGGCCGTGTTGCTTGTACATGTCAGCGTTGTTGCTGTAGCTAACAGGAGCTAACCGGCTACATCTGGTAGCAACTGATTGCTGAAGAGAGGCAGAGGTGAGACTGTAAAATGTGTCATTATAAAATACATTACCTTGTTTATATATTATGTATAATATCATGACTATAGACACTAATACAGACAGAATAATGTTTATATTAGTGGTGTTCATCTCTCCCTCTCTCCCCTTCACTGTAATGTGTACCAGGGTGTTATACTTTACTCTATATAATGTATATATATATAATTATAATCTATATAATGTATGTATTATCAGGAGTACACACAGTACATGTTCACTGTATAAGGTGAGTATTTACCAGCGTTGTCCAGCAGCTCCTGCAGGCCCTGGGAGAACAGCAGGTTTCTCAGTCGTTCCACTTCAGACTTCAGCTCTCTGATCAGTTTGGCGTTGGGATCTTCATTGATCACAGCGTTACAGCGGATCTGTTTGGCACGGTCAGCATACCTGGAACCACATGGTGCTTTGGTTAGATCTGATTAAAATGGTTTTATTTATCGTACACAGATAGCATTAGATCAATATCTGACCTCAGAGTGCTCAGTGTTTCTTCATAGTTGATGTCAGCAGGACTTAGAGCAGCAATCATGGCCGTCCGAGAGTTTCCTCCTGAAGCACACACACATTAAAACTTGTTATCACCAACAGCGGTGGTTCTGTCGGCCCTCAGATTATCACCAGTAGAGTTCCAGACTGGTTACGTTTTACCTGACTGGAAGAACTTTTTCCTGTATCAGCTGGGAATGTCAAACACCACCTGCGGCGTTCCCCAGGGGTCTGTTCTTGGCCCTTTATTGTTTACTATCTACATGTTGGGTGACGTTATCCAGAACTTCAATATCTATTTGCAGTTTTATCCTCTCCTTTTTATTAGATTTTCACTTTTTGGTCTACGACAAAATACGTCAGTAAATACCCCAACTGTGACTATTAAAGGATTTGACATGTCTTATAAAAGGACAGATACTTCTGCACTTACTAGTCCACCTTTAGAGCCTGGTTGTGTTTATACTCGCACTCTTGCAAACTTTTCTAACTCAAACTTAACAACTTGTAGATTTTAATCACAAGATTTAATCATGACTTGAAAGATTAGAGGTGGTGAAGTCTTTCAACCGTGTTGTAGTTGGTTTATAGGCTAAACGTTAGCTTTCTACTTCTGCCGATCATTTACACTTCAAAAATCAAATTCTTTGTGTCAACAAGGTCAATATCATAAACCTTTGTTCACTGCAGAGCATATTTTCAGCATTAATCCAAAATCCAATGGACCAATCCCACTGAAGGAACCAGGGCGATGCTAACTTCAGGATTTGCCTACACATATACGCTCTAAGCTACTGGTCTGAATACTAGTCGCACTTACCCAGGTTTTCTTTCAGTAGCCAGGTGAGAACAGAGTCTCTGTAGGGAATAAAATCACTTTTCCTCTTCTTGTTACTTTGCTGCAGAGGACAGAAGAAGGGGAGTCATTCTTTGTGTATTTTTTTTATATCATTTTGCATAAATACACGTTTGTGTTGACTTACCATTTCAGCCAAAGCTGATATGACTTTTCCCAATGTGGTCAGAGATTTATTGATGTTTGCTCCTTCCTGCACGCAAATATACAGCAAAGTAAAGTCAACATACAGTAAACAGGAACAAATAACAAGTAAATCTGGATAAACACTGATGAGACTTTAATTAAGCCAACACCAACGTGTGACCTCTGACCTTGAGTCGCATGCCCTTTGCCCCCGAGGAGTCTGCTCGTTCGCTTCCAGCCAGGTCGACCAGACTGATCTTGCTGACCTGAAGACAGAGTATTATCGTTAAGTCCAAATCCAAAATCCTGATTACAAACAACACTGCGACATAACGACACCACTGCAAGTACAGTAGGATAGCTCAGTCCCCACAAGGACACCGAGACCAGAACCAGCACACACCTTCTCAGTGTCCAGGCTGGTCATCTGGTCTCGTCGTTTCTGGGTGAAGACGATGGTGAAGACAGCGTGTGACCTGGACGACGTCTCATTCATGTTTGTGGCCGCAACCGTCCTGTAATCAGTAACCAGTCAGAAATAAATAATCAATCACTGACAAACTGCCTTCAGGCCCCAGCATGACCCACCATCCAGGCAAGGTACAGTCCTGGACCTTCAGGAACAGCAGCCTCTTTCTAGTTTTGTCTTTAATATCTGGATATTGTGTGAAGACTGACCGAGCTTTGTTGCCAGCGTCCATCAGGTCACGGATGTCGCTGAATCCGGTCACAGCCAGTTTGGACAGATCCTCCACGTAAGGACCCAGGATGGGATGCTCCCGGACCCGCAGAGTACCCTGGGACTTTGGGTTTAACAGATCCCGGACCCGCTCGCAGTAGATCTCCATGTAGGACACCTGGAGGAGGAGGAGGAGGAGGAGGAGGAGGAGACAGCGATCAGCCAATCAACGTTCACTGGAATAAAGCAGTTTGAATGAACGGATCAGAGAGAATTTACCTCCACAGAGTAGGTCAGGTCAGGATCAGTGTTTTCTCCGGTTCTCTGAAACAAGTCCTCACACAGCTGGAGACAGAGAGATAGAGGACCATCCATCAGATTATTCACTGATCAAATACCATTAAAGGTGGATTTATGATTCTGCATCTGCATCTTCCAAAAGTCCTGCTGTGCTTTCTCAGAAATGCAACCAGACATAAAATCTGTGTCTAATCTGCAGGGCTGCTTTAGGTTTAATGGTCCCACCACAAAGCAGGAAGAAGAAACCAGAATCCTCTACAGACAAGATCATTAAAAACGCTTTAGTTTAATTCCACTTCAATGATGCTGCTTTGTTTCTCTAAGTTAACGACTTATTAGCTCATAATTATAAGAACAAAATGAATAAAAAACAGACACGTTATTGTTCAAGCTGGTTCTGCCATCTGACCACAATGCAAACAAGCCTTTATACATCGTGTTCTCATCCTCTACAGGTTAGTTGTATTTCAGGATCTTGTGTTTGCCTTCATTAATGATAAATAAACACTGAGTTATGAACGGAGAGACATACTCAGACACAGAGGCATAAATCCAACCAGGGCGGAGACAGGTCACAGAGAGCAACAGAAAGTGTCCAAAGTTTGGGATCATTTCAATCAGAAAACAAAATGCAAACTCTGTACAGTGTCTGTTTTAAACTGAACTAGCCTAGCACAATAACTCTACCTACTTAGCAGCTATAAGTCACTGTTTATCTGCAGGATCAATATTCTGATTGCTTGCAGCTTCCAGCTCTGAAGCTCTGAAATATGTATCTTCGGTTTAGGCTGTTTTAATTGTCTTTAACTTGCCTCGTACCTAACTAGCTAACTAGCTGTCCACAGTCTGGACCTACTCAGTACAAGAAGACATCGTAGGAACGTTAACGTTACATAAACACAGACTTTTATTTCTTTACTGTGGCAGCAAACACACACAGCCTTTCAGTAACTATTACACTGCAACCTGAACTTATCCACACACTTTATGCCAACTACAGTAACGTCACTGTCCCTCACACACCAGGAAAGACTCCTGCCTACAGCTAACCCACCAGACTCCACCTTCCTTAAAGGGGAGGGCTGGAATAGCTTTCAATAGAATACTCGATTGCTTCATTAACTGATATCTGCAGCCTTAAATCCACCTGTGTTTACCTGTGGTATGATCCCTTCCTGTCCAGGCTCTTGTTTGCCCATCATGGTGTAGCTCTTTCCTGCACCCGTCTGTCCGTATGCAAAAATACACACATTGTATCCTGGAAAACAACAATAATATTAATCACTTTAGAACTGAAGACACAAACTGATCCTCAATGATCGATAGCATCCCGTGATATTTGTTTATAATCCTGATGGATCTGCTTCCTGTCGGACTCACTCACACTGGACTGATTCACACATCATGTTTCACAGATTTAATCTCAAAGTGAAAACTGGAAACGATTCGTTGTTTGGTCCATAAAATGTCAGAAAGAAGCTGACGTCCTCAACACAAATAAATTCAGTTTGCTGTCACAGATGCCTGAAGACACCTCAAAATATTTACATTTGAGGAGTTGGAATCAGAGAATTTGGACTTTTATTCTTTAAAAAACTCAAAAAAACAAATAATAGATTACCAAAATAGTTAAATCGTTAGCATCAGCACTATCTTTGTCACTGGTCTTTGTGTTTGTGGTCATTGAGCAGCGAACCGGTTTACCTTCGAAGGCGTGCAGCAGCATCTCCTCTCCGATGTCCTTGTACACCTGCCTCTGACACGCAAAGCTCGGATCATCAGCCTGCAGACACACACACACACACTTCTGGTTATCATTGCTGTTGCTGGGTGATCTGATGACTGGTTCTCTGTGTGTGTGAGGTTACCGTCGTGTGGGACCAGTAGGAATAGTCGAAGGTGAAGTTCTTGGCTCCATCTTTGGGTTGTTTGGGGTTGGAGATACCTGGAAGGAGAGAGGGGACTTTATCAGACCTTTAATACCCGACGTGGTTGAAATGTGCTCAACGTTCACAGAGACACGTTCCATCGTTACCGCGTTCACTGTGTGAATATCTGAGTGGATGTGAGTTCAGACGGCTGCTAAAAACAGACGAGTCGCAGAGAAAAAGTCTATAAATAACCTCTGAGTGGTTCAGAGGTCACGTGACGGGCAGAAGCATTCTGGGATTGCTGAGGCCTGTTTTACCACATGCAAACTGAAGGAAGGAGCCTTTCAGAGACTGAAATCATCCGACAGAATGTAACTGATACAGACTGACATGTTCACATAGAGACAGTGACGATGGTTTCTTAAGTCTTTCACACAACGACATTCACAGGCAAAGAATCAACATTATTTTATCCTGTTTGCTTTAAAAGCAGCACAAACAAGGTATTTATCCACAGTCAGTGTATTATCCAGTGCTTGCCAACCTTTTTCCTTCAGGGAGCCCCTTTCTGTCACTGAGTAAACTTCAGATTATATTCAATAATATCAATAACAGAGAACAGCTGATAAACTGATCAATGAGCACAAACAGTGAACTCAGTGAACATCGATTAGTTCCTGTGAATATTGATACTGATAACAGACACTGATAGTTTTATACAATGCTGGGTCTGTAGTACGTATCTCCTCCTCTTATCAATGTCACCATGTTATTCAAACCATCATATCATTTACTGGAAGGTCTTGTATTGACACATTAACTCTTTTTATTGACGCAGAGTTTATGAGACACTCAGATGTCCCCGCTGTGTCCTCTCCATAGAGTTTACTACAGTTAGGGTTTCCTCTAACAGTAACATGACTGAGGCCCCAAGTACCAGTTCAAATGAAGTAGAATTCTATTTGAACTGATTTTATCTTCTCACCGATCAGCCTGTTGAAAGTTAAAGTGTTTGTTACACGTACGGTTAACCACAGTGGGTGGGGCTCGAACCTGCAGCTTCTCCTACCAACAGTCCAGTTTTAAACTAAATACTTCGGTAATCTGAGGCCTAGATCTGACTGAAGGACGACACAGATTAGTTCCAGGATATTTGAACCAGTTTCCAGGTGTTTATATGAAAGTAGTCTCTTAATTTCCAGGTTTTCCAGGACACGTGAGAACCCTGGAAACACTGACGTCAACAGGAATTCATGGCGGTGAGGAAGTGTTTTCACAGCGTCCGGGTTAAACCTTCAACGTTATAATGATGAGCGCAGGCGGGATGAGCAAAGTTTGAGTCAGAATATCTGAAACTGAACAAATATTATGAATGGAAACCGACAACCGGCTCCAAATTAAACTGTGGTTGAACAGCCACGAGCACGCCAACTCCTGTTCCTCCTGTACGCTGTGTTCAGACTGACGGATATTGATCGAGAATCAGGAAAGAATGGGTAGAGGCAGTTCCATTGCAGTATATGGTGGTCCCCTCTTTGATAGGTAGACATCGCTAATGGAAAAAAGTCCCCTCTTAGCAATTTCTTTAAAAAAAAAAAAAAATTACATTTGAAGTAACATTCTGGTAAAAGACCTTAAAAGAAAATTTTCTATGCTATTTTTGTTTTTTTAAAATAACCAGAAAACTATTCAGTCCCTGTTGATAGGGGTACACGAACAGTCCCCCCTGTTAGCATGTAGGAATGTATAGGTGTGTGTTTGTGTGTGTGTGTGTGTGCACTTACAGGTGGTATTTCCCTGCATCTGGATCACACACTTGGCGTTGCGTCCCGTCTCTCGGGAGTTGAACGGGCGGACTCGCACCGCCACCTTCACTGACGCGCCCGCCATCTCTTAGCTCCGCCCCGACCCCACCTGAGGGCAGCCAATCAGAGAGCAGAGTCAGACAGAGGCAGAAAGAACAGCACAGATTTTACACCTGAAGGTTCAGCAGACTCTATCCAGGTGCATTATGGGAAATGTAGTCAGTGTTTTTGGACTAAAAGCCGGGATTACTCAACTTTTCTGTTTTTAAGAAAAACAAATCATTCATATTGTTTATCTTCCTCTCTCTTTCTCTCCATCCCTCCTTTTATCAATTAATAGAACATTATTGAAAAATTACAAAATTATGGGGAATTATTTTTTTGTTATAACAGACAAATAACAAAGAAAAATACTCGTTCTTTTTCATTGATTTAAATGTTAAAATGAATTTTTTTTCATTTATAAATGATTAAATGTTACATTAAAAGATGAATTCAAAATCAGTGATTAAATTCTAGTTTAGTGTTTTATTTTTGGATTTTATTTTGTTTGTATATTGTTGATTGTTTTTATTTGTATTTGTGAGTAACATATAAACATTTAAACTATTCTCTCCATCATCCATCTCTTTATTCTCTCTTTCTCATTCAGATTACATTAAATAAATCTCTCTCTCCACCATCCCTCGTTTTGTGGTCAAACCATTTGTCTCCTCCTCTCCTTTCCAGCGTCATTTTACGAGCTCAGTTTCTCTTTCCCGCTCTTTTTTCTTCATCCTCCTTTTTTCCACTCGTGCATTTTCCTCTCATCCTTTTTTCTCTCTCATTTCCTTTAATATTTCCTTCTTACCTCCCCTCCTTTGCTCTTTTCCTCTTTTATTTCTTTCCTTCAGTCTTTCATACACTTTAATTCTCTCTTCTTATTCCTCCTTTCTTTTCTACTTCTTTGCTGTTGTTATTCTTTCATTCTTCCCCAGACCTCCTCTGACTCTCTCTCTCTCTCTTATTATTTCTTTCTCCTCCACCTCTCTCTCCTCTAACTCATCCTTGGCATTCGAGCACTGCTGCACATTTTCTCTTTCTGTCTTTTTCCTTTCATTACTGTTCTCCCTGAACCTCCTCCTCCCTTCATTCTTTCCCCTCTCTCTTCCTCTCTTTCTTTCATGTTTCCACTTATTTCCTCTCCACTCTCTCTCTCTCTCTTTACATTCCTGTCCTCTGTTTTGTGTTTCCTCGTCGCCATGGAAACCACAGCTGTCTTTCACCTCTGTCTTCCTGCTCCCGTCGTCCTGCAGCCGTCGTCTTTCATTCCTCTCTGTTCTTGCTCTATTGTCTCTTTCTCTCTCTCCCCCCCTTTTCTTTCTTTTATCTTCTCTCTCTCTCTCTCTCTCTCTTTCAGTATGTATGTATGTTGAACGCCCCCGCCCCTGCCCCAGGCCTTTAAACACACAGTCCTGTTCTGCTGGGAAATCACCTCGTCAGACACTGTTACTGTGTGAGTGTGTGTGAGTGAGTCAGAGTGTGTGTGTGTGTAATAAACACAATAGAGACAACCTGACTATCAGAGTCCTTATCAGAAGTAACTGTATGTGCAGCATTGATCAAAGCTCCTTCTCCGATTATTGATCTGATTTAAATAGTACAGTTATAATAAAGCCGTGTGAGGACACACCTTTTAAATATAACAATATATGGAGACACAGTTCACAGCAAGGAGAGCACATGTTTGCATTAAGGAACTATTTTCTGCAACATGTCTTTGTTTTCTTAGTTTCTTGAACAAGCGGCCATTTTGAAGAGATAAGCGTTCAATAAATCACAACTTCACCATCAGTTGAACAATGAACTCATTTTAAATAGTTGAGATGATGAGAGAAAATAAGTGCTTCTAGCAGTGTAGATGCAGATTACAACCAGCTCATTCTAAGGCAACAGAAACCCAATGGTTCCTACAGTCAGGTGATTAAACACAAACAGAGCTTTAAATATCAGATTATATTTCTAACAACAGATCGATGTTACACACTGGACCGTCCCTAATAAAACTCTCTGTACACGTACTGCAGCTCACTAGAGCACCAAATGTGGATTCATCTGCCGCTGAAAATAGTCCCCAGCAAATGAACTCTGTGAGTGGTTTTCCAGACTAACTGGTAACTGTAAGAACAAAGGAAGAACCAGAGCTGGCCGATTGACTGATTGTAATTTATAATGCCCCCAGTTTGATCTTAACAACCTCAAAACAGAAACACGACACTGAAGACAAAGCTCACGTTGGGGGTCTGAGTACCGACTGCGAGGGAACCTCTGCACTCAGGAGAAACTAATGACGAGGAACCAATGAGCTCGGAGCCACAGACAGGAAGTGAGACGGTATTGAGAGACGGAC
>NW_023339984.1:18517752-18518733 GCF_004916995.1 Morone saxatilis | reverse complement strand
AAAAACACACTAATGTGAAATACCTTAAATATCAGTGCGGCTCTAATGTACACACACTTCCTCTGCTGTGTGTGTGGGTGTGGGTGTGTGTGTTCCTCCTTCTGAACCACCACTGTGACAGGAGGGACGCCACGCCCAGGAAGCTCCTGCAGAAATAAACAAACGAAGCGTCCGCGCCCACCGCACTATGATGTCATCGTACAGGTCAGGTGGTTTCACACACAAAGTCCTGTCTGTCTGTCCGAGAGTGAGACAGAATCACTGACACACAGACAGAGGAGAACGACGGTATCCATAAAACTGCACTCTGCTTTAACACGTTCACACTGACACTAATGAAGCTTTCACCTCCTTCTGTTACTGTATTTGACCTTTAACCTTCTTTCTGTTCACCCATAAACAACCCAAATTACACAACATGAGCTATTTACACACACTGCTCTGCACAGTGGGACTGAATCAAACATTCATCTCCATCCCACAATTAAATCATCAGCTTTCTTAAGCTAGTCACAGAAAGTGTTTGTCTACAGCAGACATCCGCAGTTCGCCGTGCTATTAGCCGACTCCATAAAAAGAGCCAGAGCAGCTCAGAGAATCTCTGCTGTTCTTCGATAATAAAGTGTCTGTAAGTCCTCAGTTGGCCCCGCAGACTCAGACACTGACGTTGAACCCTGCACCGTCAGACAGCTGAGGACTGAAGCCCCGACGCTGCACACAAACCAACATTAAAGTTATTTCTCCAAACCGTTTGTTCCAGCTGTTCTTGTCAATCCACATTCCTGCTCACTGCAATCTCTTCTGCTTTTGATTTCCTTTCCAGGTTAGTGCTTATATAATATCATAAAATATGGTTTATCAGGTTTGTTTACAATCTCATGAGACACCTTGTGTTGTCAACAAGTCTCCAGATCTCACCTTCAATGTGAAACAATGTCAAAACATTTCTCATTAAAAACAGTTGTCCTTGGTGTTCGCTAG
>NW_023339984.1:18515859-18517747 GCF_004916995.1 Morone saxatilis | reverse complement strand
GACTACATATATGTATGTATATGTCTCTTATCTTTTAACCTTCTTTAAAACGTGGTAGTCTTTTCAACATAGATTAGCCTAGCATGTAGCCTAGTCATGACAACAGGAACAGGATGCGTTCAGGACACAGCAGCATTGTTTTCACAGTCACAATCAGCTGGCTCCGGTATGTGACACCGATAAGTGTCGGACCACGCCAGCGGGCCTGGGTATCGCTCAGAACTGACACCTCGACCTCGATACTCCTGAATGGTTTTAGAACATTATGGTACAATAACTGACTTCAAAGCTGTTCAGAGACCTGAGAGCAGAAACTGTTTCACTCAACCTGAAAGTGAAGGACAGTGAAATACAACACAACATGTGTACAGTATTGGACCACACACAAACTATAATAACTGTTACAGGAACATTAACCACAAACGGTGGCAGCGATACGTCAGCTGTGGCGAGGGCAGGACGACGCCGGCTCACTAACAAACAGCACAGTTCTACACGTATGTGCAGAGAAGCAGCTCGCGGCCGCTGCGTGGGCGAACTGACCCTGGTGAGTTTTACTTCGTGGTACCGAGTGACAAGATATCTTTCTGTACTCTGTAGTATCGACGCAATTTGGTTGGTGCCATAAAAGTGTTGACGTTCGATACCCAGTCCTGAACGCCAACACAGCCACCTGAACATCATTTCAGACACAACACACTGTCCTAAAACTGTTTCACTGAACAAAGGCTGCACAATAACTGTTGCTAAATACAGTTATAATAAGTAAAATACACTTTAACTTCACGTTATCTTAAAGACCTTCTAGGGACAGACGTCGGACATTAGCTGTAGCTCTAAACGCTGTGATACATCGGGTTAATTAGAAAGCTATTTTCTATGTAAACTCTATCTGTTCCAAGGAAAGAAACATTAAATAAATGAAAGGAATGCAACTAAGAGTTGGAAATAATATTACAATCAGGAACCATCTGATCCTGAACACACCTTTAATGTGTCAGCCAGCAGCCCCTCAGTCAGCCACTGGAACTAAATATGTTAAAGTGCAACCAGGTAACAACACATTACTGTAACACACACACACAGGGCAGAGGAGTGTGTGTTTGCTCTGTCAACACTGCTTAAAGTCACACCACCACAGCAAGAACACAGCAAACACACACACACACACTCACAGACAAGATGGTGGACACAGATACTGGATTGTACTCTAATCTTATTGTGTGTGTGTGTGTGTGTGTATGTGTGTGTGTGTCTAGGTGAACACACAGCCTGCATACCACCGAGTACGGGCAGAAACGCTGACATCACAGCACAGGCATCCCAACACACACACACACACACACACACACACACTCAGAGTTCTTCAGTGGTTGAGCAGGCCGGGCGGGTTGTGAAGCTGCTGTTAGCTGAAATAACCAGCTGTTTAAACAGGCTGTTAGCACACAGACAGACACACAGACAGACAGACACACAGACTGACTGACTGACTAAAAGAAGGTTTTCCAGCTTTAAAGCAGAGGATTCCAGTCGTGCTTGTGGTTCAGGGCTCTGAGCTGAAACCAGCTGCAGTCTCAGAGAGCCAGAAATTACACAACAGTCAGACGGAGCAGATGGAAACCAGTCTGCTGCTGACAGCTGGAAACACGCACAAAACTCACCTAACTGTTCACTCAGTCTCTTCAGCAGACGAGGAGAGATTCAGAACAGCAAACAGAGCGCCGTGACTTTGGCACGGTCGGGTTCTGGATCCACAAAGAAGCAGATAATGGATTCTGGGTTTTTATTCGGGGGAATCGTATTCTGATGATTGTAGTTCCCATTATCAGAGAGCTTGTGGAGCAGTGAAAGCCTGGTTTACTACTTAACCTAACCCTAACCCTAACCC
>NW_023339984.1:18508779-18515759 GCF_004916995.1 Morone saxatilis | reverse complement strand
CAATAGGGCAACATTACACATATAATAGAACCATTGATGTGTTTGTAATAGTTTTTGGATCAATGGAGCTCTATGGCACTGTGCTACACACACAGTACTTGTTCGTAGACACATTCATTGTTGGTTTGAGTCTGAAAATGAAGAAAAATAAAGAAAATCACCAACAGCGTACTTTCAGTCAGTTGTACCTGAAAGGTTGCAAGTGCAAAACCTGCAGAGGGCGATGTTACTCAACAGGAAAGGAAGACAAACTGCAGACATTTGTCCAACTTTGAGACGACGTACTGACCAACAAGCCTGGACCCTCCTCAACAAGCCTGTACCCTTTTCAACAAGCCTGTACCATCCTCAACAAGCCTGGACCCTCCTCAACAAGCCTGTACCCTCCTCAACAAGCCTGTACCCTTTTCAACAAGCCTCCTCAACAAGCCTGGACCATCCTCAATAAGCCTGGACCCCCCTCAACAAGCCTGGACCCTCCTCAACAAGCCTTTACCCTCCTCAACAAGCCTCCTCAACAAGCCTGGACCATCCTCAACAAGCCTGGACCCTTTTCAACAAGCCTCCTCAACCAGCCTGGACCCTCCTCAACAAGCCTGGACCCTCTTCAACAGCCTCCTCAACCAGCCTGGACCCTCTTTAACAAGCCTCCTCAACCAACCTGGACCCTCCTCAACAAGCCTGGACTCTCCTCAACCAACCTGGACCCTCTTCAACAAGCCTGGACTCTCCTCAACCAACCTGGACCCTCCTCAACAAGCCTGGACTCTCCTCAACAAGGAGGACCCTCCACAATGACACTGACATCAGAAAAACATTGCAACCCCCCATGAAGCTTTGTGGGGTTCCCGACTATGCATGGGATGATATGAAAATCTCATGTAACAATTTTCTTGGCCAAAATAATTGCGATACACAATGTTATCACAACAATCAAGAAAATATACTTCATCCTTTTAAAAATAACATGCAGGAATGACTTTACCTACCTATCACAGACAGATCTATTCTTTACTATTTCCACACAGAGATAAGAGGCAAGTCGAGCTTTCAGCCATGCTGACAGTTTGGCTCTCCCTTGTCCCCTTGTTTAAAAAAAAACAGGAAATCAATATAGGACTGTTTGCAGGTGAGCAACTTCTTCGAGTCTATCCCTAACCTGAACCCTCCTCAACAATGGCGGCTGTCTGCAAAGCTGCTTATGATTTCAGTCTCATTTCTTTTCTTCTATATGTGGCCTATCAGGAGAACGCTATAAATATTTTCTTCATTGAAATAAATAAAAGTGTTGCCAAACCAGTTAAAAGATCTTTGATGTGATGTCCTTCATCAATATGAAGCAGAAGACTTTTTTTAACCGACCCAGCTACAGAGCTGACTCTGTCTGTTAGGTCGTATTCCTTCTCCTCGCAAGAGCCAGTCCCGACCTGAACGACCCCCCCCTGCTGGACAACAGAGAGGAATGAGCGTCCCTCATGTTGTTTCTGAATGTCCTGGTGGAGTAGTAATACAGCACCGGGTTGACCACGCTGTTGGACGCCGCCAGACACAGCGTCACCACCACCGCCCGCTGCAGAGCCACCGTGATGCTGCAGTTCCAGCCGCCGCACACAGCGTGCAGGTGCAGGGAGCGAATGACGTGATAGGGCAGAAAGCAGAGCAGGAAGGTTGCCGTCACCATGGTAACCAGGTGCACAGAGCGCTGTCTGTTGCGTCGACGAGCGTTGGCGGACACACTGCTGCCGTGGAGGTCGGAGCGGGCCATTAGGCGTCGGACGAGTCGGCTGTAGCACACAATGATTGTGAGGAAAGGGAAGAGGAAGCCGAGAGCCAGAGCCACGTAGTTTAAGATCAGGACACGTCCCCAAGAGGAGGGGCTAGACGGCTCGAAGCAACGAGGAAATCCCCCCCTGAGAGAGAGAGAGAGCAGAAAAATAAGCAATTAAAATCTTAAATCTATGTTCAACTCAAAAGAAACATGTTGTGATTCCTTTGCTCACTCGTCACAGTGAACATCTTTTTAAATTTATTATTATTTTAACAGGCACTTTAACCTGTCACTCATAATTATGCATAACTTTAAGTCTTAATATATTGAAAGGGGTGCAAAAACATTTTTTTATAAAAATTCTCTGAAGCCAGCCTCTAGTGGCCGTTAAAGGAACTGCATGTTTTGGGCTCATTTGCAGCCATGGAGGTAAAAATCACAAAAAAAGAAGCTCTGTAGAGCCGCAAAGATGGCGAGATTTCTCTGTGGATTCACAACTTCCAGAGACACCATTTCTGTTTAAATTCTGTAAAGCGTTTGAAACAATAAAATGTGAATAAGGTGCTTTATAAATATTAATCCTGTGGGAATTATTAATCCCAAACAGCACCATCTTGTTTCTGTATGTACAGTAACTGTGAATACACACATGCAACCACTGTCTGATCCCAACCCGCCCCGCCTCCAGACATGAAGCAGATCAGCCTTTATCTCTCCTGAGGATTAAAATGTCAGTCAGTAAAATTAATTCTGATCTTGTGTTTGTTGTGTTTGTCAGTCATGTTTTGAGAAATGTTTCCACCAAGAGGAAGCTTTTGAACAGTTTCCAGTGTTTACAGAAACTCAGCAGTGATGTGCTCGATTACTCCGCTGGAGAGTCTTCTCCTGAATTTTCTCAGGACTGATTTAACGAGAACACTGCAGCTCCAAACCTTTGAGACTGATTTCCTTCCTTCCAGTCAGCCGTTGGTTCAGTTCATTTATACATTTCTATGGAAATTAACTCACAGCAGCTAACGTGATGGATTCTGTCTCAGCAGCAGGTCGTTTTTATAGAAATGAAGAGGAAGGCTGCCCGGGAGGAAAGAAACCAAACAACTGACGGATGATTAAAAGGAACGCCGCAGTCCTTCAGCTGCTGTATCAGGATAAAAAGCCGAAGACTAAAATGTAAACTAACGGGTTAAATAATTTAATCCATATATCCATATAATGTAGGAAGTGTGAAGATAAAAAATAAATAATAAAAATAAAAAGGTTTTTAAGGAGAGAAGCTTTAAAATTAAGTTATTTAAAAAGGTAGATTTATAAAAGGAGATTACGTTAACTATAGCTATATTTTAAGTTAACTCTAAACTCGCTCAGACTCACCTGATTATCACCCCATTGGACAGGAAGGGGGCGGAGGACACGCCCACAAACAACCAAACTCCCAGACACAGCAATAATGTCCGAGTGGGCGTGGCCAGAGAGCGGTGACGAAGGGGCCGGGCCACGGCGAGCCAACGGAGCACGCTCAGTAATGTAAGGAAGAGGATGCTGAGGGAGGAAGAGCGGCTCTTAATTAATTTTTTCTGTGAATCAGGACTGTGTGTGTGTGTGTGTGTGTGTGTGTGTGTGTGTGTGTGCGTGTTACCTTGTGTACAGGTTGACGTAAAAGCCGTAGACACACAGTCGGCACAGCCAATCAGGAAAGTCCCAGACACCACTCCTGAAGTAATAAGCCAGTCGCAGTGGGAGGGTGAGGGAGAAGCTGCCGTCTGATAGGGCGAGGTTCATCATCACCACGCAGGAGGCGGAGCTTCTGGAGGGGAAACAGGAAGAGAGAGTCAGAGGGGGTCAGTTTGTTTTAGTGCAGTTCCTCTAATGGCCACAAGATGCTGCTGTGGCACATAGAAAACAATCAGTCCCAAGAAAACTTTATAAATATACACAGTAGGCTGATATCTTTATATTTCACTAATTTATGTGAAGAAAACTAAATTAAATTATTATTATTAAAGTTAATATTATTATTTAAGAGCCATCAGTCTCCGGTAAACAGCCTTGTCCTGCATTAGAAGAGTGTAAACTACCAAAGAGCTGATAGAACAATGAGAAGAAAACACTGAATCTGTCAAATAATGTGAAACAATAAAGAAGCTTTTTAACTACAGATGATATTACTGGACATAAAGGAACTCTATCCGGAAAGATCCATATCTAAGTTTATGGAAGTCCAGATCTGAATATCATACAAATCATATCAGATCCATGTCTGTGTTATATCTTTATGTATTTATTACACTGATAATACACACAGACACAGAATTATGTTCATCCAGATCACTCACATTAGTGTCTGATGTGGATGGTTCTTTCCAGGACGGATTTCTATTCGTTGTTTACAGGTTTGAATATAAAGTTTACCTCCTGCTGCCCAAAGGTTAGAGGTGAAAGTGCTTTCAGAGGTTCTGATGTAAATGTTTACAGCGACTTAGCAGATAGATAATATCGGTGATAAAATGCTTTATTGGAAAATGCCCTTAAATGCAAATATTAACAAACACATAATTGGTTAACTCTCATCCAGGAAAGGAGACACACACTGCAGAGGACTGTCGGAGACACACACTGATGTCTTCACACGCTTTATGATCCAATATTTATTCAAATTCTAAATTATTACAGCAAACATCTGGACCCAGCTCGAGACATCCTCACCCTCTCTTTCATTTCATTGTTAATGTTTCACGCACACAGTGTCTGTGTCTTGTCCCAGTTTGGATCATGCATTTACATAGAATATAAGAAAGCTGGTCATTTCCCTGTGTGCCTGATTTGCATGAAGCGTGGTAGGCAAATGAACCGCACGGTCACAAAATAAGCAACAGCTAGAAGTTTCTAATGATAGTGTGTCAGCGAGGTCAGGTAGTTGTTGGAAAGGCAGAGTCGTCTAATACTGATCCAGAGTCCGAGCTGATGCTTACGTTTGATATTTAAATACACTTGATCCAAATACTGAAGGTTACGATTGAAAACAGCCACATTTACGGCTCTATGTTATTGATCTGACATTAATGAAAGTTAGGAATGGAATATAATATTCATAGGTATGTTTTCATTAGTGTTTAATCCTCTTCTAGTGGAGTCTGCCATGTTTCAACAGTAGCCCAGAATGGACAAACCAAACACTGAATCTAGACAGAGCCATAGTTCACACATTTCGAAGCCATCGTTGTTTCTCCCTCGCCTTTCGAACATGAGGGGAAAGTGAGCGAGTTGCAGTTTGAAACTACCCCGCCTCCACACAGGACCTTCATCAAAGACGAGATGCAGCAACCAGAGACTGTTCAGGGATTACTGAAATACTTACTACTACTAATAACTCAGAGAAACTCAGTTGCTTTGGCCACAGACAGAACAGCTAACGGTGGTGTTGTTAGTTTAGAAAATGACAAAAAAAAAGGTTCCTAAAGGAATAAGGTTGGAAACTGTGTTTAATGTCATTAAAGGGTTGATCCCCAGGTTGAGACCCATCTAGAGAGAATCACTCTGTGGTTTTATAAAGTGGACAACAGACACATTTACTATTGTTCTGTCATCAGGTTTCTCTCTTCTGTCACTTTGTCACAGGTTGACGGCAACGCTGACAAAACATGACAATCTGCTTCCTGAAGGGTTTCTACAGCGAGCTTTGATCAAAATGATTGGTCACATCCGTAAACTCCAATGCAAAAGCAGTGAGGTAGAGTGAAAGGTAAAGTATATTATGTATATATACCTGATACTGATCCTTACAATCGGCTCAGGACATTAGGAAACTACAAGCTGCTGTTCTGCATTCTGCTACAGTGGAAACTGAACTAAAACAAACAAAAAGAGCTGAAATAGATGTGACGTCCACTGATGATATAAAGCTGGAAAGAACGAAAGACAGGTTCTCCTTCAATCCACGGATGATTAACAGATACAGACACAATGGATCCATTTCCGCCATTACTTTAGTGAAGCAGAGTCCGACCTGAATGGAATGAGGCCTTCGTTAGTCTCACTGCTAACTCCTGGGTTTACTCGACTATCTCATCTCAAAAAGGTCTATTACTTTATTTTTTGGTGAAATGATGATGGTGTTCAGTAGATACTCAGTTTTGATTCTTCAGTTCACACTATATGGCCAGAAGTATGTGGATGCCCCTTCTCTATGTTTTTGGCAACAGCATCCTTCCAGCTGTGTGTCAACTGTTACTGAACGCCTGTTTTAACGTGTCACTGAAGCCAGTTTAACCCGTTCTCAGACACACAGTTAGTGTCTATGTGAGAAACACCCTATTAACATGTGGTTAACGATGTGACACAGTTTGTTTTAGGAAAACGTTACACAACGTTACATAAATGACTTTTTTTTGACTGGGGTGGAAGTGGAGGGAGGGTATGTGTCTCAGTCATCACAATTTATGCAAATCAAATACTATTTATGGAGCCCAGTATGCAGAAAAAATCAAATACCACAAGGAAAAGTTTTTTTCCCCAAACTTCTGGGATTAGCATGAAGTGACCTTTCCATAGAATCCATTTTTATTCAGATATCTAGAGGTCAGAGGTCAAGGGATCCCTTTGGAAATTAACCACGCCAGTTTTTCCATCACCAACATGTCTAACTTTGGAGCGTTATTTTACACACGAGCTTTAAAACGTTTTAAAAGTCCGCTACAGTCTTTGAAGGGGGAGTGGAAGACGGGAGGATAATGGGGGGGCCAATCCGGTTTCAGGGCTGACATTGAAGCTGGTTCGTCTCTATAAGATGAAGAGGAGCACGACAACTGATGAGAAAGGACTGCAGCTCCACAAAGAAATGGTTTTCAGTTTGATGAGGAAGAACATCGGCCTCTTTAATAAAAGTTAATCAAACTAACAACTAACAGCAGTCAAAGTTTAAAGATATATACACAAGTCCTGACATCAACCCCATCCAACACCTTTTGGGTTGAACTGGAACCAAAAGCCAGACCTGATCCCCCCCAACATCAGTGTTGGATCTCACTAATGCTAACACTAACCCTGCAGCTGGTTCAACATCTGCTGGAAAACACTCACAGGATACGTGTGCGTAACGTAGCGTCCCCAGAGTGAGGATACTGTTCAAGTCTAAGGTTGGGATGTTCTGGTTCTGATCATGCATAGAAGTCAGTGAAGAGACCTCACAAAGATAGAGACGTGTGTGTGTGTGTGT
>NW_023339984.1:18505921-18508679 GCF_004916995.1 Morone saxatilis | reverse complement strand
CACACACACACACACATCATTTATGAACTTTGTTTATATTTAAATAATATTATATTTATGATAATCAATATCAACATATGGGAATATTTGGGAACCAATATGAAGATAAAATGTAGTCCATCAGGAGAGCTACAGGTAGAAGCTGCGTCTGGTGTTTCTGAGCAGATATGTTTCTACATTTTAACATCATTTAAAGGAGCAGAATGAGCTGTTAGCAGCTCCTGTTAGCAGTGTGCTCATGGGTGTACAGACAACTCACTGGATTACTGTGATTCTCAGCTTCTGAAAGCTTTTCGCTCTCTGATTTCTGATTTCTGGAGGTTTATTCTGTAGGAATCGGAGAGATACTGATACCCTCACACTGACTGAGAATATGTGTTTCCTCTGTGTGTTCACATTTGACTGAGCTACGACTTTGGTAAGTTAAATGTTAAATGAAGAGCAGAGTGGTTTCATTCCCCTCCTCCTCTAGTTGTTGAATATGTCTTTAGTTATAAATTCTTCTTATTATTATATTATATTCTGTTATAATATAACATTTTAGGGTTTATTGTGTAATGCATATGAATAATATTAACTGCTCTTGTATAGTTTTGATTTTTATTTGTATTGTCCTTGTTTATCATCAGTGATCTATTTGACTCCCGGGGGGTCGACATATCAAATTAAAAGGTCATAGTTGTGTTTACAACTTGTTTCCGCTGTTGTGAACAGAGTCAGGGGTTGCCATCAGTTTTCAATAAAGTACCGACACCACAATGCTGAACTACAACAATTACAAGTCCAGTAATTAAAATCCAACATAAGCAAATATTATTATTAATATTATCAGAATCAGAATTGGGTTTATTACAAATCACACAAAAATCAAGTACTGTTTGAAATATAAATAAATAAAGATAAAGATAGAACGATCTAAAAGTGTACAGGAAAGATATTTACAATGTGCAGTGAGAGCTTTATTGTAATGGGTTATAAAACCTGACAGCTACCAGTACCTGTAGTTAAAGTGTCGTATCTGCCTCTATAGGACATGAATACATTGTTAATGCTGATCAATGCTAGAGCTGCTTTACTGTTGGATGAACTGATGACATCCTAGATGATTAATGGGAGAAGAAATCAAAAGTTATAAAACACAAATCTACTTAATATTTAATTATTTCTTCTTTTTGTGCCTCAAACAATGATTTGAATAAAACCATTTGAGGGGAAACGTCTCTTTGGTGGAAGTGATAACAAAAGTAGAACTACTTAATAGTTAAAGGACCAGTGAGAAGGATTTATGACACCGCTGGCTGTATTTGTCAGTTAGCTTAGCATAGAAACTGTACTTTATGTGTATATATTGTGATATAATGTGAGATACAGATAAACGTGTGTGTGGATCTTTATGGATACCAGTGTTACTTTTTAAGAATCAGACACACTAAACCACCTGTTATCCCCCCGACGAAACACACCTCACAACACGACCAGGAAACTGATGCCTCTGTGTGTGTGTGTGTGTGTGTGTGTGTGTGTGTGTGTGTCTGGTATGTAAACCAGACCAAACCAGTCAGACTGTTTTAAACAAAGCTGCTCTCATTATACAAACACCAGCAGACTGAATTCAGCCTCTTGTCTGTTAAACTGCCTGCTTATCTAATTAAATGTAAATCACTGAATATCTGACTCTGTATATTCTCACATAAGATGTGATGTAGGAAACTGTAACTGGAGATAATAATAATATGGCTGAAATTAATTAACATTAATTAACCATCATGTTGCCTCTGCTTCGTCAGTAGATTAAATTCTTGAATCTCTTCAGGTTATAGCCACTTGTTTGAAGTGTTACAGCCTGTGATTATTATTATTATTATTATTATTATTATTATTATTACATTTATTATCATTGTCTTGATCAGTGTCGAGGGAAACTTTACAACTTTAAAGAATTAAAGGGCTGTTTCAACATATTTTTCCTTATTGGAAGAAATGAAGCGAGACTGTTTGGATGTTTTACGTATAAATGAAAGTTAAATGTAAAGAATATAGTTCCAGAGTTAAGCTGAAGAATATATATATATATATATATATATATATATATATATACAGTTTATAATAGCATATGCAGATTAAGGTGGAATATAACTAATACAAAGACAATACTAATAACTGGGTGGAGATGGTGGAAGGTGACTATTGCATTAAAGGCCATATTAAAAATTGTGAATGTTTAACTTCCTTTTATGTTTACTGTATTTATTTATTGAGTTTATATTGTTGCAATTTAAATAAAATGTAACCTGTAATCTGAATCAATCAGGCCCAGAAAATAAATGTAAACTTTAGACCTCTGCTCATTGCAGCTGGTGTAACTCTGATGGTCTCCCTGTGGTCCAGAGTTTGTGCTAAGCTAAGCTAAACAGCTGCTGGCTGTGGCCTGTATGAGGCGACCTGGTATCAACCTGAATCTACTCAACCCCCCCCCCCACTGTGTTCCGACTGTGAACAGTGATTATGTGAAACTGCAGCACGGCCTGAATGACCTTTGCCCTCCTCACTGTTTACTGTTTATCATGTTGCTCATGTTGGAGGATAGTTTACTCTAACGTTTGACCTCAGGGACCAACTACGGATGGAAAATCCAACAGCAGAGAGAGGAACGCTGCTTCAATCAGGAAACAACAACTAAAATAACTGAGAGAGACACAGACAAGTGTCACAGTCGTCTATACAGCTCCAAAACATGATGATGATAATAATAATAATA
>NW_023339984.1:18499101-18505821 GCF_004916995.1 Morone saxatilis | reverse complement strand
TCGTGAGGTGTCAAAAGATTCCCATGCCTACTTTATATTATATATTCATTATATTTAAATCTCCAGCAGGGGGCGACAGCTGAGTTTGTACCGTAAAACCTCTAATAAACCTTTAATAAACCTCTAATAAACCTCTAATAAACCTCTAATAAACCTCTAATAACTGCCCGGTGTTTTATTCCTCTCTCTCTGTTTATAAATCATCAGTTTGAATTTCAATAAAGAGAGGAGGTCGGTGGGGAGAGAGGGAGTAAAGAGGGATGTATTATTTATTTTAACATGTGGTATGTGATCCTTAATGAATGTGGATGTTGAGGCAAACCAGTAAAATATTTTAAAGGTTTAACGGTAATTACGGTATCCCACCTTGTGATTGTGAATGTGTCAGAACAACGAGTTAATTTATTTCAACATCACACTGAAAACAGAATAAATAACTTCTAACTTCACTAAAACAAATACTGAGGAGACTTTATGGACGTTGTCATGAAAATAAAAGTGTGTGTACTATTTAAACTCATCTCTCCTCACCTGTTGTTGCACACTGAGTGATTGTGAAGGTCTGTGTCTGATGTCAGAGCTGAATGGCGGGAAGAGAAGCATCAGACGAGGAGGAGAGAGAACGCCGTCGGCCGTTTTGTGTCCCGTCAGGCCCGCCGTGTCTTCCACCGAGGAGGCCGACATGAGTTCTTCCCAACAGGTGAACTGGTCTGAACCGTGGTTGGATAATGCTATCGCTAGCAAAGTACCTAAAATATATCGGTGTCAGTTCAAGAAAATGAGTCATCTTCCATGTTTGTTCTCGAAGCTTCGTGGGAAGTTTATTTTAAAGGTGTAAGAAAACGTAATATATTAACTTTTTGTTATTTCTGTGAACACAAAATCAAATAGTTATTTTTTTAAGTTTAGATTATTATTTAAGATCTAAACTCTGAAGAGCTGAACACAGTCGAGTATTTAAAGAAGTCATGAGCTTGCTATATTTAAATAATCTATTAAAAAGTTAAATTAAGTAAAACTGATTTAGTTTCTTTTCCACTGATTTGAGTCATTTATTCTATAAAAATAGTGAAACATTGCTTCCCGCCCTCCACAAACGTCTGCTTCTGTCTCTGTCGCCATAGAAACCAGGAGGATCGAAGAGGCCCAGACCTCACCGCTGCCAGCAGTGTGACAAAGTCTTCACCTCCACACACCACCTGAAGGATCACCAGAGTGTTCACACGGGAGAGAGACCCTACCACTGTGACCTCTGTGGGAAAGCTTTCACTCAGTTAAGCAGTTTACGGACTCACCGTCGCATCCACACGGGAGAGAAACCGTACAGCTGCGACCAGTGCGGGAAGTCTTTCACTCAGTCCAGTACTTTAAAACTCCACCGGCGCAGACACTCTGGAGAGAAACCGTACAGCTGCCAACAGTGCGGGAAGAGCTTCGCCGATTCATTCTCGTGCCAACAACACCAACACGTCCACACCGGAGACAAACCGTTCCAGTGTCCGCTCTGCTCCAAAACCTTCCTCACACGGTCCAATCTGACGAGACACCGGCGCATCCACACGGGGGAGAAACTCTACACCTGCGAGCTGTGTGGGCGGAGCTTCAACCACTACTCATCGTACACAGTCCACCAACGGATCCACACGGGAGAGAGACCCTACCGGTGTCGCTTCTGTGACAAAACCTTCACGTCATCGACCAACCAGGCCGACCACGAGCGGGTCCACACCGGGGAGAAACCCTACAGCTGCGACCAGTGCGGGAAGAGTTTCAGCCACATCACCACCTGCCTGCTGCACAAGCGCGTCCACACCGGGGAGAAACCGTACCAGTGTCAGTACTGCAGCAAAACCTTCATCACGTCGTCGAACCTGTCGAGACACGTGCGCACTCACACCGGAGAGAAACCGTACTGGTGTGAACGGTGTAAGAAACACTTCTCCTTCTCCAATCAGTTGAAGAGACACCGCTGCGTCTGAACTCGAGTCACACTAACTTTATTTACATCAACATATTTTCACATGAGCTGGTTTTGGCCTTTTTCAACAGTTTGAACTTAAAGTCTCCACGAAGGGAAGCGGAGAGCTGTTAGCTTCCTCATATTTACTGTTTCCTGTAAAACAAGCAGCTATGGAGGGACTCGTGAGGGATATTGATTACCGTTTACAGCAGCCAATAGAATGTGTGTTACCTCCAGCATCCCGGGGCTGAGGCAGTTAGTTTAACTGCACAGCTGTCCGAGCTAACAGCAGTTAGCGGTTCGCTACTTATACTGTTTATAATATTTCCATCAGGAGACTCTGTGAATGACCTCAGTACTGTAACGTACAAATGTAATATCTCCATCCAGTTTTCTGTGTTGTTTTCCACCGTTTGAGCTTCAACCTGCACACGATGATAATAATGTTCTTGTTGTCTCTTCTTCTGGTTCTCTGACTGGAGACTCGCCTCGTGCTGCTAAAGATGAACCAACTCTTAATAATCACATAACGACTGGATGAAAACCAGCTTTCATTCACATTTTCTTCTGTTTAATTACTCAAAATTCACTTTAAATGACACATTTTGATGGGAACTCGAGTACTGTTGAATGTTGGACTGTGTGACTCTTTAATGTCTCTTTACTGGTTCTTTAATTATCTAATAATGTCCTAATAATTAGGGCTAAAACGATTAGTTGATTAATTGATTAGTCATTGAACAGAACATTAATTAATCAGTCACTTCAGGAGTGTTTTTGGGATTGTCGAGTCATAAAATGTCTAAACATGTTTTTTATTTACAGATTATTTATATATTGAATATTATTATTCAATATTGAAATGATTGGTTGCTGGAAAAGACACGTAAGACATCAATAAACCTTTTTATGTACTTTTTTGTATGTTTATGTTAATTTTAAAAACATAATGTACCAAATAAACAGCTTGAAAAGAGACTTTAAGGTGTAATAACTTTATATAATTTCATCTGTAATCATTTATAAAGGGATCATATGATTAAAACTAATAACTAAAGCTTTAAAGCAATGTAGTAAAGTTCAGTATTTCCCTCTGAAGTGTGGTGGAGTAGAAGTATAAAATGGATAAAGTTAAATACAATGTTTTGTTATTTCTTTGTTTATTATAAAGTTTGATTCGTACATACATGTGAACATGTGAAGTGTCGGTATGAGTGTTATTATAAAAGCAGAAGAGGTGCAGTGCTCTTCAGCTCCAGCAGGGGGCAGAGAAGGTTTGATAATGAGAATACGATCCAGTGAAAGAGGAAACAGAATTTGTTTGATGAAGAACTAACATTTCCCCGCTTCTGCAAATCAGGTGACGCCCAGATATTTCTGAATATTAGAGATTATAATAATAATAATAATAATACAAAAGGACAAACACACACATAAAAGAACAAAATAACGACACCAACTCAAAACAATGAGTTAAAAAGCAGCAAGATCTAATTATTTCTATTATGATTATTGATTATTGATTCAATCACCTACATATAGAATAAAGCTTTAGAGTTTATACACTGTTTAATGAGGAGATCTTACAGATTATAGCTTTAACTACATTTATATTAACTATTGCTTTTAGCATGAACTTTTATAATAAAACATTAAAAAATTGCAAAAATAGAGATCTTAAGGGAAATTAAAGAAAATTAATATAACTAAAACAGTTTTAATTTTTCTTTTTAATGTTTAAAGATATTTACACACAATTAAAAAAGAAAAAATGAAAAACAATGAAACTACCTATAAATACAGACGAACGCTATATATACTATACTATAATACAAAATACTCTTTACAGCAGAGTGCTTTAGTTGTTGGATTTTATTACTTTTAACTCTGAAATGTTAAAAGTTAGAGAACTGTAATAAAAGTTCATTATCTGTGAAAAATTACCAGTATTATTGCTGTTTACAACTGATAAAAACTGTATTTGGACTAGTTTTACCAAGCTCATACACTGATAAACAACTTTATTCAACTTCATCATTATACAACATATCTGTCAGTTTACTAATCCATTAAATTTATACAACTAATACTTTTACTGTTAATGTCACTGATTTAACATAATTTAAGAAATATATAACAGTATTAAACTGAATTTAAACAGTTTATATAAATAAACTGTAAAATCGCAAAAATATATAGATTTTGCCAATGTATTTTATGTAATTTTATGATTATTTACAGTCCAGATTTTTCATATTATTTTACATTGAACATTAACATTCTTTGTATTTAAAAATTACAAATAACATTGTCAAATAGACGTAAACATACAGAAGTTTTTACTTCCCAGTAACAGATCTGATCACACACAGGAGCGGCTGTTCAGCATCAGGGAGAGTGGGAGGGAGGTTATTGTGGTGATTACAGGTTAATGAGCAGGGCAGTACCACACTCACACACTCACACTCACACACACAACACACACACACACACACACACACACACACACAGGAACAGAAAGTTAAATCACAGGTTTGACTGTGAGTCTATAAACTGAGGAATCTGTTAAAGCACCAATCAGGCTGCTCCGCCCATCAGTGTGTGTGTGTGTGTGGTGTGCGCGTCTAAAGCCAGATGTTCAACACACAAATCAGTTCAGACAGACGACCGCCCCCTTTCTCTCTCCTCTTCCTGCAGGTGACGCTGCAGGAGGTCGGTCAAAGGTGGAGCTGAAAGAAGATTCATTGATCTGAGTGTCAGCGTGCGGTGGAGGTGTTACCTTCACTGATACAGTACATAGTAAATTAATAGAGTTGTTTCACATCTCAGAGGAAACTTTAGCTTTAGATTCTTTATAAATGAATTTTTTTTACACACAGAAAGACTAAAAGACTGAATTTATTAAACTTACATAGACATATTGTTTGTATATTATATATTAAAACTGAACAATGAACCCAAACAGTGAACTCAGTAATGATGGATCAATACTGAGCAGATTATTTCCTGTTAAAAAATCTTAATAAACTGATGTACAATACAAACAGTATGTAAATGTGTTCATATGATAAACGTCTGTAAATCTTCATCAGTCGACTGTGAACTGCTGACAGAGACGGATTGAATTATTAACTTTATCAATACAAATTAAAAATGTCAGTAAAAACAAACATATTTACAGAATCAGATAAAACTGCATGTGACAATATGAGTCGTTCAGAAGAGACTGAGAGAAATCTATTAACAATATTAAAATAATGAGTATTATTTTGTATTTGGTCAAATTAAACTTTTAAGTGTCGATTGTTTTCCTTTAATAACAGTCTGTCCCTCCAGGAAGTCAGTTAATCATCTTCCAACCAATCACAGCGACTCTTCTGCGTCACATTTATCCTCCAAACACTTTGATTTTATTCTCACTGGAACAAGTTGAACTTTCACTGCAACAAAACTAGTTTTAAACAGCTGCAGTGAAATCAGACGTTTTAATGCTGCAACAATCCCTAAAATATATCAGATACAGATCCTGAACCTCCGTCTAATCCTGATCAGGTCCTGGATCAGACTTCAGACGTTACCGTGACTGAAAGATCCGTTTTAATGTTTGAAATTAAAACACTCTTTTAATTTTTAAACTGGTTGTAAAGCTCCTTTATGCCGCTGTTTATAGAACAACAATCAGTGAGAAATAAAGGGAAAAAAAGAACAAAGAGAAACAGAAACAAATATTTAACCTCAACAAAAGCAGTTCAGTGAATGTTTGAACCTGCAGACCAACTGCAGGACTGACGGAGGTCGGAGGTCACAGTTCAGCCCGTCGTTCTCAGAGCGAGTTTATCGTCTGTCCACCTGCAAGTAAACCTCCTGCTGCTTCCTCTCGGAGACCCTGTTTGTTTGTTTGTTTGTTTGTTTGTTTGTTTTCCTTTAAAAGAAACTGAAGGTCCTTTAAGTGTCCTCGCTCTGCTGCGACGTCATCGACACGCCCCCTGTCTCAGCGTGACATCATCAACAGCGATCTGTCCTCGCCGTCCTTTCCTCCGCTCGGCCTTCAACAGCACCTGCACACACACACACCTGCTGTCAACAACAACAACAACAACAACAACACAAACACACAAAACAAATCAGTTCCTGTGTGTGCGTCTCACCTTGTTCAAAGAGCGCGTCGTCAAGGTAACCTGTGTGTGTCTCCAGCCGTGCCCACCTGTCCGGCTCCAGAGGGCGGGGCTATACCTGTCGACAGGAGGAGGAGTTATTGTTATTGTTGTTATTATTGTTGTTGTTGTGTCTGCGGCGTACAGTCTGCTCCGCTACCTTTGGTCTGCGTCCGCTTTTCCTGACAAACAGCTGAAGCACGCCCACCTGATGCCCCGTCAGCCAATGAGAGAAGGAGAAACACAGGTCGCCGTGGCTCCAGGGCGGGAATATCTGGACGGCCAGTCGGGCGCCGCGGACGCTCCTCTGACCCGCCTTCAGCTCCGGCACCGACAGGTAGCGCCCACCTGAGAGCCCGTTAATGACGCAGTTCAACTAAAAAGTACAGCGACTACTTCTACTCCATTACACCTGACCCCCCCTCGCCTCACCTTTAATGTGTAACAGTGAACAGAGAGCTTAAATAACAATCAAAGATTTAACCTGCGGGGTTGTGAACAGTCGCCCAGTGGAGATCTCCTTCTCTGTCGGACATCCAGTCACACAGGCCGTGATCAAAGGTACACCGGAGAGCCCCGACCTCTACACACACACACACAGAGACA